>NC_134523.1:32347295-32671298 GCF_027942865.1 Odontesthes bonariensis
TGGTTCCATTCTTCCAGTTTTGGGATTCCGTGTAAAATCTTGGGCATCTATGCTGATTGCATCTGGGCAATGCTTTTGCAGTCTACTGATATTGTATTTATCAACCTCTGCATTTGTAGCATATATGTGAATGTCTGTAGAGTCTTCACCAGTTTCACGTTGCTTTAATGCAAAGACATCATGCCCACTCAGATCTTCATTCTTTTTATGAACTCTGAGACGATTCAGCATTTCCGCAAACTCTGCATTTTCTTGCCTTAAAACTTTGGTAAGCTCAGCAACTTCAAACTTGTTGTCCCACATGTTGATTTCTGTGTTGTCAGAAAAAAGAGGTGTGCCTTTGACAGGTCTCAACTGAAAGAAGTCACCCACGCAGATCAGGGAAACATTTGCAAACAAAGAATAATCACCAGTGTTTGATTTGACGTAGTCTGCCATGAACGTAGGACAAAAGACGGTGGTCAACCATGGACACTTCAATGATCAAAATCTGCAAGTTTCGCATTTTCATCCTTAAAGTATTTACCTTCTCATCACCAAGAGGTTGATAAGGCAGTTTAACATTTGCACCAATGGAGAATGTACTGTGAATAGTTGCAGCACCAATGTTATATGCAGCCACACCAGTGGGCGCTGTAAGGAGCACAGTCAGATCATCTGGATTGTCAGCAATCTGTGACAGCAGTCGTGTAGATTCGTACTGGATGGCTTTGATCAAATGGGATTTGCCCGTTCCTGCTCCACCAGTAATGAACAATCGCAACGGTTCAGGATTCTGTCCAAAGAGTATCTGCAGACACCACCGACGTACAGCATAAAATATTGCCGCCTGCTCTTCATTCAATGTTCGCAATAAACCTAGTGCAGCATCTTGGGGCATTGTCATGTGATTAGTTTCCAGAGTGCACGTTGTCTGTGGATTTGCTGTCAGGTCAGGAATAAGAGCACCAACATCACTGCCTTCATCTACAGCTTTGCGTTTCATATCCAAACAACTGAGACTTTCGCTTTCTGTTTCCGGACATATCTGAGCCCAAGCGTCTTCTAAATCAATGTCGTTATCCAGCAACTGTTTGGCTTTGTCAATCTCATCGCTTTCTTTTTCAAATAAAGCTTTGTTGGAGTCCACAATTGACTGCACTTTCTGGATGTCAGAGCCACATTTCACAGCGACACTTGTGTAGAACTGTTCGTATGTTTCAAACTGAGGCGGTCTGAGGTGGAAGTCCTCATAATAAGGCAAAAACAGCTGCAGCAATGAATGGAACAACATTTCTGGATTTTTTGTGTGTGAAAACCTGGGATACCTCACAACAGCAGACTGTGTTCTGGTCCTTTTTCTGATAAAGCCATGCTACTGTCATCAGACTGTTGGAGCTGAGCTCTAGCTTGGAGCACATGCAAAGGCAAACTCATTCTAACAGGATTTTCGCCAACAGGAATAAACTGTACATCACGAGAACATTCCTTCAAGTGCATACGTGTCAAACGATACACTGCCTCGAGCTGAAACTTCTGTTGTGCAGGTAGACGCTGCCGAGCTGTTTGAACGCAGCTTTTGCATCAAGATTGCCATTCATCGCCTCCTGTGCACGCTGTAACAGCAAACCCATTTCTTGCTCTGCTTTTGTGATGTATGACAGTATATAGACCACAACAGAAAAGGCGTTGGTGATATACTGAATGTCCATGTTTCCTTGCCAAGCACGCAGTAAGTCTTTATTGTATTGGTTCACCCAAATATCAGACGGATTCCGCTTATGGACAATGCTTTTCTTTTTGGAACATATGCTGTATGCTCTCTCAAACAGGCCTTGATGTATCCCAAGAGACTCAAAAAAAGCATCAGCTGTATCAAAACTCAGGTCAGGATTGGCCAGCGCTGTTTTCACCTTCTTTATTGGCATTTTCATCTTTTCCATTCAGGTCCTCTGAGTTCCCAGCTCTTGTAATGAAAGTACGGCTTGATGGAGGTCGTGGGAAAATGAATCGGCACACTGTATTTTTCTTACGGCATGTTTTTGAGTGTTTTGTGCTATGTTTTTGTACGCTGCTCACAACCTCATGAAGCTCTGCATCAGACTCTGGTGGAATATCACAGGAAATGTATCTGTCTATGAAACTTACCACATCAGCATCACTGTCTTTATCAATCTTTGGTGCATCTTCCACCCAAAACAAACAGTGAACATGAGAACCACGCTGTTGGAATTCAACTCGATAGAAGTAGTCCTTTATTTTGCCTATGGGTTCAGCTGGTGACAGGATTACGTCACGAAGAAAACAATGCCATCGATAGTCAAACATTCGCTGCAGTAACTGGATTTCTTCCAATCAGCCCACATTTTTGAGACCAGTCAAGATCCTCCACAGGTGTTTCTTTTCCTTCCAACCTCAAAAGAGAAGCAAGCATTTCAGGCCATCTCAGATCAGCACTGGACATGCTTATGAAAAACGTTGGAATTGACAGTTGTCGAATCATACTGAACAAATCTTTCTGTACTGCCATCCAGTAAGGTGGGGTTCCACGAATTCCTCGCAAAAACTTGTACCCTTCATCATTTCGGAATATTTTACTTAGTGAATCCGAGTTCAACAACATGTCTGATGCTTCTTTCAGAGATGATTTGCCACCACCTTTGCGCATTGCCACCGATACACCAGATATGACTTGATGCACTTCTGATATGTACCGTGCATAAAATATGTAGTCTGTGTTGCGACCAAAATGTCCATCAACGTTGAGAATGCGACAGTTCAGATAACGTGACAGAGTTATTTTTGATTCCCTTTCATCGTGGAATGTTGGTCCACCCAATGGAAACAGAGCAGGAAAGCATTTGGCCTCGTTGGTTTTATCAGATAGTAAACGAACTGGACTGTTGCCTTCAGCTGGTGCCACGCTCAGTACATCTTGGAAATTTTGATCAATGATCTCTGAACCCAGATTGACAGGTTGCAATGTGTCTGACAAGAGGCCACTCTGGTCTTTAATGTAGGTCAGTTCCTCCTCTGCTTGCTCTGGCTCAAGTTTACTTTCATCATCACTGTTATTTTCATCACTGTTAGCTGGCAGCTGTTGGGTGTTCGCATTTTCCTCACATTGATCACTTCCATTCAAAGTGTTTACCCATTCATCATTAAAAATGACATCATCATACCACTTATTGTTTGAGATCAAATACCTCAGTGCATTCCTTACACGATCAGTGTGGACATACATGTACTCATAATGACCTTTTTATGTCAACTTGCGTTTGAGTTTGACTCTTATCATTTTGTCATCACACTCATTCCTTGGAAGAATGTTTGTCACGCTACTGTGATCAACCGGTACAGAGACACATGGACCATGGCAAGCTCTTTGGCGGCCTCGTGGCAAACACAGCAGCTTCATGAAGGGAATGTGACGAGCAATGAGATGTTGCTCCAAAGAATTCAGACATTTCAGCTCAGGTGGAATTTCATCCAAATGCATGTTGTTGGTGACACTCTTCTGGTAGTTTTCCTCCAAGCATTTTCCGATGACAGGAATGGCAAACCCATAATTTACTACAAGGACTATCAGCCAAATGACATTCTTGCCCACATTCAATATCACAAACATGTAAATATTGCAATGTTATACACCTCTTAGCCAGCGCAGCAATCTCTGGTCTTCTGCTTTCATAATGAGATCTTTTACACTCAATCACTTGTTTCCTGAAAAGTAAGCGATGACAAACAGAGCATACGTATTCAGGACCACGGCTTACGTCTTGACGAAACTGACTGATGACAAAGTCAATGTTTTGTTGCTTCTTTTTCATATTTGCATAAGTGTCACTGCTACTTTTCAGTTTATTTTCACGAATTTCATCACATTGATGATATTTCTTCTTGCTATCCTCGTTGACCTTATTTTGAAACACGATGTTGCTCTTATACTTCTTATGACTAATCACGGACTTTATTTTGAAACACGATGTTTGTCTTATAAGTGTTTTTTGAAGATTCACACTTTGATTTTTTATAATTTGGATCAGAATCATATTTATTTTTACGCTGTGCAAGTATATTTGTCTTGAACTGCACATCGGTTCCATAGCTTGTGTTGAAAGAATCACATTTCTTTTTCTGAAACTCAATTTTTGCTGTTCTTATGAAAATGTTTAAGAGAAGTCTCACGTTTGGCACTCCTAATGCACTCATATTCATTATACTGCTTCTTTTGATTCTCAGTTTTTCGCTTCTTCACATTGATGTCACTGTATCGTAGACGTTCTTTTTCTGCTTTGGTGTCTGACTCAGTGAACTTTCTTTTCCGCTGGGGTCTTAACGTTCCCTCACCAATAGACTGGCATGTTCCGGCACAAGGACTCTGCGCATTTCGATTCTTGACACATGTTACAACCTCATAATGATTGGCGGTGTGATTTAAATATATACAGTTCTGAATACATGGGCGTACAGTAGGTCTGTGCATGTTCCATCTCCCATCATTTAAGGTGAAGATAGTAGTTTGGAATAAATCGGCAGCAACAAATATGTCGATCTCTTTTGCCCAGGTCCCACTGTAGTATATCCTTGATTTGGTTACATAGTCCTGTACAGATGTATATTCATCTCTCAAATAAGTCTCAAACTTATTGCTGTATTTCTGGAGGTGTTTCGTTACAGCCTGTCTAATTTTCAAGTGCTTCTCTTCATTATGACAAATGCTAAAGGCAAGACTACGGAAAAAGCAATTCCCATCTGGCTTAATGGTTTGTATCTTACAAGGACAGCCCATATCATCAACACTGGTTGCTGCTTTTAACTCAACATTTTCATTAGAAAGTCCAACAGTTTTGCAAAGTGTATCCTGATCACTACGAGTTAAAGGTTTAAATGCCTGCTTTGGGACATGTGCGTCAGTGATAATTACGTCATCGCTGTGTGTTTTACAAGTCGTCTCGTGCAGTTCAAAATCGCCTTTTGTTTGAGCACGTTTAGTGTTTTTTTGCAGAAGTGTCTTTTCGATTTACCTTGTTTTGTCCAGTACCATTACGTGCAGCCTCCGATCGATCGATTGTAGCCGTCAGCTTGGTGTCATCTTTACCCAACAGAGTTTCAGGAACACATTCAGGCTTTGCAGGCTTCTGTGAAACATAACTTACAACACGTCTCAAAACATCGCTGTACAAAGGTCTGGTATTCGGGTTCGATTCACTCTTTGTGGGTGCAGTTTGGTTGTTTACATTACCTGGAACAGTAGTTGACGTTACTGAGCAACTTGTAGCCGTCTGATGTTTGTGCAAACCTTTCGGGCCTGTTACCGCATCGCTGTACAGCTGACGTACCTTCGCATGTTTCAACGAAGTCGTGCTACTACGGGAGGTGTCGTTCTGTGATCGCCGTTCATTGCCAGTTGTGGTTACCACAGCACTAACTCCTGTTACCTCAAACCGTGGGTTGCTTACTCCAAATGATTGTGCAGAATCATACACAAAGCTGACCAGTGACTGTGCAGAGCTAAAGTATGTAACGCAACTTACCCTCTGACCTTTGTGATTAACCCAGGTGTTTGCATGTGAATTAACAAAGGCAAATCTGGTCTCTCCATTCACGATGGCCCAAGTATTTCCACAAATAGTCAACAAGCAAGCATCATGAGTGAACAGCGCGCGCTGCAGTGCTTCATCAAAAGGCAAAGTCACATCACATAAAGCAGGATCGTAATTGTCAACACAAACTAACCCAGTGTAAGAATCCCCAAAGCTTAATGTAAAATTGCAATTCCACACACTGTGTTGCCTAGGCAATTCTGACACAGCGATGTAACCTCTTCCTTCAACATGGTCTCTGATTTGATCATGTGCACTCATGGACTTATACAACAGTTCCCTTTATCAAAACATCATCCAGATCTCCAGTTTCCCAGGTCCAAATGTTCTTTACCTTGGATTTCAGAACAGCTGTCAGACTGATGGCACCGCACTGCTTGTTGCCCACGTTACCAAAACGCACATCACCTTGATGAAAGGAGCCCGTCAGGAAAGACCTCTCTGGAAAATCGTCAGGCTGAGTCAAAGTAACACACTTATTAGTAACATTGGGTTCATTCATGCAAGAAACATTATTTGAGGATAGCTTGATAGCACAGTCAAGAGAGAGAGAGCTTGGAGATTCAGTTTGGAAAGAAGTTTGAGAGTTTGAGATATTTTTGCCAAGTTTTGTCAAGCAAGGTATTTCAGCAAGTTTTGTCAAGCAAGGTATTTCAGCAAGTTTCTTATGAGCCTTTGCAGGCACTTTTTCAGGTATATTTGGCACCTTTTCTCCAAAAGGTATATTTGACACCTTTTCAGGCAATGTGTATGTTTGGGCTTTATAGGTGCAAGGACGCCCAACCTTGCTTCCAGGAGACCCTAAGTCACCCTGGGTGCCTGTCGCTGCTCTTTTGGTGGAACACACCTGCAACACACAAATTCAATAATGTCATTTACACCTAATTCTTGCTCTTTTTTAAGCACATAATACATCACGTCCTCCGACATCTCATTCGCGTTTTCCTACAATCAATACACAACCTGACTTACTGTTTTTACACTGCGCTACATGTGCTGCTTTTTGTAGAAAAAAAAAAAAATAGAAAAAAAGTAAAAGATTGCATAGCACTGAGATTGGAATTCTTAGCGAATAATGCAATGTCACTTGTAAATTATTTTGCATATTTGCCTGTTTTCCTTAAGTTAGTGCTGTTAACACAACTATTCTCTGCACCAGACCCTGTCAATCAGTGATATATTTTAGACATGTGAAAAATCACCTCTGAGAGCCCGCGATCAGCCAGTCTCTTTTTTGCAGCTGCAGATTTCTTGGAACGTCCCATCTGCAGGGTGATAGTGTACAAATACGGTGAGGGCATAGAGGGGAGTACAAGGTCAGTGCTAGGACAGGAGATGCTCTCTGAAGAGCTGGGTCTTCAAGAGTTTCTTGAAGATATTCAGGGCCTGTTCTGGTAGTGCTCAGTAGGTCATTCCACTATTGTGGAACGACACGTGAAAAGAGTCTGGATCGTCTTAAGCGTGGTGTACATTGCTTTTTACATACTGACTGCACATAACACTTCAGCAAAGCAAAGACATACTAGTAGCTGGCAATAGTACTCCAAGTTAGAATACTATTTTTCTATTTATTTTTCATAAACGACTTGAAAAGAAATTTAAGACAAACGCATTTTACCACATTAACATCGTAGTGCATAACCTTTACTCACCTTTACAAACAGTGGTTTGCTGTCTCTGTATCTAAAACATACAAAAGTAATTAGTACCAAGCTCTGTAACACATTCAAAAGGTTATATGTGAAATCGCAAACCTGGTGCACATTAGATGGCCACTGACTACAATTTACTCTACATTGCAATTACTCTCATTACCCATACTGATTATTTAAAAATAAAGAAAAACATTTGTCCTAACAGGCAACAAATATCCAAAAACCCCAAACATTTTTTTTTTTTGATTAAAAAAAATATTGTGCTTCCATTATGATATTAAAACATGAGGTAGGCATAGGCTAACTGCCATATTTCCACATTGCTTTTTGTATACTCCGACTACAGATTACACTTAAGCAAAGCAAAGACACGCTAGTAGGTGGCAATATTGCTCAAAAGTAGAATACACAATTTACTCTACATTGGAATTACTCATTACACATACTGATAATGGTTATTAAAACAAAAAAAACATTTGGTCTAACATCAAACCTAAATATCCAAAAATGCCAAACATTTTGTAAAAGAATCTTGTGCTTTCCAGAGCCAAAATCTTATCAAAATTAAACTATTAAAAGTTTAAGACACCCAAAAAAATGCCCAGACTTTGAATCTCAGCCTTCGTCATGCTGGACATGCATATCTGAGACACCGAAGCATACAACCTCCACAGACCACCTGAAATGTCTCTGGATTCACAGTCTCAGCTCTGATAATCTACCCGTGTGGGTCTTCTCATTTTTTATTTTATTTTCTTCTTTTCCCCATGTACGAGCTTCTAAATCTGAACACCTTCAATTATAAAGGAAATCAGGTTTAAATGTGTATATAGTAAAGAAACAAGATTCCATGTGAATGAACGAAGAAGCTCTTACTAGCATGTAAAGTTGAAAAGGGAATGTGTGCAGGGTAGTGCACTCTTTAAATAAGGAGTGAACAGGTGAACTCAATTGGGTAAGTCAGGTAGCAATTAAGAATAGCTTATTAGTGGAATGAGAAAATCAGTTGTGTTCAATATCGGAAGACATGTAGCCAAGGTGTTTTAAATGAAGAATTCCTTCCATTTCAATCAGCGCTGTTCTTATTTTGTGTTGACTGTTTTAAAAAGGTGTGTACATTGCAAGTTTGTGTAAATAAATTTTTTCAAATGAACTATCATCTTGTATGTGATTCTTAATGGGTTTTCTATGTAATTTTTGGTATTCTGATCACCCTGAACTGGGTCCTGTATGGAAACTACATTAGACTGCTCAAATCTGAATGGAATTACTCTAAAGAGGGTACAGAGTCTTTAAAACACTTTGGTCATTGAAAATTCAAAAAGGTCATCTGAGATTTTCATTTGGACCATCCAGAACCTGTATGAAAAATTAAATATGGGTTTAATCATTCATCACATGATATTTATATCAAATACACTTTATAATTTGAAACCTGTCCCAAAATTCACAGAAGTCCTCGCCTCCATGTTCATTTTAATTTCCATGAGGATCTCCTTTCTCTCACTACATAGGAAAAAGTTCATGCATGCATTAATCATGACCACCAAAGTGAAAATTTCTAATTGATTACATAACAGATGAAAGATTCCCATCACTGTTGGCTGAGAATCACTCCTGTAAAGTATATTCCTGTACACTGCTGCTGGTTGGACAGCGGAGCTCCTTTTCTAACAGGCTCATCCAGCTCTGTCACAAGGAACGATTCAGGAAATCCTTCCTACCAGCAGCCATCACCATCTACAACACCTCCCCTCTGAATGGAAGAGAACTTCAAGCTCAATAGGCTTGAAGTCTCTCCTAAAAAACTTTTCATACTGTAGATTTGTATATAGCGAATGTTTATTCACTATTTTATTCTATTTGCTTGTTTTCATATATTTTACTGTATGCTGCTGCAACAAAACAATTTCCCAAATTGGGATGAATAAAGTATTTATCTATCTACACATTATAGATATGTCTTCCTTTGAGCTATCCAGTGTGCTGGCTTTGTCCAATTGAAGAAAAAGAGTACATCGCTCATCTAGCTGATGTTCCATATTAACCATTACAAAGTCCATTGGAGTTTAGCATTATAGGTTGTACATTGAAGTAGAGTCACTGTCGTGTACCTTATAGTAATTGCTATAGGTCAGGGAAGGCCAATCCGCAGCTCGGGAGTCGCATGACAATAACCTCAAGACTCGAATTCTTATTGGCTAAGAATGTGAAACGGTAATTTCTTTAAAATTATGGAACCATGATGGTCCAGGATGCTAAATCTATGGTCAGTTTGTAATGAGAAATGGAAACCAACAACACCACCTGGAATTGTACTCCAGGAAATTAAATCGGTAAAAGGACACAGGTTCGTCTTACTACAAGAAGGAGACAAGATTCAAGTTGAACAAAGTTTATTAGTGTGCCAAACAAGTCAATAGTTAAAAGATTTCTTTTAAGTTCCAGGATTTTAAAATCACAAAAATAAAACAATTCGATGGTTGTTCACTAGGGTTTGGGCTGAACAAACAATGTTTAATTTCAGGGGAAACTGAGGCTTACCAGTGAGGGGGTATATCCTTCACGTTCTTCATCCAGTGAAGAAAACGGGACCACCCTAGACACTACAAAGAAACCACAACAAACGAGAAAAAGGGTGCTCCGACAAAATAAACACAAGACGAGACACCGCCATCAGGGGTCACCCCCGCCACCACACAGAGTCTCAGTTCCTGGGAGAAATAAACAAAAACAGCCTGAATAAAACGTTGGCGTCACAGAAAATACAAAAATTCGGTCAATTCGATTTAAAAATGGTACAGTCAAAGCCCCAGCCAACAGAGGAAGATTAATAGTGTTCAATATCGGAAGACATGTAGCCAAGGTGTTTTAAATTAAGAATTCCTTCATTTTCAATCAGCGCTGTTCTTAGAACCTCTTAAAGGATAAGACCGTTTTTTTGACATTGGGCCCTTGATTTCACATTATAGCATGATGTTCTACTCACCCCTGCTTGTTGTTGAACATTTGGAGCTGTTCCGAAGATATTCGAGAGGCGTCTGGCTGCTCTCTTGAGATATTCGGCCATGAAACGGTTTCCTATGGGCAAGTTTATACAGGCACAAACTATGCTGTTTATAATTTATTAATTACTGTACATTAGCACTGATAACGTGGAGGTGCGTCGCTTACTTAAAAAAATCCGGGTTATTGTAATTTGGATTTTTTTTTGTCGTAAAGTGGGTGTTACTGACTTCCTCGTCGTGCTACTGCCACAGACAGCCCACAGACCTGCTGCCTATTTATTCATTCGGCTAAAATTCAAAATTAGTAACCCGGATTTTTTTTAAGTAAGCGACGCACCTCCACGTTATCAGTGCTAGTGTAGAGTAATTAATAAATTATAAACAGCATAGTTTGTGCCTGTATAAGCTTGCCCATAGGAAACCGTTTCATGGCCGAATATCTCAAGAGAGCAGCCAGACGCCTCGCGAATATCTTCGGAACAGCTCCAAATGTTCAACAACAAGCAGGGGTGAGTAGAACATCATGTTATAATGTGAAATCAAGGGCCCAATGTCAAAAAACCGGTCTTATCCTTTAAGTGACCATTTGCGCACCAAAGGTTGTCCTTATTACTTTCTTTCAAAAATATTTTTATTGAATTTTCCATATCAACAGCAATGTGAGGGCACATCCAGCATAAAGAGTAGAAGTAATAATAAATAAATAAAATAAAGTAAAAACAAAACAAACACCTTGGGTATACAGACAGTAAAATAAAAATGAAACAAACCCCTTGGGTACGCAGGTAGTAAAATAAAATAGACAACACAAACCCCTTGGGTATATAGAAAGTAAATTAAAAATAAAAACATCTTGGGCAGGTTGTCCTTATTTCTTAATTTAAAACACCTTGGCTACATGTCTTCCGATTGCTAATTGCTCCCTGACTTACCCAATTGAGTTCACCTGTTCACTCCTTATTTAAAGACTGCACTACCCTTCACACATTCCTTTTTCACTTTTACATGTGGCTGCAGTGCAGGTAAGAGCTTCTTTGTTCATTCACATGGAATTTTGTTTCCTTATTATGTACATTTAAACCTGATTTCCTTTATAATTTAAGCTAAAGCTAAGAAGGTACATGACAACGCGAACAAAAAGGCCAAAGATCGAAATCCAGGAAGACATCATTGGGTACATACATGATGTTTCGTCACTCAATCTCAAAAAGAATACCCAGTAGTTCACTACCACAATGCAATCTGGGCAGGTGTACCACCACTTCGTATGCTTCAAGTTGGATAAACGGGAGAACTTCAGTCGAGCGTCGTTGGCTAAGACGTGTTTGAGGTTTACGTCTGTGCGTAAAAGCATGGGTAAGTGTTTTGGGAAGCTTTTTATTTATTGTTTTTAGCAACATGAATGTTAATCTAATTGTTTCTCTACATAGGCCAATCTGACCCCAATGGATTCGACATCATTTATTCTGAGAGCAGCGGTCACACGATGGTTGAAGCTGCATTTCCATGGAGGCAGCGTCACAGCAAAGTCTCCACACTTGTAGAGGTGGTGGCTTGCGGGAAAAACCAAAAAGTAAGTGCAGTCACGCAAAATCAACACTTACTGGCTCAGACTATTAGGTTTAGGCCAAAGTTGTGCTTATTTGGTTTGCTTTGTTTTTTTTACAGTTGGATGTTGTAGAGGTAAAAATCCTTCCGGACATGGGCACATCCAAAAAACGTCAAAATAAAAGGTGTAGTGCTGCGGGAGCTGGAGGTGGGCGACCCAACAGGCAAAACCACACTGACGGTGTGGGTAAGAGTTACCAGGTGACCAACCTGGCGACTCGCTGCTTCAGCAGCCGTGTCACACTGACCACCCCTCCGTCCTCCATCATAAAGGAAATCCAGAACTGCAGAATCTGCAGCAGCTGCTGACACCCGACGACGTGAACTTTGAAGGGGAAGTTTTTTTTTTTTTTTTTAAATAGCTTGAAATACAACTGCTGTTAAAAGCAAACACTTAAACAAAACTTTTACTCACCATCACTAAATGTACACACCTTTTTAAAACAGTCAACACAAAATAAGAACAGCGCTGATTGAAATTGAAGGAATTCTTCATTTAAAACACCTTGGCTACATGTCTTCCGATATTGAACACAATTGATTTTCTCATTTCACTAATAAGCTATTCTTAATTGCTACCCGACTTACCCGATTGAGTTCACCTGTTCACTCCTTATTTAAAGTGCACTACCCTGCACACATTCCCTTTTCAACTTTACATGCTAGTAAGAGCTTCTTCGTTCATTCACATGGAATCTTGTTTCTTTACTATATACACATTTAAACCTGATTTCCTTTATAATTGAAGGTATTTGGATTTAGAAGCTTGTACATGGGGGGAAAAGAACAATAGTAGCCTCAATAGTATTTAAAAAAAATAAAGTAGGCCCGTCAGACACAAAGCGTGCAGCAACAAGTCCACCAAGACCTGCATTTGGTGCAGTCTTTCACCTGCTTTGTGCGTTTTAGTTTTTTAAATGGCTTGAAATACAACTGGTGTTAAAAGCAAACACTTAAACAAAACTTTTACTCACGTCACTAAATTCTTCCAAACCAACACTCTGCTAACATTTCTTGTTCAATTTCTGAGTGCACAAGTGATGTGCCCTCAGATGGCTTGGTGTCAGAGGTAACTTCCAGATTTGCAACATCCGTTTTCGCCGGGGACAGTGAAAGCACCATGCCATTAGAATTGACATGGACTTCTTCTGCACACAAGAGAGCCTCTTCTACGTCCTCCATTTGCAGGCCTGTCACAGACCCAAAGCGTGCAGCAACAAGTCCACCAACGCATGCGTTTGTAAGTAAGGTGCAGTCTTCCCCCTGCTTTGTGTGCATTTAAAGTGTTCCACTATAGATGACAGGGTATGCCGACACCTTTTGCATCATTTTGCAAAAATCACACCTGTAAGTCACATCCCTTGAGGGTAAGTCGTCCTGTGTTGCATGGCACCGACAACATCGGTGCTTTGCTCGGATCTGAACAGCGACGACGAAAGGTGTTTGTGGTTATGAGTATTTTTTTTTTTTTTAAATACTATTTTGTGTTGACTGTTTGAAGACAGCGTGTGCTTTGCCAGTTTGTATAAATAAATTTATTTCAACTGAAAACTCATCTTGTATGTGATTGGTGTTCTTTCCGCTGCAATCTATGGCAGCCCCATTAACACAATGCGGGAAAGTTGAAATTTGGCACACATAATCAGCCAAGTGCCAAAGCCAAGAAATTTCATACCCCAAGAGTGTACTCTAGCGCCACCAAAATGTCAAAGTTCAAAATACATTAAGCTTAATAACTTTGGACTACTTAGTCCAAATATCACAAATGATGCGTCACTGGAATCCCTGGATGCAGTCGGGGTCAACGCACCTCATGACGTCATCTGCACCATATTGGATAATCCGCCATTTTTCATTAAACCTACAAAAAGCATTTCAGGCCACGCAGATTGTCCAATCTCGATGGGACTTGAGACACAGAATCTTCAGACCAAGCCGCACAAAAGTTATCATGTGGATTTTTTTTCATTTCACTTTCATTTGCATGTGGCAGCCAATCAAACTCCAAGCCCATGCGCAAACAAGACGTTAAGCCATGTCTTTGCCATTTATTGATGTATCGATGCCAAACTTGGTGCATGAACTCACGACGCCTTCCTGAGCAGCCCAAGCCTTGCCTATTGTGGCGTCCTGCTAGGACCCCCACATCGCTGCTTGCAGCTATATTTACATTTATTTTCACAGTGGGATGCCATGACCTAAACATGTGGAAAGTTATAAATCATCTCTGTCCATTCTGCCTTCTTACACTTGCTCTGATTTAAACTGCTACTGTGTCAATGCTAAATTATGAAAAGAAGTTCTAACTCAAAGGTCACAACAATAAGGATCAAAGGAAATATGTGTCCCTGTACAGGTCCCTCACTGTGTCAGGAGAAACTGAGTCCTTTCAGGCACTGGAACCTCCAGGGACTCAATGAAGAAAAGACTTGAGCCTGAAAAGTTGTCCACAAGACAAAATGTATAAAATATGAAGTATACTATTAATTTAAGATGGCTCTGTCAGAAGTCAGCCATGGTGCCTGAGAACTTTAAGCAATGAACCTGTATTTAATTTGGCCAAAGGTCATTTCTATCCGTGCCCTTGATTTAGCATGTGCATGGTGGAATGCCCTCTCCGCCCTTGTTCCTGGATCAGGATATGGCGTGAGGAGGTACGGCCAGCATGCATAGCCTCTGTCCCCAAGCAGGACACCACTGAACTCTCCTGCAGAATAAGAGAAATGTTGGATGGATATACATGTGTTAAGACTTCGCAATTTGATGCAATATGTGCCTTATATGGCTATCTATAATAAAGTATGACGAGCACTTTAAATTCCTTAAAGATCCTATGGCCTGAAAATAAATGGAGGCTTTTATATATTTTTATAGGCTTTAGTGGTCCCCTAATACTGTATCTGAGTTTTTTTCCCCAAAATTCTGCCTTGGTGCAGAATTACAGCCAGTCCCAAAAATGAGCTTTCCTTAGGATCCCTAGAATGAGCTGTTTAGTGGGGGTGTGGCCTTACTTACGCCCGTGGTACCTTGCGCAAATGTTTTGTGAATCGCTATGGCACGTAGATGGCACGGCAGCCCTATGCCTTAAAACTAGCGAAACCTGTTGAAATGAGCTTACTTTGACAATATGACAAACTAGTTACTGAACAACTCTCCTAACACAGTCAAACATCAAGCAAGTGCTACACCAGACACAGCAAAAAAGGCGTGCGTGAAGGGGAAAGCAGGAGTGAGGATTTTGACATTCTCATCTGATTGCTCTGGTTTGTAAAGATGCACGTAGCGCTAGCGCTGGAACCATGAATGAATCATTATCCTGATGAAATGCACTGAATTTACGGATTCATTCTTCTTCAGGAAGCTTGAATTAGGGGGTTTTGGTCTGAAATGAGCGAGCTAACCATCTCATGGGCATGCAAACACCTCCAACAGCCCAGTTAGCAGAGATAAGAGCTTGCAGATGCTATTAGCTGCATAGCTAACGATACAAACCCTTTCCTGTGGTAACAAGCTATGTAACTATACTGTACATACAGGAAAGCAACACAATAATAGAGCGTTAAATTACTTACTCTCGGGAATGAGATCCTTCCCCAAGTAAGGGGGCGAATGGAGCAGGAGATTGACAGGCGGATCGGTGCGGTGTCTGCAGTGATGCGGGCTCTGCACCGGCCCGTCGTGGTGAAGAAGGAGCTGAGCCAGAAGGCGAAGCTCTCGATTTACCGGTCAATCTATGTTCCTACCCTCACCTATGGTCACGAGCTGTGGGTAGTGACCGAGAGAATGAGATCGCGAATACAAGCGGCCGAAATGAGTTTCCTCCGCAGGGTGTCTGGGCTCTCCCTTGGGCTCGGTATTGGCCCAAGTTCTGGAAACATTCGTCTGTGAAATATTTGGCGCACACACAAATCTCTTCGGTTCTGTCGTCACTTTCCCAGAAAAAACCAAATCTGTTCACTGGCTCTTTAGAGGTTCTGATGCAGGAGCTCTAAACAGATTTTTTACATCCATGTACAGCGCAATGAGCTGGCCAAAGAGCTGTGGGCGGGGAAAGGCAGTTTTGGCATAGCCATCAGTGACGCGCGGGTCGACGAAAAAACATCCCTCAACAGACCGCTTTTTCCACTAACCCGCCCGTTAACTCAGATCGCAAGAAATATTTATGAAAAAATGTTGACCCGACCCGCTTTTAAAAAAAAGTAGCCAATGGTCTTAATGAACATCCTAGCGTCATTGGCAACGCACAACGGACCTCATATAGCCTACCTGCATTCATTTTTAAGGTGTTAAATTGTAAGATGGCATTGCTTGTAAGTTTATGTTGACAAACTTCCCCCGCTTCAGCATTCAAAAGTTAAATTAGCACTCAGCATCTAAAAGAATACAATAGAGGAAGCCTTCCTACAACAATTGGCCATAGGCAACTTCGTCACATGACAAAGCCTGCACTTTGCTCATCATCTTTGATGATCTCGGCGAATGAGTCCCAAACCTTACTTTTTCTGCTTGTGTGTTTGCGGAGCTTCCACTCTCCCAACTGGACCTTCTCTCTTGCCGTCTCCATACCTACTGTACTTCTGACCACGTACGTCATCTCTGCGGAAGTTATTCAGCCAATTAAGTGTATTTATTTAATAGAACATTGTGCCTACTGTTTGAATTACAAACGTTTACCACGTTATTTTTTAATGTTTATCTCAAACGACAAAACAACCCGACCGATTGCAACCCGAATATCATCAAAAATATTTTTTTATGACCCGCAACTGCGGGTGACGGTGGATGCCTGCAGGCGCCCGCTGGCTTCGGGTCAGCCCGCGCATCACTGATAGCCATACATGGGCTCTGGGTGGAAACAACCTCCACGTCATAAGCGGCGGCTTTCCCGATCAGGCCATCTGCATGGTCACATTTCCAAAGGCGGAGAATAATTTCCAGTGCATGGTTTAGGTCTATCGTCATTTTTAGCCACTGGGGGACCGCAGGCAGGCTAGAGGAACTCATATTAATGTTAAACAACCTTAAAAAGTGAAAATTTCATGCCATGGCTCCTTTAAGATGACCTTTACATCTGACCTCTCATTAGATTACCAACATTATGCCTATGCTATATACACCTTACTTCAAAAGTACACTCCTTCGGGTCAGTAAAATTCTCGCGCCTTGTGCAAACCTCTGTGCCAGTGAGGATGCTCGGAAGATCCTAGAATCATGAACCGATCCCGGCCATTTAGCCTCAATGTTGGAAATGAAATGAGCTCCATCACAGATCATCTGTATGCACGGAGGATAGGAGTCAATAATGAGGTAAATCAAATCAAATCAAATCAAATTTATTTATATAGCACATTTCATGTGTACAATTCAAAGTGCTTTACATAAAATAAAAGCATTGCAGCAGGGAGTGTAAGAAGCATTAAAATACATAAAAGAATATAAAGAGAAACAAATAAAATAATTTAAATGAATTTAAAAACAAGCAACAGTCCAGATAAGTTCAAAGATATTTCATGCATAGACACATGAGAACAGAAATGTTTTTAACCTGGATTTAAAAATGTCTACATTTGGTGAAAGTTTAATCTCCACTGGCAGTTTGTTCCACTTGTTTGCAGCATAACAGCTAAATGCTGCTTCTCCATGTTTAGTCTGGACTCTGGACTGGACCAGCTGACCTGAGTCCTTGGATCTAAGAGCTCTGCTGGCTTTATATTCTCTGAACATATCACAGATGTATTTTGGGCCTAAACCGTTCTGGGATTTGTAAACCATCAGCAGGCTTTTAAAATCTATTCTGTGACTGACTGGAAGCCAGAGTAAAGATTTTAAAGCTGCTGTGGTACTTGGTTTCACAGGGCATAAATGTAACACTTCTCAGCATAACTCAAAGGGGTTGATGTGGTGTTTTTCAAAATGAGAAATCCAGTTCAGAGTCTATGGACAATTATCCCCAAGTATACCTGTACATTTAGGATATGGAAAAATGTTCGGTTTACTCGTCAGCCTCCACGGGTCCAGCAGGGGCCTGGATGCGTACATGGGTACAGTGTAGTGCACCGATAACATGGGGAAGCCTGAGGGAGATGATGAACTTAATGCAAATACTTTTTTTTACATTATCGGCTTCTGTAATGTGGAGCAGCAGCCTGAAACTCAAAATTCTTCTGTACACATGCCATCCACATGTGTTAAAAAAGCTCCACACGTGACGCTCCCGCTCAGCCGTGCTCAGCCAATCACACCAGCTGCTGTGTGTCTGAAGAAGGGGCGCATCGATACAGGCGGAAGGACATATAAGCTAGTCCCTAGCAACTGGTGGGGAATACAATAGGGCTCGGGCACGTGACGTCACTACGTGAGCGGCGGCCATACTGGAGGCTCAGAACTGTTTTGTTTACATTGTTTTCCACTGCGCGCAGACGTACTCCCGCCTGGTCTAGGAACTTTCTTCGTTGGTTTATCTATTTTACTTATTGTCTTTGCCACTATGGTCGCACGTTGCTGTGTCGTGGGGTGCAATAGCGTAAGCCGTGACAGGAATGGGGGGGAAATCGTAAATGGTTTATCTTTTTAACGGTTTCCTGCTTGGAGGCACACCCACGGAGACCAAGTGTCCGAGATAACAAAGCGTCGTCGACTAGCATGGATCGCTGCTGTAAGACGACCAAGCATAACTTTCCACTCAATCCCGGTGTCGATGAGAGTGTGTTCTCTGCATTTTCATTCTGGTAAGTTACAGACTTTTGTGTGCTGAGGTAAAGATCCCCGCCTTCACAACAGGACACTGTCAGTTGGAAGCAAGGGATGTCTCAATGGGTTAAAAGCGGAGGACAAATTTCGTGTGTATGCATGTATACATGACAATATATCTGATCTTAATCTTAATTTAATGTGGAAAATACAAGGAAAATTGCCCATCTCCAAATTCACATGGAAAGGGCGATTGGAACTGTCAGAAACACCTTTTTGTCAGCAAAAGTACCTATCAACATAGTTTTGCCATGCGTAGGTGAAGACAAAACATTCTTTGACAAGATTGTGTCTGTATGTTGTACTCTGACCACCATGAGCAGGAGTGTTGTGCAAAGTTAAAGTTGTCTGAAATAAATATGCTTTGAGATACAGCCAAGTGTGTGTGTTTCATTTTTTATTTACAAGTAGAGTAACATGACAAAAGTGTAAAGTGTCATTATAATTGAAACTGTTGCAAAGTATAAGCACTGACACCACATACTATATACGCAATTATGTCCGAAAGGGTGAATTTAGGCAGTAAATCTTCGTCGACAATCCATTCCTTGCTCGGTATTTCATAAGGGTCCAGTCCGTTTATAACGCCAATCTTCTGCATGTACCGATCTCTGGCTTCCTTCTGTAATGTATCCCGGTATATCCCACATCCTTTCTTCGATTTTAACATGCTTTTCTCTCACTTTTCTCTCACTGTTTGGTCCTTGATCTCCGTCTTGCCTCAGGGTTTGTTTACGAGATTGTGCCTCCAATATGGCGACCATATCCCAGAATGCAACGCGTGTGCCCGAGCCCTATTGTACCATAGACATAATAAACATTATACATATAATATATATATTATGTCAATGAATAGTACTGCGTTGGAAAAGTACCCGTTAACACAAAATTAGTGCAGACTTATAAAAGTATCGACACTTTTAATAAAGTATAGATCCTAAAACGGAAGTTAGGGATGGCAAATATGGATAGTTATGTTATGTATAGATCCGCACAACACAATAAGTCAAGTTTAAAAACTGAACGAACCAAAAAGTGCAGCCGCCAAACGACTGAGCACATGATATTTCTGCACACCTGACAGCAACCTTCAGACAGTGCACAGCGCCTTAGTCATTTTACCCTGAAATAACCGAAGTACTGCGCATACATTACGTGAAACGAAAGATTTGCGGGTGGGGTTAAGCCCCCAATGTTCCTAACAACCTATCCTAACAACACTGCTTTTAAGATTTGTTCATTTCGCCGAAAAATAAAGAAAAGTGTTTGGGAGTGACATAGTAGGCTGTTTTCAAAGATTGCATCTGCCGTATCTAAGTAACGCAAACCTTTTCTTTTTGTATTTAACCCTTTTTTTTTTCTTTTTTTTTGTAACAACACATCAAATACAGACAGAAAATGCGGGGTACAGTGCAACAACTAACCAAAAGAGGAAAAAAAATTATAAGTTGCCATTAAATCAATAGTCCTTTCAGCATTTCGGCTGTTCAGTCCTTCTAAAGAGTTCAAATAAAATTTGAGTTCGTTTTTGAAAGCAACAAAAGATGGTTTCCTCCCTCCCCATTTACATTTATGAATATGGTATTTTCCCAAGATTATAAAAAGGTTTAAAATAAAGACATACGGTACACAAAAATCATCTCTTTCAAAGAAAAGTAAAATATCTTTCATACTTAAAGAAACATGACAAGACCATACCTCACAACACAGACGCTCAACCTCAATCCAAAAAAATCTTGAGTAAAAACATTCGTAAAATAAATGAAAAATAGACTCAGACGTAATACCACAGAAAACACATAAATCTGGTAGATCAATTTTGAATCTTTGTAAAAGTGTGTTTGTGGGGTAAATTAAATGTAATATTTTAAATGAAACTTCCTTGACTTTATTATTTAGTACATATTTATTAAGGCCAGGCCAAATTTTATCCCAATCAACATAGGCAAACAAGCCATTCCAATAACTTTTACACCTTGGAGTAACAGGTATTTGTATCATCTGTCTTAACCATTTATTATTACATTTTCTATCTCTAATGTTTACACCATTAAGAAATATATTACTTTAAATGTGTGGATTAGACTGCTCGCAGGGAGTTTGAGATAGTATTCTCATAAAACCATTAGGAATAGCATCAAATACAATACTGTACTCTCTAGGCTGAATTGGGACAGCAAATTTATTTAAAAATTCTGAATATGTAAGGAACAAACCTTGATTGTTAATTAACTGAGAAAAAAACAAGATGTCATTACTAATCCAATTTTCAAAAATTATAGATTTCTTTTTAAAAGTAATGAGATGATTGTTCCAAATAATCTGTTTGTGAGGTGAGAAGTTGTGTGTGTAGGTCAAAAGCCAACAGAGGAGGACTTGTTTATGAAAATTAGACAACTTTATGGGGAGCTTATTGACCTGGAAATTACAGTGAAGAAGGAATTCTAAACCACCAACTTTTTGGAAGATCAGGTTTGGAATAAGGTACCATATCTTGTTCTTGTTTTTGATATAGTCTTTGATCCAATTTACTTTGAACATTATATTAGAGGAGTGAAAATCTAGTGCATTTAGTCCACCACGATCATAAGGGTTACTTAGTATTTGTCTGTTTAGATAATGTGGTTTATTTTTCCAGATAAAGTTAAATAAGGATGAGTCTACTTCTTTGACAAAAGATTTTGGGGTATCGAGAACCCTAGCAGGATAAACTAATCGAGACAGACCTTCCGTTTTAGAAAGTAATATGCGTCCTCTAATAGAAAGGTCTCTCATTAACCATAAATTAAACCGGTTTTTAATTTTAGGGATGAGAGGATGAAAATTGCAGTTGACTCTTTCTGTCTGATCTTTACAGATGTCAATACCCAGATAGGTGACCTTATCTGATACGGGAATGCCTTCAAGTTCAATAACAGAATAATTGTCTTTTAGTGGGAAGAGAGCACATTTTTTAATTTTTTAATGGTCAACATTTCAATTACTAAAATAAATAAAAACGGTGCAGCAGGGTCACTTTGCTTTATACCTCTAGATATGCTGAATCTGTGAGTGGTACCACCTGAGAGTTTCACCGAGCTATTACAATTACTAGCCTATATAAAGTTTTGATAGCCTTCTTAAAGAAATGACCAAACCCCGACAAATCTAAAACATCAAATAACGTGTTATGTCTTACTGTATCAAAAGCTTTATATATATCAATAAATAAAATAAAACTGTTGTCAGTCAAAAGTTCTCGATAATCAATTAAATCAAAAATTAAGCTAATATTATTACTAATATGTCTACCTTTCATAAACCCAGATTGGCATTCATCTATAATTGAAGGAAGAAGTAACGCAAACCTAGCTGTCGAAAAGCAGCTTCAACTGACGTAACGTAGCCTATAAATACTCCTGCTGTACGTCACTGCGTCCTCTTTCCTGCGTGGCTTCAGCCGGTGAACACGGCCGCTCAGCAGCTTGGGTGAGTAAAGAAATAACTGCCACATTATTTTATGAAACACGCAGAACCCATTCGGCTTTAACAGGCAACTGTAACTTGATGAAGACGCTTTTGGATACCGCTTTATCTTCGTGTATTTAGCCTAGCATTGCAGCTAGCTTGATTACAATATTACAGCTTCCCCAAATATGTCTTGATTGCATTAGTTTGTGATGATTGGTGCCGTTTGGAATCCCTCCTTAATGGTTAGTGAGTGCATGTTTGTGGTCAGACGGCCTCGTTGGGAGGTCGGAACACGACACGGTCTGCCTTCGCCCTAGAGTTCAGCTTGTTGGATCAGATCAGTTTCTCCCTCGGCTTCCCTAGCCTGAAAAGTGCTGCACGTTTCGATAACCTCGTGCTACAAGATCACTCAAATCTTATGTCAAACAAGTTAAAACCGCGCACGCAAGTTCGTACATTTTGGATTTAACGCAAGACTTCTTCTTCAGTTATTTCTGTGATATCAGGGGGCTAATTTCCTCACCAGCGCCACCTGCTGTTTAAGAGGAGAGCTGCTGGAATAATCTGGTGTGGTACATTGTTGCATGTGGACGTCCCTGATCTAGAGTAACTATATAGCTAGATAATTTCTCCCTGAAGCGCTCAGGTCCAAAGATAACGACTTCAGTTTTGTCTGAGTTTAGAAGCAGACAGTTCTGAGTCATCCAGGTCTTTATGTCTTTAAGACATGCTTGTAGTCTGACCAACCTATTGGGTTCATCTGGTTTTATAGATAAGTACAGCTGAGTATCATCAGCATAGCAATGGAAATTTATGCCATGCTGTCTAATAATGTTACCTAATGGAAGCATGTATAAAGTGAAACTTTCAGCAGTGCAGTTTCTGTGCTATGATGCACTCTGAATCCTGACTGAAACTCTTCAAACAGATTATTTCTGTGCAAGTGATCACAAAGCTGAGCTGCAACTATTTTTTTCAAGAACTTTAGACATAAAAGGGAGATTGGATATAGGTCTATAATGAGCTAACACTTCTGAGTCAAGAGTAGGTTTTTAAGTAAAGGTTTAATTACAGCAACCTTAAAAGTCTGAGGTACATATCCTGTCAACAAAGACAGATTGATCAAATCCAATATGGAAGTGTCAATTAATGGTTGAATCCTTGAACAGTCTGGTTGGGATTGGGTCTAAAACACAAGTTGATGGTTTAGAAGAGACTATTGCTGTCGTTAGTTCAGAGAGATCAACTGGACAGAAGCCGTCTGAATATAAATCAGGTTCTAAAGATACTTGATACATTATCTTACCAATTTGTTGTATTTAAAATGAAAAAATTGTGTGGATTTTTAAAAATGTATATTTAACTTGTCCAGTGTCTTAACCTGCTGCGTGATAAGGAGATGATGCTGGACCTTTTAGTTGGCGTGGGTTGAATGGAACTGAAAGTGTTTGGCTGGTTTGAGGTGATTACGGGTCGCGTGCTGGCTGAAGAGCAGTGCAGCCTACACCACAGCGCTCCATACTGTTGGAATTTTCCTATAAAGTGGACTGATTCCAGAGCAACGGTGGTTATAGAACGTCTGTCAGATTTTGCTTTCACCTCTGCATTATTGGTTGTAGAACGGTGACAATGAGGTCTGACACAATGACTGTCTGCAGTGATTCAGGTTGACGTTGGATGTAAAGGTGGCTGTCAGTGCTCGGAGGCCGTAATGCAGCGCCTCTGGAGTTTGCCTTCCAGTAAAAATGCATAAATAAGGCCCGCGGTCTGGATGATCTTAATCTAGAATTTGAGACCCATTTCTGCAACAGCCACTGAGCTCTGTGGTTCTGGTGTTCAGGGGGTGGCGTGCAAATGTCACTCTGCTGCTGTGTGCTTGTTTTTTGCTTTGTTTTGGAAACTTGGTTAATTTTCTTGAGCATGTGGCATTAATGTTTGCAAGTCGCTGCTTTATTTTCTGCTCGTGCAACCGTAACCCGTCGATTGACCCGTACGCTGGTTTCATATTTTGCACCTAAATTCACATGTTGGGATATCAACAGAGATCCTTCTGTGCTTTGTTGGAGGTGGGTTTCTGCCTCGCTCTGTATTGTGGACGGCTGCTTCTGTGCATCTGCAGGAGTCTCCTGCCGTGAAGCGTTGGTGTGAACAGCAGCTGCAGGGAACCTGTCCACACTACATAAAAACAGCTGAAGCAAATGATTCTTTTGTAACTGAATCAGGATGCACTTCATGTTGGTGCAGCTGGTTTTAAAGGCAGAAATGATGGCAATGAACCGACGAGCATCGGCTAGAAATGCCTTTCCCAGAGAGTCAGTCAGTACAGGCTCAGATAGATGGTGTCCCACTGAATCCTCAGTAACTGCTGCACATTTGATTCCTGACTTTCTGCTTTTTTTCTCTTACCACCAGGGGGCGATCTAGTACTGGACCATAATGATGAGCTTTCAGGGCACTTGGTGCCCAACCAATCTGTTACCAGGTAAGCTGGACTATAGGGATATTGTAGCAGTATACTCTAACTGCAGGGCCCTCGGGCCTAACGTGGTGCTTTGCATTAGCACTGAGCTCTGGTCTAAAGTCACTGTGCTTTAATCTTACTCTTCATGACACCACTCCCCACCAGGGTTTCAGGAGCTGCTGTTTTTACAGAAGTGTGTGCAGCTGAAACCAGAAGTTTATGTCCACAGTTTAAAACGTTTTTTGTTTTTTTTTCTGTCTGAGATTAAATGAGACTAAACTTTTCCTGTTTTTGGTCGGTTAGGATTACAAAATGATTTATTTTTGCTAAATGTCAGAATGAGATGCTGTCTTCATTGTCACAGGTTTACATGGATTTCCTTCATGTTTGGTAGCATTGCCTTTAAACTGTATGTTTCCTTCCAACATGAGTTCTCACAGTAGTTTGCTGTAATTTTGTCCCGTTCCTCCTGACAGAGCTGGTTTAACTGAGTCCGGTTTGTAGGCCACCTTGCTCACTCAAGTTTTTTTAAATTTTTTTTTTAACTTTGTTTGCTCCGCCCCCAAAATTGCTATGGGATTGAGATCAGGTGTTGTCCGTAAGCCACTTTGTAACTAATTTGTCAGCATGCTAAGTCATTCACCATTGGGGAGGGAATGGTACCCAATGGTGAAGCAGAGCTGTAGAGGTCGGCGACCCTCTTCCTGATATCTTGGCTGACTTCTTTTGATATTCCCATGATGTCACACAAAGGTAGTGTGTTTGAGGTGTTCATTCATTTAACTCAAATGTTGTCAACTAACCTATCAAAAGCTTCCAAAGCCATGACATCATCGGCTTTCCCAAATTGTTTAACGGTCTAATCTTAGTGTACGTAAACATGTGAGAAATTCTGGCATTTGGCAAGTGGAAATACTTTTGGTAATCCTAAGACCGGTGAGGTTCAGGTCTCATTTAATGTCAGATGAGGAAAAAGGTTCTTTTTATATGGTGCATGTAAAATTCTAGTTTCAACCCTATTATCTTGGAGGGATAAAACAGACTTTAGAATTGGCCTCTGATTGGCTTTTCAGAGGAACTTGGTCATTAAATGAATAACATTACTACTGAAACTATGCTGGTGCCCAGTTGAGGCAGTTTTTATTTCCCAGTAGCTGTAAACGGGTAATGCAGAGTGGAAACGCTCATTGTTCTGTACTACGTGCACAGTGTGAGCGCTGGTCCTGTCAGGTGGGCCGTCGGGCTCACACACTGCATAGAGCAATCAGTTCTCTTGCAACCCACTGATGTTAACCCTCTGCGGCAGTGTTACTGATGAGAAATAACAGGAAGTCACACATTTGGAAGTGAACGTGTTTTCCTATTGCCAAATTTAACTTGTCACTTTTCACCAGGTGTTGGAGATGACCTCAGGCCAGCATAGTAAGTCCTGCTACAGAGTACATGTACTGTGGGGGGGTTATGATGAGTGGCAAAATATGTTCAACTGCTCTGAAGTGTGAATGACATCTGCCTTTCTGAACTATCTGTGCTGAAAAGTGCATGTGCTCCCTGGTCGGGTGCAACCGTCTCACTTTCATCCTTCTGCTGCCTCCTGCAGGTTTCCTCACCGTGGCCCTCACCAACAATACACTGTAAGTAAATGTACAAACGAGAAGAACCGAAGTTATTTCTTCCATTTTGTTTTCTGTCACAGAACATGCCTAATATGATGAAACTAAGTCGAGCCGAACTTTAGCTGAAAGGAGCTTAGCCAGCCAGCAGCCTCTCACCTGGTATCAGCAGTGATTAAAAGTGAAGGCATGAGGGACGTTCTGGGGTTTCAGAAACTTTCTAAGTCTGACATGTGCAACACTTAGCAGTAAAGCTACATGTCACCCCCACACAACTTGGTGAAGGCTGGTCTCATAGCATTAAATAGCCTTGCCACGGATTCCATGGGAATATAGTTATCCCATTGTTTTTACATGGAAAATCTACCCAGTAATCTGAAGCATTTCCTTTTAACATTTAGGTGACGAACAAAGGTCCAGTGTAGTTTTTCTTGCTGTAGATGTAATTTCTATTATAGCTGAGGTTGAATTTTCAACAGATGTCGTGTATTTAAGATTTTTAAGAAATTTGAATTGGCAAGTTGATCCTTTTTTTGGCTATTGGCCAAGAAAATAATTGTATCTACATTTAAGCACCCTTATATAGCGTATGTCTGAAGCGATGTCTGCAGCTGGTCGGACATTGGCTCTGAGGTCTATCCCGACGGGCCCTTCACTGTAGGGCCATGTCGTTGGAAATGCCTCGGACAGTAAATCTGTGGTTCGCTTTACCCACATGTTCCCTGCAATGAGCTTTGTGGGATATTACTGCAGAACACGTGAGAAGCATTAAAGTCAGAAGGCCATTACCTGACAGCACGATTTCTATAAAGTTTAAACCAAACCTCCATCAGGAGGTTGGACCGTTCCTCTGGAATCTATTCAGCATCATTTAAGATATTAACTTTATCTACATATAATTAGAACACATCTATTACTGGGTGGTGTAAAACTCAGCTAAATGTTGTTTGTCCTCAGGTCATGGATTTGGCAGAAATGCGCACATCATGCTTGTGGTAAGTTGAGGTCCCCTCACAGATCTGTTTAAAGCACTGTGTGGTATCTGCAGCCAGTTGCTCCGTCTACTGGTTTGTTCAAAAGCCAGTGCTAGAGCAACTCGGCGTCTGGCATCGTTGGTCTCTAAGCTCCCTGTGTTTGGAGTCCTGGTAGTATGGCTGAAACATCCTTATCTTGAAAGCTTTAAACTTTTTTCTTTCACAGAGTATACTAATCTGTGATCTGAAAGCACTGCCAAAAACTGTTCAGATTTGCACTTGTGGTTTAATGTTTCTATGATTCCTGCATGCATAAACACACCACCTTATCTGAAGAGATGTGTAATTTGCTAATCTGTTTGCATGAGCATGGTCATAAAGTTGCAGTCTAGTTTTCCACATGGGTATTAACAGCTGTGAAAAGGATGAAGTGACTTTGTGCCTAAAAGCTAGTCTTCCTCTGCACTTAAAGTGGAAAGTGCTGTAGAGAAGGCTCAAATAGTTGAGCTGTGCTAGAGGAATGTCACAATAAAATTCTTTTCTTTAGATGTTGGCTGATGCAGAGCTGGCCTCGTAACTACGCCCCAGCAGGAAGATGACGGCAGGCCTGTGAGCTGTCAGGTGATTGGGTAACTGGGGTCATGTGTCATCTCGTCCATATATAGGGGCATGCTCCTATATATGGATATACGCGGATCATCCAAAGGATGCTGACTTTCAAACTTATCGGTGAGTAGATGAACGTCTTTTGCCAGAAATGAGGTCCAGGTTTTTTATAAAAATAAAAAAAACACTTACTAACTTTAAGAAAGCAACTTAAGAAAATGGCATTTCCATTTAAAACAAAGTCAGCCACAATGTTAGGCTATCGAATAGTTTTGTATTGCATGTTTTTTCTTATACAATTTTTACAATGGAAGTTCCAAGTGTGGCTATTCTATAACTTTTGTCAGGGGTGGTAAAGGTTCTGCCAAAATCTTCACTGCCAATAGTTTTGTTACTGTAGATCAAGATGCAAGATGAGCTTTGAGGTTTGTTCAACTACAGGCAGCCACTCCACACCACCAGGGAAAAACTGAAGTGGAGGATTAAAATTGCTTAATTGTATTTTAAGTCAGTCATATACTACTGTTTAGGAATGGTCATATACCAAGGCTTTCAGGATTCTGTGTTCCTGCTTTGCTGTGGAGTTGACCTGAAAACAAAAAGCATCCCAGTGGGCTTCTTCAGCAGTGACTGTAGAGGACTCACTGGGAACAGATCAATCTGCCATTAACATAATTCTTTTGGATGAATGTACCACTTTGGACAAAACCACTAAATAACAGTTCGGTCTTGCCTGTCTTTTTTCAGAAGCACATTGGTGACAGATCAAGATCTGAATAGTTACCGACACAAGGTCGTCACAGATCCGAGCGGCTGAAGTGAGTTTCCTTCAGAGGGTGGCTCGGCTCTACTTTAGATATAGGGTAGTTGAGCTATTCCACCCAAGGAAATTCGGAGTAGAGCCGCTGCTCCTCTGAATTGAAAGGAGTCGGTTGATGTGGTTCAGATGCCTCATGGGCATATCTAACCGGGAGGAGGCCCCGGGGCAGACCCAGAACTCAACGCAGGGATGGAATTTTTCCTAGGAACAACTAGTTCCCTCCCAGACCTGTTGCCTCTGTTACCCAACCCTGGATACGTGGAAATGATGGATGAACATCGGTGATCAGCTGAAAGCTGTCAGCCCTGCTACATGGTGTCCTTGGCTTTGGAATAAAATGTAACCAATAATGTGTTTGAACTGAGTTTTCCTCATCTGTAATAATAAAATCCCAGTATTTGTTAAGTAATAGTTTGTTTTTTGGTTTTTTTTCCCATATCATTTTTTTCAGTCAAAGGCTGCATTAATGTTGGTGTGGATGCGTTTTTCAGTGTTCGTGGAATCTAAAAGGCGGGAGTCCATGAATGATCGTGATCAGAGATCATTTAAACGTTTGGTGAAATCAAGTCATAAAAACAGAACTCATGGTTAAGTTTAATAGTGAAAGAGCATTTTTACAGGCACAATGAGAAGGGAACTCAAGTGATTGGAATTAAACAACTGTGTGGCCTTATTTTAAAATAAATGCTTATCAGTGAGGCTAAGCAGGGGAAAGAAATTACTTCAGTTTGCTAAAGGGCATATAGATAGGACCTCAATAGAACAAGGTCATGTAGTCTGAGTCATGAGTGATGGGCGCATCATCTCGTAAAATGAAACATGGATGAAGTGATGCACCAATGGTGCCTACAGTCTAAATGTGCGGGGGCAGTGCTGTGATCTGGGGGTGGCTGCAGTTGGTCAGGTCTAGGTTCAACATTATGTGCTGAAAGAATGGGGTCTGCTGACTATACTGAAGGGCCAGGTTATTCCATCAGTGGATTTTATTTTTTTTTCTTCCCCATTGACCCTGTCAACTTAACCTTTAATTAGTGCATAATTTAAGTCAAACAGAATGTCAGCATCATGGGGTATAATGTATATATTTTATGTGTTCTTCAAAGTAATTAAATATACAATCCATTAGTCAAGCAAACTTGATTGGAATAACAGCGGACTATTTTAGGAAACTCCTACGACAGGTCTGGATCACTGTAAATTCTGTTCGTACCTGAATTAAATCACTTGTACGCACGACTTAAGAGCAAATCTGTGCGTATGAACGGTTCTTGCATGAGGCCCAATGTGTGTAAGTTAATAAAGATATGTTTTATGGATCGTTAATGTTTTTCTATGCTCTGTGCTGAAAAACGCGACTCACCTCTGCAGCTTTCACAGACTGGGCGGATTACCGGAGCCAGCAGCATATAACCAGCCACACCGAGAGGGGGCGCAATTTCCCCATTGCACTTATACATAAAAAGTGCATTTTTTTTCCCCCTTGTCCTGTCCAGCATTATGGCAGCAGAATTGTAATCTGAATACCGTTAATGCCAAACACATTTGCTATGCCAAGGGAAGCTTTATGAATGTAAAGCTCCCCTTGACGCCCATCAACTACTTATTTATTTATTTATTTTTGTTACAATATTTAACATGATATGATAATAGTGCCGAACCGGACCGGGGCACAGAGAGAGAGGGAGAGCGAAGAAGAGGAAAAAAAGGAACAGAAACATGAAGAGACAAACATAAAAAACAATGAAAAGTCAGACAACCAGCTGCTACACCTGTAAAAACAAAACTGAAGACAAATCACGGCTTTCGTGGGGAATCCAGCCTTAGAAGCACCAGGAGCACCTGTAAGCAGACAAGCAGAGAACAAACACACAAACAGACAAACAAAAAAGCACAAGCAGCAGCAATCACATGTAATATAACTGTGGATACAGATGACCTTAAACCACAGGACAACACAACAGCTGCTCAAGTGAGCATGCTACTGGGCTAATGATTGTGTGTGTGAGAGTGTGTGTGTGCGTGTGTGTGTGTGTGTGTGCATGAACATGCAATACACATAGATGGTCCCACATTATAACCATGCTTAAATATCAGTGTATAGTGTCACAATCCCCACCCCCCCAGCAATCAGAAGCAGGCCGAGAGGGCCCCCAGACCCAGGCCACCAACAGCCCCCAAGGAGCACAGAACCCGGGAAGCCCACCATAGGGACAACCACGCATCCCCCCAGAAGACAGCAGAGGAAGCCCCCAGACAGAGCCCCCACAAGCATTGGGCAGAGCCCCCCCGGTGACCAGAGGTGGCAGCCTACCAGCCCCGCCAGGCTCCCGCCACCCAGACATGGGCCGTGCGCCGGAACCGGCCCCCGCAAGCCCGAGCGCCACCAAACCCCCCGGCAGGGGCCCCGCCCAACACCCGAGAGGGCCAGGCGCCCCAGACAGCCAACCGGGGAGAAGCAATGCCCCCCCCCCCCATCAGGAACAGCACAAGCAGGCCAGAGGATAGCAGGACCCAGACCCAGACCCAGTCACCCCATAGATCATATAAGAAAAAAAAAAAAAGCAAGTATATATATATATATATATATATATATATATATATATATATATATATATATATATATAAACTAAAAAAAAACACATCCACACACACTCGCACAGCACATGCATCCATCCCCCACCTCCGCTGGAGTGTGGCGCAGTGGGCACATCCGGGGGCCAGCAGCCCCCCAGCCACCACAGACCCCGAACCAGCAGGACAACTCCTCCTCCTATATGTGAGGGTGTGTGCGTGTGAGAGTAAGTGACATGTGTCACTAAACTACATTACTTGTACTGAAATTTTCATGTCTCTATGACAAAGCACCAAAAAGATCAACAACCTCTCACTGAAGTTGAGCATTTTCTGGACGAGTTGAAAAGCATGGCCAGAGCATTGAAACATTGAAACATCTTGATTCTTTCTCATTAAGAAACACATCTCTGCTTCAGCTGTCACTGGAGTGGATATGAGGATGTTCAACAGAGCCACAGTCTGTTTCTGCGAAAGTTGTATCTCAGTAGAACCTAATATAGTGCACCACAGCAGCCCTTGAATTCAGGATTTTTGTAGATCTTGAGCTTTGCCTTGTTCAGCATGGTTTTTAAGGTTTACACAGACTTTTATGGTTGCTGTAATTAAATCTTTACTTAAAGGGATAGTTCGCCTCTTTTGACATGAAGCTGTATGACATACTATACTAGCAATATTATTCATGAACATTTTCTTACCCCCTGCTGCGTCCTGTGAGCAGAGTTCCAGCCTAGTTTTGGCGTTGACGAAGGTAGTCCGGCTAGTTGGCTGGGGCTTAAAAAATAAAGCGTTTTGCTTCTCAAAACAATATGCGTTCAAAAGAGTAATACATTTGTATCACAAAATCATCCCTCCAGAAAAAGTCAGACCTCACAATTGCTTGGAGCTATTTTCTCTCCCTTCGTAATGATCACGTATCATCATTAGAGAGAAGATTGATGGAGTCCTTCCCACTATTATCAGTGATGTATCATCAAGTACAGCAGCTTTAGAAGTATCTTTAGAACCTGATTTGTATTTAGACGGCTTCTGTCCAGTTGATCTCTCTGAACTAACAACAGCAATAGTCTCTTCTAAACCATCAACTTGTGTTTTAGACCCAATCCCAACCAGACTGTTCAAGGAGGTTTTCCCATTAATTGACACTTCCATATTGGATTTGATCAATCTGTCTTTGTTGACAGGATATGTACCTCAGCCTTTTAAGGTTGCTGTAATTAAACCTTTACTTAAAGCAATACAATGTAACTTCTCAAAAAGCCCATTATGGAGCTCCCCCTACAGGCTTGGAGGTAATGTACGGTTACACTGTCGTAAATACAACACCCTTTCGCTTTCACGTTTGTTGACGAACCGGCGAGGAGTCAGAAGGTGCAAGCTATGTCGACCGAGAAGGTAAGAGTAATCAAATGTACCTGGGAGCGTGAGAGGGGTCTATTTGTTTTTGCGGTAGGTGTGCCAGAAAGCAAGTCGAAGTACTTCCGCTCAGCTCCCGGGCCGCTCCCGGGCCGGTCCAGCAAAGTTACATAGCACAATTTTTCCAACTCAGACCCCCGGAGGGCATAGGAGACAGGCCAATCGTAATATTAAAACTCATTCCAGCCGCACAATTTTTTTCAAGCTGTTATTTTAAGGTAGAAATGTTACATAGTATTGCTTTTTTGTTCTAGAATGCGCTGCTGAGGGTGGCAGCACGTTGGAGTAGCTCTGTACCTCACATTGAGATTTTTCTTTTTTCTAAATTTCATTCCTGTTATTTCTTGGAAGAAATTGCATTTTTTTGGACAACTGATCCTTCCTGCCTTGGATGCGGTGCAGCTGGATTAATTTTTCCCAATACTTTTGTATATTTTACTCTTTTGTTATGATGCATAACCATAGCAACAAGGTGGTTTACAACAGGGAGCAGCTGATTAACATTGGAAAAGCAGAAATAATTCGACAACTGAAGCCAGAAATCCCACTGGAATTGAAAAGGAGGCGTCGTGGATGCAGAGCAGGAGCAAAGAGGAGAGAAAGAAAGAAGAAATTCAAACCATCTCTGCCATCCGTCATCATGGGCAATGTAAGATCATTAGCTAACAAGTTGGATGAACTTCTAGCCTTGACAAGGACTCAGCAAGAATATCGGGAATGTAGCATTATGTGTTTTACTGAGACATGGCTACAGGATCATATCCCCGACTCCAGCGTCTCTCTCTGCCGGGCTTCCTGACTGTACGAGCAGATCGAGATTTAAAGAGTAGCAGGAAAAGGAAAGGGGGTGGATTGGCAGTGCTTGTCAACAACAGATGGTGTCACCCAGGACATGTTACTGTGAAGAGTCGTCTCTGCAGTCCTGACATTGAACTATTGGCAGTAAGTTTTCGTCCATATTATTTGCCAAGAGAGTTCACCAGTGTTGTTTTGGTGGCTGTTTACATTCCACCCTCAGCTGTTGCCGACACTGCATGTGATGTCATCAGTTCCGTTGTTGCTAAGATACAGACACAACACCCCAATTCTTTTGTGGCAATATCTGGTGATTTTAATCATGCCTCACTCTCTGCTACACTGCCAACTTTTCAACAGTTTGTCAGCTGCTCTACCAGAGAAAACAAGACATTGGATTTGTTTTACACAAATGTCAAGGATTCATACATTTCCAAATCAAGACCTCCCCTGGGTAAATCAGATCACAACCTTGTTTTTCTCTGTTCAGCATATAAACCCCTTGTCCAGAGACTACCTGTCACAAAAAAGACTGTTAGAAAGTGGTCACATGAAGCTGAAGAAGCCTTACAGGGTTGTTTTGATGCAACCGATTGGATTTCTCTTTGTAAGCCAAATGGAGAGGACATTAATGCCATGACTGAGTGTGTGACTGACTATATAAACTTCTGTGTGGACAACACCATCCCCACCAGAACAGTGAGATGCTTCCCTAATAACAAACCCTGGATCACCAGTGAGCTAAAGGAACTATTGAACAAGAAAAAAAGAGCCTTTAGGGAGCGAGACAGGGAGTTACTGAGGAGTATACAGAAGCAGCTCAAAGTCAAGATCAGAGAGAGCAAGGAGGTGTATAGAAAGAAGTTTGAGAGTAAACTGCAGAGGAACAATATCAGAGATGTGTGGTCAGGAATGAAGAAGATCACAGGCCTCAAGCAGAGGGAGGATCGGATGGATGGAAGTCTGGACAGAGCAAATGAGCTGAACACATTCTTCAACAGGTTCAGTTCAGGAACAAGCTCACCATCCTCCCCTCCTGTTCCCAGCCAAAGAGACATCCCACCCTCCTCTGACCCACAGCTTTCCTGTAACATCTCCACCTCTACCTCAGTCATGGATTCTTCTGCTTCCACTAGTTTGTCTTCAACCCAATCAGGAGATGCTGCTGTCCCCTTTGCCTCCCCCTCCCACTTTTCTGTTTCTAGAAGTCAGGTGAAGAGGCAGTTGGAGAGACTGAACCGGAACAAGGCTGCAGGTCCAGATGGTGTCAGCCCCCGAGTCCTGAAGGCCTGTGCAGAGCAGCTCTGTGGGATTCTGCAACACCTTTTCAACCTTAGCTTGAACCAAGAGATGGTACCACTGTTGTGGAAGACATCCTGTCTGGTTCCGGTACCAAAGAAAACTCACCCTTCAGACATCAATGACTACAGACCTGTTGCCCTGACATCCCACATCATGAAGGTCCTGGAGAGACTCCTGTTGACCCACCTGTGTAAGCAAACCAGCACATATCAGGACCCCCTGCAGTTTGCTTATCGCCGTGGAGTTGGAGTTGAAGACGCTATCATACACCTGCTTCAACAAACCCACTGTCATCTGGACAAAGCAGGCAGCACTGTGAGGATCATGTTCTTTGATTTCTCCAGTGCATTTAACACAATCCAGCCTGATCTGCTTCGTCTGAAACTCCAGAAGACTCAGGTGGAGGCCTCAACAATCACCTGGATTAATGACTACCAGACAAACAGACCACAGTTTGTCAGACTGAAGAATTGTGTGTCTAACCAGATGATCAGCAGCACAGGAGCACCACAGGGGACTGTACTCTCACCATTCCTTTTCACTCTGTACACTTCAGACTTCCAGTACAAGTCAGACTCCTGTCATCTACAGAAATATTCAGATGACTCTGCAGTTGTCGGGTGTATCAGAGATGGACAAGAAGCTGAGTACAGAGAGCTGATGGACCGCTTTGTGGCATGGTGTGGGAACAATCATCTCATCTTGAATGTTAACAAAACAAAGGAGATGATTGTAGATTTCAGGAGAAACAGGATCAGATCAAACCCTGTTTCCATCATGGGAGAAGAAGTGGAGGTGGTTGAGGAATATAAATACCTTGGTGTTCATGTGGACAACAGACTGGACTGGAGACACAACAGTGAAGCAATCTACAAGAAAGGACAGAGCAGACTGTACTTCTTGAGGAAGCTAAGGTCCTTCAAGGTTTGCAACAAGATGTTGCAGATCTTCTACAAGTCTGTTGTTGAGAGCGTCATTTCCTCTGGCGTCATCTGTTGGGGCAGCAGCATCAGAACCAGGGACCTAAAAAGACTCAACAACCTGATAAAGAAGGCTGGTTCTGTTCTGGGGACGAGTGTGGAACCTCTGGAGACAATAATGCAAAGAAGGATTTTGCATAAAATCAAGAGAATTATGGACAACCCTGAACATCCTCTCCATGAGACTGTTATTGGAAAACAGAGTCTCTTCAGTCAAAGGCTTCTTCAGTTTGGATGCAAAACGGACCGCTACAGGAAATCTTTCCTGCCCACAGCCATCAGCATCTATAATAACTCCTTGATTTAATTGAGCTACATCAACATTTAATTTCCCTCTGGGATAAATAAAGTATTTTTGAATTTGAATTTGAATTGAATTGAATTTAAAAAACCTACTCTTGACTCAGAAGTGTTAGCTCATTATAGACCTATATCCAATCTCCCTTTTATGTCTAAAGTTCTTGAAAAAATAGTTGCAGCTCAGCTTTGTGATCATTTACACAGAAATAATCTGTTTGAAGAGTTTCAGTCAGGATTCAGAGTGCATCATAGCACAGAAACTGGACTGCTGAAAGTTACCAATGATCTCCTCTTAGCCTCTGATAGCGGACTTGTGTCTGTGCTTGTCCTGTTGGATCTCAGTGCTGCATTTGATACGGTCGATCACAGTATCTTATTACAGAGACTTGAACATGTTATTGGGATTAAAGGAACTGCATTAGGCTGGTTTAAGTCATATTTATCTGATAGATTTCAGTTTGTTCTTATAAATGAAGAATCTTCCTCACACACCAGAGTAAGTCATGGAGTTCCTCAGGGTTCTGTGCTTGGACCGATTCTTTTCACTTTATACATGCTTCCATTAGGTAACATTATTAGACAGCATGGCATAAATTTCCATTGCTATGCTGATGATACCCAGTTGTACTCATCTATGAAACCAGATGAACCCAATAGGTTGGTCAGACAACAAACATGTCTTAAAGACATAAAGACCTGGATGACTCAGAACTGTCTGCTTCTAAATTCAGACAAACTGAAGTCATTATCTTTGGACCTGAGCGCTTCAGGGAGAAACTGTCTAGCTATATAGTTACTCTAGAACTGTCTTCACTGAAGGTCTTACCAGTTCAGTTGATTGAAGGAAACAAGTCAGCTGTGCTGTTGCAGGGTTGGAACAAAAACCTGCACCCACACGGCCCTTTCATGGATCAGTTTGACACCCCGTCTCTAGATGGTATTTCCTTGGCTTCTAGTTCTACAGTGAGGAACCTTGGAGTTATTTTTGACCAGAATTTATCATTTGACTCACATATAAAACAGGTTTCTAGGACTGCCTTCTTTCATCTTCGTAATATTGTTAAAATCAGGAACATCTTGTCTCAGAGTGATGCAGAAAAACTAGTCCATGCATTTGTTACTTCAGAATTGGACTACTGTAACTCTTTATTATTGGGCTGTCCCACATATTCTCTGAAAAGCCTCCACCTGATCCAAAATGCTGCAGCCAGAGTTCTGATGAGAACTAACAGGAGAGATCATATTTCTCCAGTTTTAGCTTCTCTTCATTGGCTCCCTGTTAAATTCAGAATAGAATTTAAGATTCTTCTCCTTACATATAAAGCTCTTAATGACCGAGCTCCATCATATCTTAAAGATCTCATTGTAAGATATTTTCCTAACAGAGCACTTCGTTCCCAAACTGCAGGTTTACTTGAGGTTCCCAGAGTTTCTAAAAGTAGAATGGGAGGCAGAGCCTTCAGTTATCAGGCCCCTCTCTGTGGAACCAGCTGCCAGTTTGGGAGGCAGAGCCTTCAGTTATCAGGCCCCTCTCTGTGGAACCAGCTGCCGGTTTGGGAGGCAGAGCCTTCAGTTATCAGGCCCCTCTCTGTGGAACTAGCTGCCAGTTTGGGAGGCAGAGCCTTCAGTTATCAGGCCCCTCTCTGTGGAACCAGCTGCCAGTTTGGGAGGCAGAGCCTTCAGTTATCAGGCCCCTCTCTTGTGGAATAAGCTGCCAGTAAATGTCCGGGAAGCAGACACCCTTTCCACTTTTAAGACCAGGCTTAAAACTTTCCTTTCTGATAAAGCTTATAGTTAGGGATGGCTCAGGTGATCCTGAAACATCCCATAGTTAAGCTGCTATAGGCCCAGCCTGCTGGGGGGCCTCATCTGTCACACCTTTCCTCACTTTGCTCTCTTCTTCCCCTGTTTAATTTCTCAAATGATATTATGTATATGTAACATTATTGTGGTCATTAACTCGTGTTTCCCTGTTCCAACAGATATCCTTTGAATGGTGTTACAGTGTTTGTTGTCCCCTCTTTCCTGTCTTCTCAAACCCCAGCTGGTGGAGGCGGATGGCCACCCTTCCTGAGTCTGGTTCTGCCAGAGGTTTCTTCCTGTTCAAAGGGAGTCGTTTCTCTCCACAGTCGCCTCAGGCACGCTCAGGACGGGAGATTGGACTGAAGACAAGTTTCGGTGCAATCTGTTGGTTTCCTTAGCTAGGAAATAGTTTTTGAATTGGCTCTATATGAATGAATTGGATTATTTTTAAATGAATTATGATTACAATGAATTGAACTCCAATTGGTTTGAATTGGACTATATTACTTAAGTGCCTTGAGATCACATTTGTTGTAATTTGGCACTATATAAATAAACTGAATTGAATTAAATTGAAAAAATGGTGGATGAGGTTTAAAGATATAATACCAAAATACAGTATATTTGGACGTATCAACAATATTGAGTATGAAAAAACAACTTTCATCAGCACCACACTTGCTCACCATATTCACACCGCTGCTGTATTCACATAGAGGCATACTTGTAGTTGGCAGAAGTCAGGAGCAAATTCAGACCTTTGTTTTCTCACATGTAGCTCTAAGCTTAAGAATTGTATCTGAGACTTCATTAAACTATTATGAAATTTGATTGAATATTCACATAATAAAGACCAAAAACTACATTTGTAAGTTATTATGTGTAGTTTCTAACTTCACTCATCAGTTAAACTTGCATACACTATAAAGGTAACTACATCGTTTACTTGCCAAATGCAATGTTTCATTCCCAAATAAGTGGGAGACTATAACTCAAACATATTTCCCGTTGGTGACAATAGTACGCTGTAGGTTTGTCAGGAACACTGAAAGTAACACTGAAATTACTCATATGTCTGAGCAAGTCTTCGTAGGCCTCAAGGTGTTTACTGCAAAGTAAATTTTCTGTCTCCAACTTCCTGTGCTAGCATCTACTAAGCACGCTCTACATTTTCCCAGACACGCAGTGTCCACGCGTCGATCTCATACGCTGATTGGCTGGATCTGACACAAACAAAGGTTTTCCACCAATGGGAGTGTTGTGCACGCGCTGAGCCAAACCGTTCATTCTGGCTCCTCATGCTCAGCTCGGGCTCGTCATATAAAACCAGCCCGTTTCCCTTTGTTTACAGCAGAGAGAAGTGAAAGGTTCATCAGTCCCGTGCATAGTACTTACACGTAACAGCACCTTTCTGTTGTAGGTGTCAGATAGCAGTCATGGTGGCAATGACGAAGAGAGTGAAAACCTTCCAAATCGTTTTATCAGACCCTTGTAAGTCTTTTTACTGCGGCGGCGACAAGCTGTGTGGCCGGATAGAAGTGGAAGTTAACGAGCCGACGCGCGTGTCGGCGCTGAGGGTTCTGGGTCTGGGCTGCGCGAAGGTGGAGTACGCCAAAGGAAAGCAGCGGTGCCGACAGGAGGCCGAGTACCTCCGACATGAAGAGGTGCTCCGTCTGCAGGACCAGCCCACAGGTACAGACAGCTGCTTCATTTCAACTTTGTATCTGATACAAGTACTGTCCATGAGCTGTAATGTGAAACCGTTTGAGCAGTTAAAGCAAATTACACCGATTTTTTTTCTCCTGTGGTCACTTAACTGACTTAAAGATGGCCCTTTAAGGGTTTCTCTCCACAGTCGCCTCAGGCACGCTCAGGACGGGAGATTGGACCGAAAAAGAAAAAGTTTTAAGTGCAATCTGGTGGCTTCCTTAGCTAGGAAATTGTTTTTGAATTGGCTCTATATGAACGAATTGGATTATTTTATGAATAATTATGATTACAATTAATTGAATTCCAATTGGCTTGAATTGAACTTTATTATCTAAGTGCCTTGAGATGACATTTGTTGTATTTGGCGCTATATAAATAAAAATGAATTGAATTGAATTAAAGATGGCCCTTACAGATGTAACTCCCATCGTTAGAGAGATATTTTCTGAAAGATGACGTAGTTCGCATGTCCCACCCTTATTCTAACCCTAACCCAACAACAGGGGATACTGTCTTCTTGCAACGCTTTGTTCAACGTAAAATAAAAAGTAAACATGCAGTTAATAAGTTTTTGTGATTTATGCTTTCCTTTCAGACTCTGACGGGTCCATCGTCTTGAGACCTGGCAACAAATATGAGTATACGTTTGGATTCGACCTTCCCCAACAAGGGTAATACGGAGTTTTAAATGTCATATTTCATGTGGATGAATAGCTCTCCACTGACTGATATTACAGAAAGTACTTTGATCCTTAATGCTACTGTCATATGTGCTCACAGGCAGTTGGTGTCGTCATACAAGGGGAAGTTTGGCTATGTTCAGTACTATGTGAAAGGCCTGCTGGAGAGGCCCCAGCAGCCCACGCTCGAGTGCAAGAAGGCCTTCGAGGTGGAGGAGCCTCTGGATGTCAACACGCCAGACTTGCTTGTGAGTGAATCAATCAACAACAGAAAATCATTATGTTAAATATAATTTATTACTTATATATATATATGTTAGGGCTACTAAAGGCAACACAATAAATGGAGGTAATCCATCTTAAATACAAAAATAATATAAGCTGAGCACGCATCTACCAACATTGGCTCCAGTTCCCTAAACGTTTCGGTACAATAACCTTTCAGATGTGCAGTGCCTAACTCTGGGGCCAACACTGGGCGGTTGGCCAGTGTTGGTACACATGGCTGGCTTATTGCTGTTAAATTGCCTTGATGTCCGGGGCTAATTATTGGGTGAAAGGAGGGCCAGAGAGACAGTGCCATAACTTTGTTTTAACCAGGTCCAGATGGTCCTGTCGCTCTGGACCAAGCAGTCATTTTTTTTATGCCATAAGCAAACATCATAAACACTTCTGCACTCACAGAGGAAGTTCCCATGTGAAGAAGCCATGTTTACGTCGTCACGTTTTCAGCAACGAAGTTTCATTTTGCCACGGTTACCTTTAGAAATGAAGTCTGTTAATTAATTCCATTCCCAGAGGTTACGGGAACTGTAGAGCATCAGAGATGATTTCTGAACCTCAGGGTTCACCATTGAGCTACCACTGTGTTAGATTTAGCTTTTTAGAGAGTAATTTTAAGAACAATTATTTACATTGGTGTTTTCAGGGTTTTTTGTAATGTCAGCTTTGAGTGTTGCATGCATAGTCTGGACCAGTCATGGTATAATTCATAGGCTGAGAAAGTGAACATGATATACAGCATTCACTAATAATTCTGACTAGTTCTAGTTAAGTCAACATGACTTCCCAGTCTGGCAGCATGTTTATGTATGTGTGTCTGTAGCAATACATGCCATATATGCACATGAGTGTGTGTGTTGTCTGTGTAAAATGTAGGTCTAAAGCTCTGTTTGAGTCTTCCGTTGAACTAAGTTCTTTGTGTCTCATCAGTCTCCAACAGGTGGCATGAAGGAGAAGAAAGTTACCTGCATGTTCATCCCTGACGGCCAGGTGTCTCTGAATGCAAAGATCGACCGCCGTGGGTTCTGTGAGGGAGAGGACATCTCCATCAATGCCAAGTTTGAGAACACCTGCTCCCGCATTGTGGTACCCAAGGCTGCGATAATCGCCAAACACACCTATCAGGCCAACGGCCGCACCAAAGTCTTCCGTCAGAAGCTGTCGTCGGTGCGTGGAAACCACATCATCTCCGGCATGTGTGATGCATGGCAGGGAAAGACTATCCGGGTGCCCAAGATCAAACCCTCCATGCTGGGCTGCAACATCATCCGAGTGGAGTATGCACTCATGGTAAGTCTGTGGGGTCTGCGGGGTCTGTAGGGTCTGTAGGGTCTGCGGGGTCTGTGGGGGTCTGCAGGGTCTGCGGGGTCTGTGGGGGTCTGCAGGGTCTGCTGCTTTGGCAACAACTTTCTGTGAATGAAAAGGCAGGACTAACGCACAGGTTTCTGATTTGTTTCACCAGATTTACGTCCACATACCCGGTAGTGAAAAGTTGATCCTGGAACTACCTCTGGTCATTGGGACTGCAGGCCTCGGTAGTCGTAGCAACAGTGTCAGCAGCCAGGAGGGTTCCGTCAGCAGTGCCTCCCAGAGCTGGGTGTCTCTAAGAATGCCCTCTGAGCCTCCAAGCTACTGTGATGTGAGCCATGACTGCCGCTTGGACCAACCCCTGACGCCTCTTCTGGACGACTTTGACGGTGACGACAGCCCCATCTTCATGAATGCCCCCCCTGGCTTTCAGTTCCCACCACTTCCATCATATACTGAGGTAGGCACTTTGCTTCTGTTGGGGACGTTTAACACACTGTTCGGGTGAAAAAGGCTCTACATCTGATGATAATCTATCTGAACTATTGTTTTTCCAGACTGAAGAGGAGTACAAAAGCAACGCACGCATGCTGCCAGTCTGCTGAAGTCCAGGAGGGGGAATCCTGGAGCTGGAGTCTGGCTCTAAAAGACCATTTATCTAAGGCACTTAAAGAGCAGGAGGTCCAAATGGCTGATGAGAAACTGTTGGCTTCATCACCCAAGCAGATCAAGCAGCAGTCTTCCTCTGGGTGCTCTGTGGCAGAGACCCTTATGTTGAGCCACAGTTGTGCTGCGTACTGCTTCTCTGAGTAAGCTCTTCTTTCACAGACACTGGCAGCATCTCGATGTCTGTTCACAGAAACCTTCTGACTTCGGTGCCAAGCGTTGTACGAGTCAGATCCTTGCCTGCTAAGACATGTTGGTTTTTCTCCGCGGTGCTTCGTCATTCCAGTCAAACCCTTTATTTTTAAGGGGACTTCTCAGAAACTTAAAAGAACTTCTTAGCACCATCCTTATTTTCATGTATGCCTGTGTTTTATATGTCTTTTGTTCCTGTATCTTTTTGCACTTTTTGCCCTTTATTCCACTACTGCTGTTGAGTTTGTGTTTAAGTTTTTGATTGACAAATGTTTTTTGTAATTGTATTTTTTGTAAGTTAAACAATCATAAAATATTGAAGCCCCACATTAGATTTTCACATTTCCTGCTTGGATATTGGCTGTCCCTGACAGGTTGACTGTACTTCCAGCATGCATGCTCAGATTTCGTGCAAAGCACCTTAACGTGACCAACTACTCTATGGCCGGCAGTGGTCTCAGATACTTCACTTCTTTGTGGTGGTTGCTCAGTTTCTGTACTTTCAGGGCCCATTGAAAAGAACTGTTTCAGACTGATTTGTAAGAAAGTATGTTTGCAGTGCATCCTTGATACATAAAATTATTTTTGTATGAAAACCAGATTTTTTTTATTAAAGAAATGCTGAAAAATGTCCCGACTGTCTGCTTTTTCCCTTTGAACTGTAAGGGTCTCCAGTTTTCAACACCTCATGGAGAGAATACTTAAACTGTGTGTGTTTAAATATTATTATATTTGGACCACTACTAGCGGTTGAATGCACTAAAACTGGAGCCTCGGCCATCTCCCTTAACTTGATGACTCAACGTTAGCTCATTTCACACATGAAATATATAACATTAATGGCTTAATTATATTCACCATTTTCTTAAAGCAATGACGCCCGGTCATTCACATCATGGTTAATGTTCCGCTGAGAAGGGCCGAGTATGCACAACATCAAGTGTTTCACCATAACAGTGACAACATAACCATGGCATGGAAATGTTGGGTTTCTCCATGATGCTTTCTCATTCCAGTCAAAGCCTTTATTTTTTTTAGGGGAATTCTAAGAAATGACTGTATTATTCAAATATTTCCCAGTGTTTTACATGTCTTTTACTCCTGTATCTTTGGCACTTTTTGATTGCCATTTATTTATTACTGCTGTCGAGTTTATTCCACTGCCATTTATTTCACCACAGTTTCACCATTGCATGGTTCCGTAGTTTTTGTGGCATCATGGGGAGAACATGCTAACTGACATGGAAAGGCTCTGCTTAGATTTGAACCTTCTTGCTGTGAGGAAAGCACCATTCCATCATGCAGCACTTGTTTTGTTATCTCATTTCTGACCTGTCTGAATGCTTTTGATGCTTTAGGCTTAAATCCTCAAATGACCTATTATTATCTCATTGACATTACATGTAATTTCATATAACATATGATATTCATAAATGGTTGATTCAAAGTTTTTCTTACTAACAGCATAATTTGGTGACCGCAGAATGTGAGGTTGAAATCTGCATTAAGATGTTCTTTATTGTCATAATTGGGAGAGATTTTATATCTGCTGGTATTTTTAGATGGGCAGACTAAACTACCAGAGAAGTTGGGAGATTTTTTTTTACGCAGAAACAACTTAAATCTATGATTTGTTAGTTTGTTTGAATTTTAACTGACACAAGTAGAACGTTTTTTTTTCAGTGTTGTTTATAACTTTAATATATTTAAAAAAAATCTAGAATCTGATGTTAGCATTAGCATGTTAGAGAGGCATTGTGTTCAGTGTCTTGTAAGTGGCCACTTCACAAGAACTCGTTCAAAGTTAATTTTGGATAGATTCAAAGTTTTTTTTTTTTTTTTAAAGTATTTTTTGGGGCTTTTATGCCTTTAATGAGAGGACAGTTGGAGAGAGACAGGAAGCAGGGGGCAGAGAGAGGGGGGATAGACACGCAGCAAAGGGCCGCTCGGTGCGGGACTGGAACCGGGGCCCGCTGCAGCGAGGACTGTAGCCTCTGTACATGGGACGCCTGCTTAACCCACTACACCACCGACCGCCCCAGATTCAAAGTTAAGTAGATCTTGTTCATATGGTTGAGTTTATATCTTTCTTTTTCCCCTCTTCTTTGATTGCTTTTAACTGTGTTTTTAGTTTTTAGTTTTTAATTTTTATTCTATTTTTTTCTCTTTAAATTGCTGCTTTATGCTGTTCTTTTAAATGCCTTGTCTTTATGTAAAGCACATTGAGTTGCCTGTGGTATGAAATGCGCTGTATAAATAAAGATGCCTTGCCTTGCCTTGTTCATAGTTCACCATTTTAAAACAAAGTTTACCGTCCCAGCCTGTAGATAAAATCCTGCTCAGTGGCAGGGCATCACAGGTGAGCACAGAGCTGGTTGCCCGCACAAGTCCAGACAAAATAACAAACTAAAGTTCAACTTACATCCCATGTGCTCTTCTCTGGCTTTCTTCTGGATACAGTAACCTAGTACATCCTTCAGACTCAGCTGTTTTGCCACTTGTCATTTTCTGTTGTGCTGTTTTATGTAGGTGTTGCTAATGCAGGTGAATTAGATGAACCTATGGTATTCATGCCTGTGCATACATCATCATTAGGTCTCTGTTTTCCATCTAAGGACACATTCACTGTGGGAGAGGAGTGGGCTCACTTCATGTTTGTCAGTTAAAAACAGCTTCTTTCATTTCAAAATGCACAGAAAATATGAACAAACACTGAATGTGGTCCACCATCGTTCTTTGTGATGACACATTTAGATCATCTGGGAACTGAAGACACTAATTGATGCAGTTTTTCTTTTTTTAACACAGGATTTAAGCTTTTCAACAGTCTATAGCAGGGCCAACACAGAGACAAATGAAACAAACAACTGTGAACACTCACTCCGAGGGTCCGCGTAGAATCATCAGTTCAGGTAACATGCATCTTTTTGGACTGTGGGCCACACTGGCAGAGGGAGAACATACAAACTCAGCACAGAAAGGCCCCAGCAGCAGTGCTAACCACTACCATGCAGCTGGATCTGGTTAGCTCATGCTATTTGGTAGCCAGAAATCTATCTTTCTAGCTCCATGTGCTTTTTGCGTTTCTTAGTTCTGCTAATCAGTGTATCAGTAGGTCCAGTGGACATCCAGACCATCTTCTCAAACAATTTATTTCCCATTCATATTGCAGTATTGTCTGTAGAAAGTGCTGACGCTCCTCAGTATTAGTTAGTGTCAGGTTCAAATACCTACAAATTTATAAAGAAGCAAGAGAGACGTTATAGGACTTTTTAACTCATGAGGAGAACCAACGAGGAGACAGCTTTCACAGCTTCGTCCTGATCAATTCTGACCATCTCCTCACGCCTCCTCTATTTTATTAGGGAAAATGGGTGTCTCCAGAAAGGAAACAAAGAAAAGGGTATCCTATTACAACACATCTCAAAACACAGGACAGGGGGATCCAGTTTCAGGCCGCATTCCTAACAAGGAATTTTTACGACCATAACACAAATGAACAAGGCACACTTTGCTTACAATCTTACTCAATACAACAAACAGAGTTTATATGGGATAACTACATCACATGCATTTACAACTCAACATTTCCCTCCTTTTTATCACATAAACACTCAAATTGTCATTTCAACAATGCAATTTCTTCTTGCGAGATTTCCAGCAACAGAAGCATGTTTTTAGGAGCGCATACCTGCTTACACACAGAGAGAAAAGTGATTACACGTAGACATGTGGATCAGTCTGGTAATCGAGGAGAAGGAATGATTTCCCTTCTCGTTCTTCATCATCATCATCAGTCTGGTAATCAAGGAGAAGGCATATTTGAGTCAGCTGCTGCTTCGAGGGTAAAATAACAGTGTTATCAAGACAGAGAATACAATAACATCCATACAAGGTCAGAATTGCTGCAAAAACAGCAATAACAATCAACACAGATCAAATTGATGTTCTATACTTCCCAAATGCATCTATCCATGAGTCCCACATGGTAGTGCTCTTTCAGTCCAAGATTCGTAGGCCCCAATGTGATGCTGCCATCTTTTGCCGTATTATTGGGAATAAATGTGCAACATTGCTTGTCATATATCACACACAAACATCCCTGTTCAGCCAGCAACATGTCCAGAGCCATACGATCTTCTGAAAGCCATAAGGGAAGATGCAGCCTATGAAAGCCAATTGTTCAACAATTGCTTGAAACCCATGTTGTGTCATATTACCTAACCTCTGCACGTTGTAATGGATGTAATTGATTCTGTCTTAAGTTTTGTTAATCGTACACCACCAACAGAGATGACTCAAAACCTGCTCCCACCTGATCAACCAGATTGTATTCATATGGGACTCCTCTAGGAACCCCTATAGCGTCTATATCAATCAGATCTTAAACAAGCATTTGTCTAGCTCTCCAAAATTCAAGTAAGACAGTTCTCAACCTAAGAACTAGGTCTGCAGCTGAAATAGGATAAATCGAAACAGGTAACAGTAAAGTAACATTTACATACACCATCACATTATTTGGAAGTCTGTCAAAAACCTTGTTATCACCACACCATCACCAAATGTCGCCACGGGACATTTAGAAGTTTAAATGAAACATTGATAGTTATTATAATTTGACACCAATTTGTGGACATTTTACCAAACGGATTCTTTCCTGCTGTCATATTTATACAGGTAAAATCTCCTTTAGCCATCTTTTAGAAAACAAAGTTTTCTTTTTATCTGGAAAAGCTAATGGAAAAACGATGTCAATCAGTGCAACTGGTGTTGCTAGGCCTAGTTTTATTCATTACTTCTAGTAAACATTCAGGTGAAATCAGACCAGAGACAAACTTCGGGAATGGGTCTAAGACCCAAACATACCACACAATCTGTTTGTGTTTTATTTAGCTGCAATCTCTGTCATTAAAAACCAGTCACTCGCTATATCCCAAAAACTCCTCTTCACGCTCTCATCAGAGAGGTCTCCCAGCACCATGCAAACACACCAGCCCCCACCGGTGCAGTCAAGCTCACACAGGACAATCTGTCCTCTGTGTGTAACTTGGGGGGAAAAGAGTGATATTAGTCAAATTAACAATTAAGAAAGTCTCATCGGTTTTCTGTTGCATTTTTATGATTAATCTGTAATGTTTAACATAGTCAGTAGTCTTGTAAGCACTCCACCTTTACCTCTGAAACTTATAAGTGGCTGAGTTGAAAAGCTATCACAGAGATCCTACTTCGAGGTAAATAAACCAAAGGAATTGTCAAGTACATCTGAATCTTGTTTACTGTACATTCTAGATTTTCTGTTGCCTGGGCTCCTAGCAGGCCCACAATTAATACACTCCACTTTAACCACATGCTTACTGAATACAGTTTTAGTATTTGGTTGTGATTGAAATCTAGATAGCACTCATCTCAGTCTTCTGTGAGGAATGAGGGTAAGTTGTCAACTTTGATTTATTTGTCCCAGATAAGACAGGAACCAATCTGTCTCTCCTCCTCTCCAAAAAGGGAGTCTTTGTAAACACAGGCCTTAGCTTTGGTCCATTTTATGGCAGTTGTTTGCTCAAGCACCACTCCCAAAATTCTTTCACAGGTCTAAGGTTATAGTAAATTAGAACATCTCTGCTTAAACTCCTAAAAACTCTCACAAGGGCTGTGGACATCTTCACCATACATTGAGACGATGATATGCTAATTCATATCATCCCCTTTGAAGTCTGGACTTTCCCTGTGTGTTTTGAGTTGAAACAGAGACCCACCATCTACCAAAATGACCTTTTTACAATGATCAGTGTATCCATGTGCTTCTTTCAGCTATTTTAACTGCTGTGGGGGTGGTGAGCAAACCTCAGTAATCGTTATCAGCTTTTTTATTTTCTTAAATTCTAGCATTGTTCTCATATTATCAGCTAGATTACTCTCATCATTTAATTCCCATGTATTCTAAAAATTTTAGGAATTCTATATGGCCATGCCAAACAGAGTTTCACAAGGTGTCAGTCCTGAGGAACTAGTTATATTATAAGCATTTTCACTAGGTCCAAACACTGATAATGGTCTTCCTGCTTTCTCCATACATTTCTTTAGTCTGTTTTTAATTGTTCCATTCATCCTTTCTAATACTCCTGCACTTTGTGGATGGTACGCACAGTGGTGTTTTAGGTTAATGTGGAACATTTGTCCAATCCTATTCATAATTTGGTTCACAAAATAAGTTCCATTATCACTATATATTCTTTCAGGAATTCCATATTAGTTATTGCATCTGGATTCTTCGTTGAAAAGAATTCTATCCATTTTGAACATGCATCTATGATGACTAAACAAACCCTTTTTCTCTCACTTCTATTTAATTCAAGAAAATCCATATGAATTACTTGGAAGGGTAGTTTCTGGAAAGCACCTTTAGCCTGGCCTTAGATTAGGCTTATGCTTAGCGCATGTCAACCACACTCTACAAAATTTTTTTTTATTATAAGTATTAAATCCATAGTAGTATATAATGTTGATGTACCTATACCACTATCCCTCCTTTTGAGACATGCGTTACGCTATGGCTCAATATTGCAGCCCATCTGTATAGATTTTTTCCTAGGATAAGTTTTTTGTTTGTATATTTCATTTATTTATTTATTTTTTCTCTCGTCATACATAGACGTCTTTCTTCAGTGTAGCTTTCTTTTATTATATCCATTGATCTATTTCTGACTCTGGCTCTACTGTTATATATCTTTCAAAACTTCTGCTTTAAGTGGTAATTCTGGAGTTACATTCATTATTTCAATGTGCCCTGCTGCTGCTTTAGCCGTTTCATCAACAAATGCATTTTCTTTTAAGACTAAATCTGTGCGAAATGTATGCACAGCGCACTTGCATACTGTTAATCTTTTTGTGTTTTAGCATTTGTTAATAGTTCTACATGTGTCACGGTTTTTCCTATAGATGTTACCATTCCTCTATTTTTTCTTCTCTTTTTTTTTTTTTTAAAGTATGTACTGTAGCATGTGCATACTGGCTATCAGTATCCACAGTTACTCTTTTTATCTGTCATTAGTTTACATGCTCCCGTAAGAGCCACTAATTTTGCTACTTGGTCTGAATAATTAGATAGTAGCTGCTGTGCTTTTTTTTTTTTACTCTTATTATTATCTTAATTGTGGTGTAACTCACCACAGCATATCCTGTTATTATATTACCCAACACATTTTTCCTAAAAAAACCCATCTACAAACAATACTTCTCCATCAGCTAATGGCTGATCTTGTAGATCTGCTCTTGATTTTGCATTTTTCTCTGCTAGCTCCTGACAGTCATGATTTGTTTGCAGTTATAAGGCTGATATTGCATGTGGCTCTCTTAAAATAAGTGAGTGGAACAGCACTATCGTTGCACTTGTTTCTACAGTTATTAATGCATCTTATTACAGCTCGAACACATTATGCACATGCCACAGTATCTAGTTTAGATAAAAAAATAAGCTATTGGTTTCAACTTTGCTCCATGCTGCTGTGTTAACACTGAGGTCATAAAATGACCCTTGCAGTCTACCATTTGAATAAGAGGTTTGCTGTAGTCTGGCAATGCTAATGCTGTACTGGAGACTAACTTCTTTTTTTTTTTTTTTTAATTTCGCAAATTCTTCTGGTATCTATTTGAGGACAGAGGACATTTTTAGTGTATCTTCATACATTAGTTTGTTTAATGGTGCTGTTATTTCTGCATAATTTGGAATCCAGGCTCTGCAGTAATTTGTCAGTCCTAAGAATGACATAATTTGTTTCTTCTAATTACATGAACTTCTTGGCAACAATGTTGCCACTTTCTCTTTTGTATACACATACAGAAACCATTTTCTTCTACCTTCCCCTACATACTTTTTCCATCAAAACCACTTAAACATCCTTGAGCAAGATGTTACATCAGCCAGAGCAGCTAATGTTTACATATCTTGCCCTGACAATCAATTTCAGTGCCAAAACCCATCTTTATCCATTGTCTCTCTGTTCTCTTCACCATTCAACAACTTTCTCTTGGTAGTCTTTCATTTTTCACCATCCTGCTTTAATGGATTTTGTCTAATATCTGTTTTAGCACTCATCTGAACAGGCAGAGTTTTTCTGTTATCTGTCTAACATCAGTAGGTCCAGTAGGTCTTTGTCACCGCTGGACTGATAGTAAGGCATACCGGGCATTTGCCCGCTGGCCTGATGACTTACTGGCCTGCGCTTTTTTTTTTTTACGAAATATAATATAATAAAGATTTAAAACAATATGTGGATAACGGTATATAAACCCTCCTATTGGTGCATAAACTGGTAGATCGGCCCTTTAGTCATGATTGATTGAAGCCTGGGCCAATGAGGTGAGGGGCAGGCCAGGGGCGAAGCTCGGCTCTTTTGACTCGGCTCCCAAAGAAGAGCCGGCTCCCGAACGGCCACCTCTGGAACCTGATTGGACACCTCAGGTGTCACTCCAGTTGATTGACAGGCAAGTCTCGTTGAAAGATGAGTGAGAAACGCGGCGTCTTTGAAATGAGTGGCAGTGTTGTACTGTCAGAGTGAACCTACTTTCCTGGAATACATCATTTTGAGTTAAGTTTTAATGTGATTTCCAAATTAATCATTGTTTTTAAAGATTGCACATTTAGAGAAGATATTTTGTTGCCAATTGTTAGGCTAAACGAGTAGGCTAAAGTTATGAAAGGCTACTGTCACGTTAGCATGAAGCTATTATATAGCACTTTAATCATTGTTGGTTTTCAGTAAGTGTATAATCAACACAGTTCATAAGGATTTCATAACTGTAACGTTAGATGAAACTGATGAAAAGCTTTTTTGTTATTATAAAGGTATAAAAGTACAACTTTAGCCAAGCTACTTCACCTGACTGACCTACATGATCTGGTTTAATTTTATAGCAGCTCGGCTTGGAGTTGGTTTTAAAGTAAGTTAAAGCACAAGAATGGAGACAAAGAGTTTAAGATTAACACAATATTGAGGTTGAACCCGGCTGTCTTATTTTGTGTAGGGACAGATAACAATGAAAAGACTTCTTTGTAAAGAAGCACAAGTCAGACCCAGATCAGACCCCAGCCATGAAACCAGCAGCCCTGGCAGCCCCCAACCTGAAGCAAGTCAGTGTGGGCAGACACAAGGAGCCAGGCTACCACCACCAGGTCAGAGTATTCAAAGGCAGCTAAATGCATCTCCACTTTATAGAAGTGGAGCCTCACTTTGCCCAGATTGTTAATGTAAAGAGGGGGATGCGTATGTCCTGCTGGTGAATATTGTGATCACAATAGTGTGAGTGGGTGTGTGAGATGTGTGATGCATGCATCATTTTAGCTGTTTCTCTGTAGACATCAGTAGTGACTGGCCAGACCTGTGGACTGTCAAACAAAAAGAAGAATTTAAATCCAAGTTTTGTTGAATGATTTAAAATAACATTCATCCAAAAAAAGGATATTCAATATTTGCAGGGATATTATATACTGTATATCTATTTTATCTGATTGGTTTTGATGTTTGGAAGGGAATGATTTTTGGTAAAATATGAACAAGGATGCATTGTCACTGCACCTGATCAAGTCATAATAATTTTGTATTAGTGAGTGGAAACAGTGGTTAAGGGACAAAAAAAAAAACATGCTGTCACAGCGCACTTAATTTTTTTCCCCTTCAATACCTGGTGATGGCCTGGTCTTGGTTAAAAATGCCCGGCCTGAAAAATTTCCCCAGTCCAGCCCTGGTCTTTGTGACCCTAATTTATGAGGGCCTCTGCTCAGGAATGCTTCATCTGACTCACTAAAGTCAGAGGTCTTTACATCTCATGTGGACAGTGAGTTTAACCGGACTCCTGCATGGACTTTAACCGTCCAGGGCAAAGCTTTCCTAATGAGTCCTGTCTCAGCACTGTACCACGAGTTAACTGACATTCTTTATTATTTTTTATTTTATTTCTAATCTTCTTTTTATTTTAGTCTGTAGCTATTTCTCCTGTACCCAGATCCTCCCATTTCTGTTTTTTTTTTTTGCTTACTAAGACATGCAATGGTCTCCACTCTCTTTTAATTTATTTATTTTGTCTGCGAGCTACTCTTTCTAATTGTTTTTTCTGATCTTCATTATTTTTATACCAAAAGTAACATACAAGGCCTCACTAACATATATCTTGTAATCTGGAAGACATTCCCTTCAGTTAATAGGGCTGTGGCTGTTATTGTATTAGCTGGATCTTTGTCTAGCAGATCTAATGTTAAAAAAGAATGACGTGATAAGAACAAAGAAATCTCCTGCCTTGATTTCCTCTGTCCTTTTCACAACAATCTGTCCTTTTCACAATCTTTATTATCTATCAGCTGAATTTCTGGTTTTATGTCTCCATTCAGAAACAAATCTTGGTAATTCAACTGAAACTTCAGGGCCATCTAGTAATCTAGTTTAGCTCTTTCTTTGGACAATTTCTGGCTAAATGCCCTTCCTTGCCACATCTCCAACAACCCGTAAAAGAATTCCTACAGAATCCCTGTCTTGCCCCCCTGCCTCCTCCTCTGTATCCTCCTCTGCTTCATGCACCAAAACCGGAATGAGGAGGAATAAGAGGAGCTGAGAGGCTCGCTATTTATTTATTTTTTAATCAACCAGAAATGTTACATTCTCCATGCCTTCCTTCTCTTCCTCGTTATATCCCTGATAATATATATATAATTTTAAATCAATAGTTCACCTTACTAATTTAATTTAATTAATCTCATAAAACCATGGGCATGGACTGTCTTTTACTTTATTTATATTAGAGCTTCCACAAAAGTTTACATAACTATCCTCAATGTAAATACTCTAGGAATCACTAAAACACTCCAAAATCTCCTTCCCAAAGCAGAATTTCTTTAAAGTAATTGGCAGTCGGAGTCTGTCCAGTCTTAAAAAGTTATCATTGCCGTCAACGTCAGTCTGATACCATTCAGTGGAGAAGTCAGTTCTAAGTTTCTCCGTCGAGTCTCTAGTCAGTTCAGTATTATTTCTGAACTAATTTAGTCAGTCAGTAACATGCACCAACCCACTCTGACTCGCCAGTTTTTTTTATTTTATTTATTTATTTGGCCAACCTTTTTTCTTTGTTATAACTTCATCCTGCAGCACAACTAATTTTTGTTTATTTTAAGCTACCATTAAATCCATAATTTTACTCTTTTTGGAAGGAATTCAATTTTATCAGGATCCTGTTTTCCTATGAGTTATCAATCTTTGCACAATAGCTGTTCTCTGCACAATTTATCTTCTTTGCTTCTTTATCTTCTTTATACACACTTTCTTTTTTACTGTTTACTTCCCCCGTTTCCCATTTTGAAAATTTAGTCCAGCTTTTCAACACCTAGGGTGTTCTAATAACTGGTTATTTTTATTCAGCAGGGCGGAGAATTAATTTTTCTTTTGTGGTATTTTTCGCTTCAACTCTCTCAAGAGCGGAAAATTCTTGCCTTTGCATCCACAAAAGACTCTCCGCTTACAGTCCTGCTGTATTTTATGAGAGGAAAAAATATCGAATGATATTTTCACTCTCCTTTCACACATTCACATTCACACGTACGGAATTTATTCGCGTCTGTTAACGCAGGACCCCGCAGTCCTCGCGGGTATTCGTCGGGCCCCGTTGTCCTCTTTAAGTAGTTTCGGTTTGGGCTTTCTCTGGACCCCGTCGTCCTCTTTAATCAGTTTCGGTTCGGGCTTTCTCTGGACCCCGTCGTCCTCTTTAATTAGTTTCGGTTCGGGCTTTCTCTGGACCCCGTCGTCCTCTTTAATCAGTTTCGGTTCGGGCTTTCTCTGGACCCCGTCGTCCTCTTTAATTAGTTTCGGTTCGGGCTTTCTCTGGACCCCGTCGTCCTCTTTAATTAGTTTCGGTTCGGGCTTTCTCTGGACCCCGTCGTCCTCTTTAATTAAATTTATTCCACGGAATTTAAGCGTCTTTTTCGCGGGACCCCGTCGTCCTCTTTAACCTGTCAGTGCCTAGGATTACAGGGTTTTTTACGCGCTGAACCCTCGTTCACGCTTCTCTTTTTAAGTTTAAACATACTCACCTATAACGTTGTCTCTAGCCTTCTTCCACGGATTTTCCGTCAATCCTCAGATCCCAGCTAGCGAGTCAATCTCCAGTCCTGGAAAAGGATTTAAAAGACTCACTAGAGCCTTTTAGCCGTGCACGGACTTTCTGGATACTACCTCGCCCGCTGGAATCATCAGATCTCTTGGAAATCCGGCTCGAAGGACCAATTAAATGTCAGGTTCAAATACCTACAAATTTATAAAGAAGCAAGAGAGACGTTATAGGACTTTTTAACTCATGAGGAGAACCAACGAGGAGACAGCTTTCACAGCTTCGTCCTGATCAATTCTGACCATCTCCTCACGCCTCCTCTATTTTATTAGGGAAAATGGGTGTCTCCAGAAAGGAAACAAAGAAAAGGGTATCCTATTACAACACATCTCAAAACACAGGACAGGGGGATCCTAGCCTGATTAACATAGACTTTCAAATCTCTTCGAGATTCTGGTCTGACCAAGACCATAACGAATACGATTCGAAATGGCCTGGTCAACCCGCCTCCCTCGGGTTGCTACTGGTTGAGGCCAGAAAAGGCTGTGCCTAAGCTTAAGCCAATCACACCACTCTTTCCTCTGACGTATGATTTAGCTACCAGCGGGGCTAACTGGTAGATTAAACTCTTACCAAAGCCAGTAGGGAGCAAGCCAGGCGAAAACGTCTTTCCTGTCAAGAAACGATTCAAGGGCTGTTCTTTGCTCGATTTTTAACGAGAATCTCCCGTCGAACACTTTCATTACAGCATCTACAGCAGTGTCAAAAGCTTGATGCTGCTCCATGTTGATATTGAATGAAGCGCTTCCGTGTACAATCCATGGGTTGAGTGGCAGTTCAACCACGTCACTACCTTGAACCCGCCTTGGTTGGCGCTGCTCAAAGTTGATTGCTTCCCGACAAAGTGGGTGGAGTTCCCATTTTTTCGGGAACTCGAATCCACCTGAATGAGCAGTTGGCCTGAGTAAGTGTAGCAGAGCCGAAGGTGTTGCGTCACTGCGAGGGCGGAGCCTGGGTAGGGGGATCCAGTTTCAGGCCGCATTCCTAACAAGGAATTTTTACGACCATAACACAAATGAACAAGGCACACTTTGCTTACAATCTTACTCAATACAACAAACAGAGTTTATATGGGATAACTACATCACATGCATTTACAACTCAACAGTTAGCTTTAGCTTAGGCTACCCATGTACCTACAGAACTGGAGTTATATCCACTAACTTTGTCCACGAATTACATGCAAAGACAGACACAGCAGTGTCCTGGTTACAGTGACGTAGATCACCTATAGAAAGAATCACATTTTAGAGCTCAAGTGGAAATGCAAGTCAAGGGAATGTGTTTTGACATTAGAGTTTTCAGAGTTTCTGAAAGCCAGGTGCTCGTCCTTTTGAAGATTTTGACTTATGAGTGATTGCGTCCCTGTAAGTCACCTCTATAATATGGTGCCAGCTTTCTTTCTTTCTCACTTCTACTGAACAGAGATGTTGGAATAGATGGTATATGGTGCTGCAGAGGATCTGAAACACTTAGAGACAGGGCTCAGACTGTAGAACACGTTGTGACTGAAAATCTTGAGTGGATGTTGAGTAGCTTACTACGGAAGTGTATTGCTGCCACTCTACGAAAAAAAAAGAAGGCTCAGTATCACGTAATTACATGAAAAGTTTATTGTTATAACAATATCTTTTTCACGTTTTAACAATATATTTTCACGTTATAACGTAAAAATATCTCATCTTGAAATAACGTGATAAATATATTGTTAAAACGTGAAAAAGATATTGTTATAACAATAAACTTTTCACGTAATTACGTGATACTGAGCCTTCTTTTTTTTTCGTAGAGTGGCAGCAATACGCTTCCGTAGCTTACAGCCAGAGACCTGTACATGAATTTGTTTTCCTTACAGGTCTGTTTCCTGCTTCGTATTGCTTACGTTGTCTGAACGCTGAGACCAATAGATAAGGAAGGTGTTTATCTCTGAGGCACCAGACACGGGTTGGGCATCACAGCATGAGAATGAAAAACAAAACTAAAAGCTGGCACAAGATTAGCAACAAGTTCAGGCCAACACAAACACACGTGCACATGCTTTTCAAACTTTTTGGGACCTGGACACGAAATTTGAGCACAAGCATTTCTGGAGTTTCAGATTGATCCATGACGCTCCTGTTCAGAAGTGAAATGTCTAAGAAGGGGCTGGACAGTACTCTGCTCCTTTTTTAAGTCCAATATAAAAAGCATAAAACTGCTTTTTTTTAACTCCATCCTATAAGAAAACTCAGACTACAAGCATGTCTTAAAGACATAAAGACCTGGATGACTCAGAACTGTCTGCTTCTAAATTCAGACAAAACTGAAGTCGTTATCTTTGGACCTGAGCGTTTCAGGGAGAGATTGTCTAGCTATATAGTTACTCTAGATGGTATTTCCTTGGCTTCTAGTTCTACAGTGAGGAACCTTGGAGTTATTTTTGACCAGAATTTATCATTTGACTCGCATATAAAACAGGTTTCTAGGACTGCTTTCTTTCATCTTCGTAATATTGTTAAAATCAGGAACATCTTGTCTCAGAGTGATGCAGAAAAACTAGTCCATGCTTTTGTTACTTCAAGATTGGACTACTGTAATTCTTTATTATTGGGCTGTCCCACATATTCTCTGAAAAGCCTTCAGTTGATCCAAAATGCTGCAGCCAGAGTTTTGATGAGAACTAACAGGAGAGATCATATTTCTCCAGTTTTAGCTTCTCTTCATTGGCTCCCTGTTAAATTCAGAATAGAATTTAAGATTCTTCTCCTTACATATAAAGCTCTTAATGACCGAGCTCCATCATATCTTAAAGATCTCATTGTAAGATATTTTCCTAACAGAGCACTTCGTTCCCAAACTGCAGGTTTACTTGAGGTTCCCAGAGTTTCTAAAAGTAGAATGGGAGGCAGAGCCTTCAGTTATCAGGCCCCTCTATTGTGGAATAAGCTGCCAGTAAATGTCCGGGAAGCAGACACCCTTTCCACTTTTAAGACCAGGCTTAAAACTTTCCTTTTTTATAAAGCTTATAGTTAGGTCTGTTGAATCTGATAGTGTGTCTGCTAGTGTGTCTTGTTCTGCCTCCACCTCTGGCACCCTCTATACTTTCATTACCCCCTACCCGAACCAGGGTTTGAATCCCATTCCCGCCTATCTTACCTCTTTTATTTCTCCCCCTACCCGAACCAGGGTTTGAATCCCCACCCCGCTGTGACTGGTGTGCAGTTGGTGAGAGGCTGAGGTAGCTTGTGGCTGTAAAAAGATGGTTGTTGTGGTGTGAGGAGCAGATCTATATAGGGAGTATAGGGAATTACTCACTGAGTCTGGTCCTTTACTTTATTATTTATTTTTTCGTTAGCACAAGTTTCTTGTGTTTACCTTGAATAGGGATGGCTCAGGTAATCCTGAAACATCCCATAGTTAAGCTGCTATAGGCCCAGACTGCTGGGGGGCCTCATCTGACACACCTTTCCTCACTTTACTCTCTTTATGTATATGTGATATTATTGTGGTCATTAACTCGTGTTTCCCTGTTCCAACAGATATCCTTTGAATGGTGTTACAGTGCCGCCGCCGCTGCGCCTCCCCCCCCCTTTCTGTCTTCTCAAACCCCAGCTGGTCGAGGCGGGTGGCCACCCTTCCTGGTTCTGGTTCTGCCAGAGGTTTCTTCCTGTTAAAAGGGAGTCGTTTCTCTCCACAGTCGCCTCAGGCACGCTCAGGCCGGGAAATTGGACCGAAAAACAAAAAGTTTTCAGTGCAATCTGTTGGTTTTCTTAGCTAGGAAATTGTTTTTGAATTGGCTCTATATGAACGAATTGGATTATTTTATGAATTATGATTATTATTAATTAATTGAATTCCAATTGGCTTGAATTGGACTTACTATCTAAGTGCCTTGAGATGACGTTTGTTGTATTTGGCGCTATATAAATAAAAATGAATTGAATTGAATAAGAAGTCAAATTCTAAACCGTCAATATGACTTAAAAGTGGTTCGATATTTGTTCCACATCAGTCAGTTTACATGATCTGAGTTTTTTTTCCTGCATTCTTTTACAATATGACGTATTGGAGGAATGAAAGTATCATTAAAGGAACATTCCACCAGTGGAGACATGAATATGTATTGAAAGTGGGCCATATATGTAGTAGAATAGTAGCATAAATTTCTAATTTGGTGCCTTCTTGATCAAGAAAAGGCAGAAAATGACTTTTTTGTGCTTTTGGATTAAAGACAACAATCCCCATAGTGCATTGCAATGCTCGAGATCCTCAGGCCACTCCCCCGAGAGTAGCACCGACTACGCTACCTGGAAATCATGTCACACAATTTCTAGTGAAGAGTTTGCGAAATCATTAGTGAATTACTCCTCGTTTGTGTTTCGAAATGGTGTGCACTTGCATGGTACCGGGATGTTCAGCCAGCACAAGAAAAATACACGGAGTAAGTTTTCATAGATTACCCAAAGAGTTGGACTTGTGCAAAAAGCCAGGAACTTTTGGAACTGCTAGCAATGCTAAACGCATTTGCCTGGAGGTAAGGCTATTTTTCTAACTCGACTCTAGCGGCTACTGAGAACACACACTGATATAGTCGTCTGCTGTAAAGCAGCACATCTCATATGATTTGGCTGTTTACAAAGTAAATATCTTGTATGTTTTGGTCGCTTGCTGTTCTAGTGTGTCTGCCTCGCTAACTCCACTCGTCAGCAAAGTTAGCAATGTAACGTTAGACACTTTGCTATGTAGATCTAAATAAGTTCGTTATTAGCGATGTAAATCCACCATGTTTTACTGTGTTAGTCTGACGTTATTCAAATGTTTTTAACGTTATTGAACGTATGACATTTCAGACTAAAACGACGTCGACGTCTGCTGCAGAGTTGTCCTCATCACCAGAAAACATTGAATCCCAGACAGCGCCAGACGTCAGCTGTACCTTAACCCATTCCTCGTGATACATTTTGTAATATTACCATGTCTTATGTCCTAAATGTCTTTGTCTTATATGGTCTTTACCTTATCCTTGCACTGCCTTACCTGTTTGCACTTCCATCGAGCACCTTACTGTATACTCAATCACAGGGTCAATACCTTTTTTTAATAGTGTGGATAATGTTGTTTGTGTGTCTTTATGTTCATGACAATTCTTATTTTGTGAATTAAAAAACAAAATGTCACTCCTTCTCTCCTGTCTCCCTTCAACAAAGTTTAGAATAGCATCATAAACTTGGAAGGAGGTAACTGATTTGCAACAAACTTATAATGCAATGTATACTTGTAATGCTTCATAATTTATAGTAATTATAGGTAGGCTATGATCACAATTCTGTCGTTTTGTCATCTGAGGTAACAGTAGCTATATTGTTCCAGTTCTGAAATGTTGGTCGTTAAATAACTCGAATACACTTGGAGCAACATTAGGCTACTAAGAACCACAACAACGTACATTTAACCATTTAATTAAATAACTATACAAACAATACAACTGTTGAATGAATATGAAACAAGGAAACTATCTCCTGAGCGTCCTCCACTTCTTGGTGCCCGCAGTACTGGCCGTCTGGAGCTGGGTAGTTCTGGCGGATAGCCTGCACGACACGAGGCCCTCTGCCCAATCTCTCTCCTTGCAGGACCCACTCAAGAAAGTGCCGGTAGGCTGTTGGACGAAATTGTCTAGACAAAACATTGATCACAAAGTGAGTGATGGCATTTGAGCCTAGCGTGCCACAGTAGCTTGCATAACTGCAAGCTATTTGTGCAATGAACATGCCACGTTAGCGTGTTAGCAAGAGTACTCCTTGACATAGTAACAAAGAAAACAAACTTACTTTACAGAAAGACGTCCATTTGGCCCTGTAGGCTTTGGCTGTCGTTTCCAGTTGACTTTAGGTATTCTAAAGTAGGTCTCCAGGACGCCACTATCCATATGGGGTGCGAAACTCGGGTGATCAACAACACACACGTCCGTGTCATCCTCCGATTTCGTCCAGAAGAAATTGGCACCGCTGGAATTCTCGGCAGCAGACAGACTCTTGTTCAGTGTCCATTGGCGCACAGTTAGAGCACAGGCACCACCAATTCGCCCCAGCTCGAGCCATATCTTCTTCTAAATCCCAGTCCTCCGTATTGCATCTGTCTGAGTATTCGGTACCTTCGACCATGTTAGCTGCAGCTCTCAAAAGCACTGGCACTGCTCTGTGATAGGTCTGTTAGCGCATTAGGTCCAACCCCCCTATGGGCGGTGTTAAAGGGTGGGAACTAGCGCTTGTAGTTTCTACAGAAATCCACCCCTCTTCCACTTCCTCCTACAATGACGCAAAATGGCGATTTTTGCGTCATTGTAGGAGGAAGTGTAAAGAGGTGAATACGGATTTCTCCCGTCTCAGGGGGAAATGAGAGAGTGTTGCATGACCATTCAAAAGTATGACTGGGTTTCTAACAATGCAAAGCCTAATGCAAATGGGTGGAGTGTCCCTTTAACAGAATAAATTCTGTCATTTGCTTGTATAAATATTGTGTATTTTCAGTTATTTTCATTCTACTTTTTAAATGTCTGTTGGACTACACTAGCTGCATGCTAACTTTGACACGGCTATTGGATGCTGGATTAATGATCTATTTATCCATCTTTCTATTTAGTGATTTATTGATCAATAGAAGAGACTCGATCAAAGTCGTGCTGCTGTAGGCGGCCACACAAGCTTGTGAATGATGGAGTGTTCCTAACTTTTCTAGACACTGCTTCTGCATATTGGCTAAGTTTCTGTGAAATAAATAGTGACATATTGTAATATGCCATGTGCTGTTGAAAGTATCTTTACTGTATTTACCTCTTTTTAAGACAAACACCAGAGGACTTTTTATGTGATCTGATACGTAAAACCCTAAAACATTTCATTTCATTTTCACAAACGTTGTGCTCAGCAAGGTCAAGGCATCAAAAGAAACATTTGTCTTTCTGGAAATGCTCTAGAAAACATTAAAAATGTCAGAAAAAAACCTGAATATGTGTTTGACAGCAGTCATAAATAAGCAGAAGTTTTTATATGTGAGGAGCCGGTAACTGAAGCAGAGCTGCAGAGCTACGTCAGGACATAACAAAGTGCATGTGGGGACCTGTAGGGGAAGAACGGGGCAAACGGAAAGAACAGAAAGAGTAAACAGAGTTAGATAATGTCTGGCTGCACCCTCAGTACGAAATCAGTTTCACCACATGTAAAAATGATCCAGGCTGGAATACAGTACTTGTGTTTTCAACTCTACTCCCACTTCTGTCCTCATATTTCTGAGCGTTGATTCCAGTTAGTCGGACTTTATAAAAAATAACTATTTTTTAGTGTTTCTTATGCTAAAGGAAAGACTGAAGGACACACTGACCCTCAAGTTCAAGCCCATCCTGGCTGATCAGGGCGGCCAGCGCCATACTTCCCAGTCACTTCACTCTGTTGGGACCCTCATGAGTAAAAAGGACCAACGCTGTCCTATAAGGTCATGTTGTGCCTCCATGGGTTGCCTTTGTTTACACCACAAACGCAGACCCATTGACAAATCAATGGTCTCTAAAGGTGTCCCACCCCCTGACTCTAAGAGACACTGTTATTCTCTCCACCTCCAACACATCTCCTTCCTCCCCAGTCTTCAGTTTCATGGGCAAGTATGTAAAAACATGTGGCCGGCTGGGAATGAGTTGGAGGGGCTCACCACTCACATAAGGTGGGGGAAAGATCCAGGGTCCAGAGTGGGATCGCAGCTGGGCTTAGTGGGATGAATCCTGACTTTGATCATTTCCCAGCCCAGTCTGACAGAGGAGGCTGGGATGGGATGCAGGAGAAAAGCTTTGCATGTCCAATTCATTATTATTATTTTTTTATATATATATAGCACCAAATACAACAAATGTCATCTCAAGGCACTTAGATAATAAAGTCCAATTCAAGCCAATTGGAATTCAATTCATTGTAATCATAATTCATTTCAAAATAATCCAATTTGTTCATATAGAGCCAATTCAAAAACTATTTCCTAGCTAAGGAAACCAACAGATTGCACTGACACTTGTCTTCAGTCCAATCTCCCGTCCTGAGCGTGCCTGCTGTGGAGAGCTCCAGTGACTGAGATAAACAAAGGAAACACATGGATTGGGATAGAGTGAGCTTATGTCACAGATGCTGTGCTCTTTGACTTACTTTAAAAAAACGTCCCACATGAAAGGCTTTTCCACCATGAGCGTGTCACTGCCATGTTTAGCATGTCTCTTTCTAAGTGTGGGATGTCTGTCAGCTGCTGTGTTTTTGTCAGTGAGGCAACAACAGAACTTCATGTTCCAACCCCCCCCCCCCCCACTGTTACACCGTGTGCTCCGGTAACACAGCTGTCTCAGACCTTTTACAGACACACTTCAGGGTCATGTGACTCCTGTTGTGTAATCTGTTTTCCTGCTGCACAAGAGGTGGAGCTCTTTGTTTCCACACGTGTCAAAGTGTGAAAAAAAGTGTGAAAGTGCAAGTGTTAAAGTGTAAAGACTTAAGCAGGAAACTTAAAAGTTTACACAAACAAACAATTGATCATGACGAAAGGAACAGATGCATTTGGAACCATGACACTGGAATCCACAATAATAAGACAGGAATAGGCTTTGTTTTGCAGTACCTCTGACTGCAGACCGCAGGTCGGGGGGCACGCCCATGTGGAGCTCCGCTTGACTCCCTTTGCGGGCGCCATCTGGTGGCGGAGACCCTGCAGCACATTCACAAACAGGAAGCAGCACCGATTTCCCTGTAATAAGGAAACTATATTATTATATATATAATATATATATATATTATTTATACAATAACTAATATTTTTTTTATATATTATTATATACAATTATAACAATATCAATATTAAACAATTATAACAATATCAATATTAAACAATTATAACAATATATATTAGATAGATAATTATATATATATATATAATATATATATTATTTATACAATGAATAATATTTATATATATTATTATATACAATTATAACAATATCAATATGAAACAATTCTAATAATATATATTTGATAGATAATTATATATGAAACCATTACAATTATATATATTTGATAATCATACATATGAAACAATTATAATTATAAATATTAGATGGATAGATTTTTTTCTTTTATTCCTGTCCATAATTTTATCCATACAATTTTAATTATATATATTAGATAATCATATTTATGAAACAATTATAATTATATATATTCGATAGATAGATCTTGTTTTTTCTTCCTGTCCATAATTTGATCCATACAATTATAATTACGGTATATGTATTATATAGATAATTATATATATGAAACAATTTTAATTATATATATTTGATAATCATATTTATGAAACAATTATAATTATATATATATTAGATAGATAGATCTTGTTTTTTCTTCCTGTCCATAATTTGATCCATTCTGCCTATATTTAAAACAAGTTTTTATAGCTTTTCCCCAGAACAGACACAAAAACATACACCTCTGTATAGAAACCTACTGTATATGATTGTACCAGAGATAGTCTGTACATCTCAGGAACCATGTATGTGTCAGGAGTTGCAGAGGACTGGACCCAAATGCAGACGCTGGTAGAGACAGGTAGGTGAAGAATAAACTTTATTTTAACTGGCAAACTGAACTCACAGACAGCAGGAGGAACAGAGGAACACCAGGCTATAACACAGGACAGAACACAGGAAGACAGGACACTGAACTTCAAAATAAAACAGGAGCACAACAGGGAACAAAAGACAGACCATGACAGCACATTTGTAGCAGTTAGGGTTCAAACGCAGAACACGCCTGCATTTGCCTTTTGTCCATAATTTCTTTGCAAAACGCCTCATAATCATCATACAAGGTGAAAAGTTCCAAACCTGTTTCATAACTCATTAAACTTACAGCTTAAAATGTTGTTTCAATAATGTTGGACAATAAAACATATCCCTGTTTCAGGACATCCAGATTGCTCAATAAGAAAGAGGAGATCAGAGCAGAGCTCCAAGGGATGTCCAATCACATGAAGATTTTCTTGTATCCAAACTCTTACTTGTGTCTCTTCAGCTTTACACGAGTGACTGACCAAATATACAAATATACCTGAAGCACCTTGTTTATATGCAGCAATGATGCACCAAAAGATCAAAAAGCACTAGCGCTGGGCGAGTTAACTCGTTATTATCACGTTAACCCGTTAATTACTTAACGCCGATAAATATTTTATCGCGCATTAACGCAGGTTTTATTTTTTATCATTTTTTTTATTTGAAAAAAATATATATATTTTTGGGCTTTTGTGCCTTTAATGGATAGGAAAGTTCAGAGAGACAGGGGGCAGAGAGAGGGGGAACAACATGCAGCACAGGGCCGTCCCATACGGGACTTGAACCGGCTGGAGCAAGGACTATAGCCTCTGTACATAGAAGAATAGAATAGAATAGAAAAATACTTTATTTATCCCCCAATGGGGGAAATTCAAATTCGTCAAGTAGCTCAACATTTTTTTTAAATATTTACAATGATTGAATTAACGACAATAAAACAACAATAATAATACTACTACTAACTAAATAATAATAAATGACTAAATGGCAAAATAAAATAAATAAATAAATAAAAATCAATCAATCAATTTGAGAAGAACTCAGCAGTCACTGTTATAAAGCCTTCTGGCTGTGGGGACAAAGGACCTCCTGAAGCTCTCAGTCCTGCAGCCTCTCACTGCAGCTGCTCCTCTGTCCTGCAGGATGCTGTGGAGAGGATGTTTATTATTATTATACATGGGGCACCTGCTCAACCCACTACGCCACAAACCACCCATTTTATTAATTTTTTTATTATTGTAAAAGTCTGTTGCTCCCAGGCTTTTATTTTGTAAAAGTCTGCTGCTGTCTGCTGCGGAACAGGAAAAGAAAGTAATCGGCGGATCCACCAAACATGGAGAAGGGTACGGAACTTTTACTCGGCCATTTTCATTTTAAAGTTCTTCCAGACGGCGGAGTCGACAGAACCAAAGTCATCTGTAAACACTGCCAAGTTGAATTGTCTTCTCAGCGTAGTAGTTCCAGTCTAAAATATCACTTAAAGGCAAAACACACAACTGATAGCAGCAAGTCATTCAAGGAAACAGACAGTGGAGCGAGGCTTCTACATAAAAACTACAGAAAGATGCTGATGTTAAAAGTGTGTTTGCACAACAAATGTTATGGCACTTTCATTCATATGGCAGCACATTTAAAATAAAGCTAAATGCTAAAAGCTATACACTACTTTAGGATTAATTTTGGGATTCTGCGTACAAATGCGATTAATCGTGATTAATCAGGGAAATCATGTGATTAATTAGATTAAACATGCTCAGCCCTAAAAAAACACTAAATAAAGTGCAGTACAACAGCTTCACACAACATTTCAATGAATGAACTTGTTTTATAACTCACTAAGCTAACAGCTTCACAGGTTATTTCTGGATAATTGGCTAATGCAAACAACACTTTCAGAGGCCACTTATTCAATTAAAAGCCAAAAGCACACACACAAACTCTACAAGGTTGTTCCTGTGCATATACAGTAAACATCTGGATAAGGAGAGAACAGATGAACACCAACGTTCTTTAGTTTCTGTGCTTGCTCTCACTCTCAGAGATGGGATGAGAATAAAAGAAACAAATGGGGTACAGAGGGAGAGAGGGAGAGATCACATTTCTTCAGCCTACACTCCGGACAAAAGATCCTCGTGGGAAAAAGAGGGGAAATGTGTCTGTTGCACGAGCTTATTTTTGAGGCTGTGGACCTTCTCCAGTAGCTTTGCCCTGTCAAGTTCCAAAAAAGGTTTTTGAAAAGCTTCAAACGTGTTCTTCAGCTGCTTCGGATATTGGAGGTTGAGGGCATATATTCCATCATCATTGTGCATCACCATCACCTTCATCGTTTGGTCTGTGCAGTCCTCACATTCCTACATGTCAAAAAGAAAGAAACAAAAAGCATTTTTAATTTGATTTAAGATGCTGTTTCAATACATTTCAGTTTATCTTGCAGAGTATAGGAGAGCAGAGGGGAGTGGACAGAAGACGAAAGGAGAAGGGGAGAAGAGGGGACACCAGAGGAGAGCAGAGGAGAGCTGAGCAGAGGAGAGCAGGGGAAGACATGAGGATCCTTTGAGTTAATCAGTCATCTGTTATCAATGCGACATACCTGGCAATCATAGAAAAGATCTTCTTGTCTTTCACTGAGGTAGCTAATGAGGCAGCAGACAACTGCATGCTTTTTCCTCAATGCTCTGTGTCTGTAGGGAGAAACAATTGAGTAAAAAAAATGTTAGTGGATTCCATACACTAAGACCAAATTCCTTCAAAACTAAAACATTTTTTAACATTTCACAGATTGATGTTAAACTGTAGTTTGTTAAGTTGGTAAGGAGCGCAACTTTGTGCACAACAAAGCAATTGTTTACAAATGATATCTATATCAATAATGACATATTTGTGAAAAAAGTCAAATAACATACTGCTGTCCCTGGGCCGCCTCCACTGCCAGCTCTCGTCTTTTTCTTTTTTTTTTGCAGACACACCCTGACGGAACACGTCAGCTCACTCGCTCAGAGGTGTTTGAAAGATGGAAAGTAGAAAGAGCAAGGGTGGCGTGGAGAATTAAAGAGGAAAGCTCTGGAAACACACGCAGCTAAATATGCAAAAATGGGAAACTTCTTCAGGAAAACGCAGCAATGCTGAACTCTGCCTGCAAACCACCGTTCAACTTCATTAATTATCAAGTCAATGAATTGTGTGGCGTTGTGGCATATAACACAACGTTATATAATTTAAATAACAGTATGATGTGACGCCACATAACTGGGAAACTTTGTCTTGCAGCCCCTCAGAGTCAGAAGATGCAGCACCGAGCAGCAGCCATGAGCCCACAGCTCCAGAGGGGGCAGGTAGGATTCCTCACTGAGTGAATATTATTAGAATGAATATAATGTAAAGTATGGTGTAGACCTGCTCTATATGAAAGTGCCCTGAGATGCTGGATGATTCAGTGCTACATTAATGAAACTGACCTGAATTGATCAGAAGGCTTTGTAAAAAGGGAGATTTGTGCTGAGAATTATGACCATTTTTAATATTTGAGAAAAATACACGAAATCACAAGGCTTTACAGAACAGTGCGATATTGTAGACCTAACATGTAAGGTTATAATTACATTATTTTAATAACAGGTTGTGATCTACAGTGACATGAAACTCCCACTCCGGCCCTGCTTACCAGCGTGAAACTGTCTGAGGTCAGAGCACCAAGCCACTTGGCTCCTTAATAAGATATTGTAGATGACATGTCTACAACAGGGTGAAGCTCTATGCATCAAACCCTCCTCGGTTTGCACTGAAAGGCAGCAAAGACACCATAGATTGTGCCCAACTCTCAACCTTCCAACCTTTTTCTTTTTATCTTGGTGTAAAGTTCATATGAGGTGGTCTGTGTTGTCACCAAACTTCCCTCACCGAAAGGTCCACTGAGCGGGCCATTCTGGAGGGCAGAAAGAACTACTTATAATGCATTGTGACAGAAGTAAGAATGGTAGACAATGAATGGAAGGGTTTTCTTTAATATCATAAAAACAACAATGTAAAAAAGGCATCTTGAGTCTAAAGTATTACATCAACTTCAAATTAGTTGGGGTACTTTTTAATAGTTTTCTCATGGGCAGAAGTATTTATCTTACCAGTACAGTTGGTGTGTGTGAACTAGTACATACATGTTCCTAAGAATTCAGGAATATTAATCTCCTCCAACAGAATGAAGTCAAATGGAGACAAAAAATGGCCATTGTCTTTCAGCGGCCACATTTGTAACAATTTACAATGCGGTAATACCATACAGCTCATTACTTTGTATCAGACAGTAAGCCATCTGAAGGATTATTATTTTCAGTAAAAAGCAGTGGACATAAGCCAGTCCTTCAACAAATATCTAAATAGGAAAAGGAAGACTGCCCCTCCTGGTGTTTAGGTGTCCTGTGTTGACCTATCAACATGATGGTTCCCAGTTTTGCCATGCAGAGCAGGGGGGAAGGAGGTCAAGGTTTACTGGGGGAGCGGGATGTGAATGCTCCTGATGCTTCCAGCATGGTCTTCCTTCGCGCCGTCTCCTTGGCCACATTGTGGTTGAGTCGCCTCAAACGTTCCTGGGGACAGAACATTTAGTAAAGGCTGTTGTTTCTTTATTGTTTTACAGTCTGCATTTTTGCCAACTTGATCAGATAGTAATTGGGATGGTATTACTACAAGCAGTAGCAGTAAAGGATGTCAGCATATTGGTAAAAGAGTAGTAATACTTTTTGTGGTAAAAATAATACTGTAATCTCACTGTATCGGTAGCAGTCGTAATATTCAATTCAATTCAATTCAATTCAATTCAATTCATTTTTATTTATATAGCGCCAAATACAACAAATGTCATCTCAAGGCACTTATGAGCGGTAGTATTATCAGTATCTGTCACGGATATTATAGTAGTCATACAGGGCGGGCGGCACTCAGTGGTTAGAGTGGGTCGTCCAATAACCAGAACGGCGGTTCGATTCCAACTGTCACCGCTCAAAGACAGGTGAACTGACAGCTGGAGGGGTGGCAGTCCACCTGCCCTTGAGCAAGGCACCATACCCCCATGCTCCCTAGGCGCTGGGAATGGCTGCCCACCGCTGTATATGGCATCTGTCTCCATGAGTGTGTGACCCTGTGCATGTGTGTTCAACAGGTGCCGACCTGGGTGGGTTAAAAGCGGAGGACAAATGTTGTGTATTTACATGTATCTACATGACAATAAAGTCTAAATCTTTATCTTAAATCATATATTATGGTTCTGTACTGCTGCTGGAACCTTAATTTCCCAGAGGGAACCTCCTCGAGGGATTAATAATTCTATCTATCTATAAACTGTAGTAGTGCTGCAGTTGTAGTATAGTCCTAATACATCTAAGACATATTGCATATTGCACTCTAGACTTTTGCAAAGTATTACATGTTGGTAATGTAGGTGACAACACTGAATGCAGTCTAACCATGTGCTGCTGAGCAAGCAGCGTACGGCAGGTTTGCTACTGGGGACCAGCGTGGCAAAATAAGTTCAAGTTGCTGGGAGAAAAAAAACAAGGAGATTGATGGGAACTACAGTTTCTACAGTCCTTTCCAGAACAACTTGGGTATTTTTACTAATGTTTTGGCTCCTTCCAGGGTGATGATATTCAAAAAATTGTTTTAGTATTTTCTAGGGCTGTGACTCGATTAAAATTTTTAATCGTGTTAACTACAGACTTTGAAATTAATTAATCGAAATTAATCGCATTTTAATCGCATATACTTTATCCTTTAGAAAAATTAACATTTTCAACAATATTTCAACAAACACAGAACATATCCCTATTTGAAATCTGAATGTAGCATGCATGAAAACACAGTATCTAGAATCTTGGATGTTAAGCTGCGTTGGGCCCCGTTAGCTTCCACGCTAGCTGCTACATGTTTAGCGTTGAGGTGATATTTGAGGCTTGATCAGCGGCGGCGCCAGTGATTTTTCGTTGGGGTTGCTATGCAGTTGCTGCATGAATGTGAGGGGTTGCAAGTCAAAACACCCCCCCCCCCCCGCGCATCAACGCAACAACGTTACTGACCCATTACTCCACCGTCTGCATGCAGCCTTGCATAGTGTAATGTAGCCTTGCATACTGTAAACTTTAAGTTATCAGCGGAGCTTACTGCTCACAAGCAGACAGATGTCGCACTGTGCGTTGTGGTGGAACAGCTGAAGGTCCAGGGGCAGACAGCCCCAGCCCGTGTACGCAACCACACGCACACACAGGCATACCTGTCCATCTCATTCATTCATAGCCCGTTCACTAAGGATAAAATAGCCAATCCACAAAGGCTACTTTGCCCACTGTGTTCCTCAAATAAGTTTTGATCAACTTCATCTTGGAAAAAAAGAGCTGGGAGTGAATGAGCTACAGTGCGGACTTTCTATTTCATCTCATCTGACGCACAACTTTCAAGAGATAGTTCTACCCGGCGGGCTTCCAACAGTAGCCTCGTACAGTGCTAAATCACACAGGCACAACATTACGTTCAAACTTGTTAAGGCTGATTTAAGCCTGATTTATGCTTCAGGCGCAAAGCCTCTGACGCTCGGACGCAGAGCCTCTGCGAGAGTCAAAATCTTGACCACTCCCCCACGCAGAGGCTCTGCGCGCGTGCACCTCAGAAAAATCCTGACTACACGTCGGACGGACGCAGACCACCAACGGAAGTGCGCAGACAAAAGCGGCTGTGATTGGTCCTCGGTGTGCCTTTCCGGTTGTCTGTGTGGCTTCCTCCTTTGCATTTTCGCCAACTCCAAAAAAAAGCTGTTCTTCTTCGATGTCGAGCAACTCCAAATCCATATCTTGCATACACTTTTTCTTTTTTGTAAAAACAAACACTTCCGCCGGCGCCGCCGAAGTTCTCGTCACCGCCCACCGAAATTCTCGCGAGGGGAAACTGCTGTGCGTCCCGAGAAATTCCAGACCGAGGTTGCAGAACCATAACATGAAAAGTGGTTTGCGACCAGAGCAAAGCAACACGTCAAGACGATAGACGCAGAACTATAATCTGCCCTTCACTCACACCAGTCTGTCCGCTGCCACAGCGGACACATAGCCTACTCAAGCCAATCTACTCTCATCACATTATGGCAGAGGAAGCACGCTGGCAACCTAACATAAAGTAAAAAGTGTGTCCGTTATTTTCAAAAGATGGTGCTAACTGCACTGACACTAGGCTACTTAGCAAGTAGCTCCAGATAGACTGCAAGCACCTAGAGTCGACTAACAAACCAAGTCACAAGAAGACTATTTGATAATAGTGTTTCGGCGAGCACATGAAAAACAACTGGGATTTCCTACCTTATTTGTGTTACTTGAAGAAGGACATTCTCATAATCGCCATATTCCAGTTAGAATTGCCAAATATCCATTTAGAATTGCAGTTTAGCTATGTTATGAGTGAATGGGTGCTAAAATGAGAGGAAAACTGTAACATATGACTATTCAAAAACGAATTAAACTGAGAATACAATTAAATAGGGTTTCTATTTATCTCCTAAATCTGCTTTATAGAAATATTATTTTAGACCTCCGATTTCCCCGGGTAATTTAGAACAGACCTGATTGGCTGACTGTAGAATGACATCACCACAGCTACTGTAGATCTAGGAACAATGTGGATAGCTGTTTCACCAGTAAAGCTGGTGTTTTATACCTTTCCATATGTATATTTATCAGCTAAAGAACGAAAAACGGGGATAGGTTACCACGCAGCAACATACGTGATTCTTTACTTCTTAATATTGTTGTCGTTGTTGCACTGCACTTCTGTTCTTTGTGAGCAGTAAACCTGCCTCTAGCCCCAAAGTTGGGGTAGCTATGGGGTTGCTGAGCACATTCTTGTCGACGCTTCCATCCGTCTGTATTTAAAAAAAAAAAAAAAAAAAAAAAAATTATAGTGTGCGATTAAAATGCGTTATTTTTTTTAACGCGCTAATATGTGTGTAGTTAATTAATCGAAATTAACGCGCTAAAGTCCCAGCCCTAGTATTTTCATTCAGTGGGCGTTAACATTTTGTGCCATTTTTCTTGTTATGGATATCAGAAAATGCCATTTTACAGCCGTTTCTCATTATGTTAACAGGACCTTATACATGTATGCATATAAATCTAGTTGCTCGGCCTACTATACTGAGAAACAGAGAGATATAAGATTCCATTGTATATGTCAAGACTCTCTTTTCTCCAGGTCATAGTAGTCCTTGGTGCTCGGAAAGGAGACAACTGGAATTCTCTCTTTGTTTTTGAAGAGATTTCCCCGATCATTTAAAGGGTGCTTCAGTCCTCACAGACTGAGCGAGTATCCAGCTATAAGCTATTGTTTGGACATGCCAGACTCATTGACACTATATACTGTATGTGTGACCTGACCCACCCATCCGTTTTCTGAGTTTTTAGGTCATTGTCACCTGGAAGATGTTTACCTGTGTGACCAACATGTTACAGTCACAGGTGCGTATGGTTGAGAAAGCACCTGGGGAGGGGAGTGAAGGCTGCATTGTTAGTGTTCGGCAGGCCCTACCTGAGACCACCTCCTCTGTTAAAAGTTGCTTTTTTCCCTGTTTACCTTAAGTCCCTTTCACACATATAATACTTTTCATTAATCTGGTGGTATTTTAATGTGCCAGTGTTGGGATTTACAACCTGATTAACTTCTTTTCTGGAACATGTATAGATGGAAATCTGACTTGGTCGGACCTTGTAACATTTATGAGAACTATTGATACAGCATAAGTGAGAACTTTAAACATTATCGGACAGACATGCACAGCAGCAACAGTTTAACTTTATATACGATCAGTTTTAAAGTTTGAATTTTGTTCTTCTGTAACAAAATTCAAACTTCTGCTTCCAACCCCAAAAAACTCTTCCAAACTTTCTCAATTCCCTCCAACCCCCACCCCCTCTCCCCTCCTCTTCCCTCCTCACTGACGATTTCGCCGACTTCTTTGACAAGAAGGTTAAAGATATCCGATCTTCCCTCCCTCACCCCCCAGCTGTCCACACCACCCACACCTGTCGCTCTCCCACTCCTCCCTCTCTACCACCTTCTCCCTCACCTCCCTCTCTGTGCCACTTCTCTCCCCTCTCTGCAAATGAGGTCCTTCACCTTGTAACATCTAGCCGCCCCACCACATGTTCCCTTGACCGAGTCCCTTCCCCTCTCCTTCATTCTGCTGCACCTGATCTTCTTCCTTACCTGACCCACCTCATTAACACATCTTTGACATCAGGCTCTTTTCCTTCTGCTTTCAGGACTGCCAGAGTCACTCCTCTTCTAAAGAAACCAGCTCTTGACCCTTCAGAGATCAAGAATTACAGACCGGTATCCCTTCTACCCTTTCTGTCCAAAACTCTTGAACGTGCTGTCTTTAAACAACTGTCCTCTTACCCCCACCAGAACAACCTCTTGGATCCCTACCAGTCCGGGTTCAAGGTGGGCCACTGAACTGAGACGGCCCTCCTAGCAGTAACTGAGTCCCTCCAAACTGCTAGAGCAAACTCTCTCTCCTCTGTCTTGATTCTCCTGGACCTGTCTGCAGCATTTGACACAGTGAACCACGACATGGGGGTTTCTGGCTCTGCACTCTCCATGTTCTCATCCTACCTGACAGGTCGCTCCTACCAGGTCACACTGAGAGGGTCTGTCTCGAAGCCACGTAGGCTCACCACTGGGGTTCCCCAAGGTTCGGTCCTGGGTCCTCTTCTTTTCTCCCTCTACACATCATCTGTTGGTTCTGTCATCCACTCCCATAACTTTTCCTACCACTGCTATGCAGATGACACCCAGCTGATTCTGTCTTTTCCCCCTTCTGACACCCAAGTGGAAGCACGCATTGCTGCGTGCCTGGCAGACATCTCGGGGTGGATGTCGATGCACCACCTTAAGCTCAACCTGGACAAGACTGAGCTGGTGTTTCTCCCGGGGAAGGGCTGCCCGTTCAGAGACCTGGCGGAGTCATCCATGGTGATCATGGACCCGTTCCTGCCGATTCCTCCTCTACAACATCCGGAGGATTCGCCCCTTCCTCACCGACAGGGCAGCACAGGTGCTCATCCAGGCTCTTGTCATCTCCCGCCTGGACTACTGCAACTCCCTCCTTGCTGGCGCCCCAGCTTCTGCCATCAGACCTTTGGAGCTGGTTCAGAAAGCTGCTCCTCGTCTGGTGTTCAACCTCCCCAAGTTCTCCCATACCACTCCCCTTCTCCGCTCTCTACACTGGCTCCCTGTAGCTGCTCGCATCCAGTTTAAGACTCTGGTGCTGGCCTACAGGGCAGTCAGTCAGCCCAGTCACTCAGCGGTCCTTGCGCACCATCAACACGGTCACGGCTTTTCTCTGTTCTGGCACCCCGATGGTGGAACGATCTCCCGACTGATATCAGGACAGCTGAGTCGCTGCCCATCTTTCGCCGCAGGCTGAAAACCCATCTCTTCAGGAAACACTACCCTGATCCGCCCTCTTAGGACATCACCTGCTCCGTCCTAGTTCCTTACGCACTTATTGTTTCCTAAATTGTCTTTGTTTTCTAAATTGTCTTCCCATCTGTCTAGGTACCTAACTTACCGCACTTACTCTAGCACTAGTTTTGCTCTTAGCTGTTTGGTTTTGGAAGGAAATGCACTTATGATTTCTTGTGACCTGAAGTTCTTTTGCCTACCGATGTTGAACGCACTTATTGTAAGTCGCTTCGGTTAAAAGCGTCTGCAAAATGACCGCAATGTAATGTATATACGATCAGCTGTTTGTAGAAATAAACAAGTCACGATATTAAATAATTACATAACAATCTGCCATTATTTTATCTACAATAATTAATCTACAACAATTTGTTTGTGTTCAAGATGAGGTGACTGTTCCCACACTATACTACAAAGTTCCCTATCCTCAGCCTCTTGTCCATCACTGATACACCCAACAGCTGCAGGGTTGTCTAAGTGTTTCTAGAGATGACAGGACTCTGAGTTGTACTGGAAGTCTGAGGTGTGGAGTGTAGAGAATCAGTGAGAGTACAGTCCCCTGTGGTGCTCCTGTGCTGCTTACCACCTTCTCAGACACACAACCCTTCAAACTCACAAACCATGGTCTGTTTGTCACTTAGTCTATAATCCAGGTAGTTGTGGAGGCGTCCACCTGGATTTTCTGGAGCTTCTTACATTACAGTGCAGGCTGAGTTGTATTAAAAGCACTGCAGAAATCAAAGAACGTGATCATCACCGTGCTGCCTGCTTTGAACAGATGAGCGTGGGCTTGTTGAAGCAGGTCGATGATGGATCTTCAATACGAACCCCAAGATGATAAGCAAACTGTAGTGTACCCAGGTACTGTAGCCTACCTAGGTGAGACAATAACGGTCTCACCAGGACTTTCATAATGTGGGATGTTAGGGCAACTGGTCTGTAGTCACCGATGGCAGATGGACGAGAATGTTCAGGTATTTGAACGAGGCAGTATGTTTTCCACGGCACTGGTACTTTATCTAGACTCAGACTAAAGAATAAATGAATAAATGTACAAGTGACTTAATGCCTGATACGCCATTTTGACGTCACGGTGCGACACCGCCGTGACAGACGCGGCAACCATGCTAGCGCCTTTAGTGTATGTGTTCCCCTTCAACCGTCAGTGTACACAATAATAGATCAGCGATCACAGGGAACCTGTGTTTGGGAACCTTGAAAAGAAGCCTGAGACTAAATTGGGGCTACTTACCTGAGCATTCTGCAGAATGTTGTTAACCAGCACAACTCTGCGCCTTGCATTCAGTAGCTTCTTTACATAAGGGTCCAGGTCCAGCGCCACCTTCTGATGTTCATTTATCCGACATAACTCTACCAAGAATGTAAATCACACGACAGGACAAAGGTTAGCAATCACATTGTTTTTTTTTCTTTTATTCAAAAATGTGATTTTTAGATATTGACAGATTAATAATTACTGAAAAAAATACGTGTTTTAAATGGACAGACACCAATAAATTACCTGTGGCCAGATTGTCTATATGCTCCCTTAATTCCACCTGGCTTTCTCTGCAAAAACAGAAACATTATAATAATAATAATAATAATACATTTTATTTATAATGCACTTTACATTTACAATTAAATCCCAAAGTGCTAAATTTAATTATTAATTATCACAGACATCTGCCAGAGGAGCAGAAAACACTAAAAGAAGAGTGTAGGGCAAATATCAGTTCAACTGCAGAGTAGTTGTGCAAGTTCATTTAAAAAACAAGGCAGTCCCAAGAAGCCGTAACGTCATGTGACAAGATGATCTGGTTATGTCTTACTTATTTCGCTAGGTGACCGTTTAAATAATTTGAAAAAACTAAAAATTACCTGACTGAGTGCACATGCAAATCGAGCTGCTGTATTGCTGGTTTGAGAAGGTCAAACAGCCCCTCTGCAACAGCATCTTTGCCCGAGGAAGCTTCGACCATAGTCACAGCAGCCATATTAGTGAACCACAACAACCAAACCAGACAGGAAGTGACGTACCGATGACGTAACACCAGAACCAAAATGCTGCGTTCGGCAACAACTTGGAACTGGGTACTTCCGTGTTCTAACGGAGAAAATGAACTAAAAACGTCCCCATAAGTAGGATCTTATTGTCGGGAACTGTTGTAAAGTCAAATCCATCCCAACTATCACTTTGTGTGTTATCTCATATAAAGGCAGCTTACCATGTAGCCGTAAACCCTTAAATTCGTTATGCTGTCACAGTACGTTTCCATAAGTTTTAGTTATGCAATTAAGTTAATTATTTATTTTGCAGTCAAAACTCTAACCTAGAGGCAGCAAAGTTTCTTTTTGTACTTGTACGTCGAACACGTGGAGGTCAATATAAAATAATTTAACGTTCTGAATACCTACTTTTTTGAATGCAACACATGAACCTCTCCATTTTCTTCGCCTGGAATCCGTCTGCCCGAGCCGCACCATTTTAGTCATTTAGCAACCGTGTCTCAAAGGAGACCGCGTCTTCAAATTTTCAACTACTAGAAGCCATTCAAAATCAATTCCAGACGTCTTCGGTCACATAGTTTGAATAGGATTAAGAGCCCCATCTATGATAGAAATATTTTCAAGAAGAAGACTATAAAAAGGACACCCCAAAGGGACACACCGTGCTGGAGCAAGCTAGCTGCTAGAGCTAACCCTAGCTGACTTTTCCAGCTTTTCTCGGCTAACGCTACGCCCACAGTAAGTAAATACTGCTCGGTATTTGGACTCTTCGTAAACTTTTTGCGAATCAAAATAAACATTTAAATTTTTTGGACTCATTTACACGTGAATGTGAGGCATGTTTTTTTGTTGTTTGTTTTTTAAAAAATCTCAGCTAAATTTCATCAAACACTTACTCCAAATCGTTTTTTTTTATAGAACCGACAATTCAAATTTTTTTTTCCCTATAGCAAGAAAAATTAATTTCAGTTCCATATTTTCGCGTGTAAGTGGTTAGACAGATGCTAAGCGGATCGCCTTACCTACACTAACGTCTTAATGGTTTAAGTTCACATTACATTATCAGCAATGCTTTCGATCGGTCGTGTTTAAAATGGAAATAATCTGCCTTCCCTAAACGTTCAGTAACTCTGGGATCGGAACCGTGAACAAAAGTTTGGAATACCACAGAAGCATATACAGTATGACACGAGATGTGAGGTCTAAACTTATATATATTGGACATAAGTGTGTACCCAAGGCCGTTTACTTGAAGCTATTCTCTGTATAGTCTATAGTGAGGAGTGCTGACAGACTACATTCTGAGTTAGAATCAAAATCAAATTTATTTATATAGAATGTGTCATTGCGATTCAAAAGTTCTGTATTTGACAGATGTTTTAACTCTGAACAAAGTCAACCCTAGTATCAGTTGAGATTTGGACAGACTAACTAATCAGAAATGAAATGTTGCTTTTACCAGGTACCGCACACAGGATGTTTAAGCTTCGAGCTTTTTCCTTCTTAAATGACTACCTGATTTCTATTTTTTTTTTGTTTTCTCTCCTTTCTAGGTGTCTGCAATCAAAGTTTCCCAAAATGAGTGCTCCTTCCTCCCAAAAAGTTGTCCTGAAAAGCACCACCAAAGTGTCCCTGAATGAGCGGTGAGACGCCACGCACCCTGTCAGCAGTTAGTCACCAGAAGCAGAGGCCAACCTTGACTTGTTAAGATTGTAGTACTTTCTGCGGAAGGCCACTTTGGGGGGACCTGACCCGACATGGATGCTGTTCTGACTGTTTTCTGTGTGTGCACCGCTCACTCAACTTTGTTGACCCTGTCGACCTTTGCTGACACACCAGCAGGGTTAGGAGTCATTGCAGTATGGGACAGAAGGGCTCTGCTTGGGCCAGATATCTTGTGTAAGCAGTGCACACATGTAGACACAGGGTGATGGCAGTGGTCCTGCTTGGTAAACCTTTTTCAGCCGGCTGGACCAGACTTCTGTCCTAAAAATTCCTAGGCACTCATGCTGCTTGTCAAAGGTATACTTGTGAAGTATACACGTTTTAAAGGGACCAGGAAGGGTTAAACAAAACGGGGAGATGGTATGCCTCCTTATCCTTTCTGATTCTCTGGTTTTTCTCTCTCAACCCAGTGGAAATGAAGCACATGCTCCTTCATATGCATGTTCTATCACTCTTTCTCTCTGTCAAAGTCTATGCAAGACCCAAATTCTCAGCCCTAGCTTGGACGTGACCGAATCCACCCCCAACCACCCCCTCTCCCCTCCCCACCTCCCCTGCACCACCACTCAATGGCGTAACGATAAGTCACGGTCCATGCTGTAAGTGGCTGAGGGGCCAAGCGCACCTCATTGTCCAGGGCCTCCGCTGCAGCACGACATCCCAGCCAGTCAGCCGGGGGCCTGTAAGTGGCAAAATGGAGCTCCTCTTCTGGAACTTTCTCTCAGCTTCTGTCCTTTAATCTGTCTTTTTTCTTGATCTCAGTTCACCTTAGTTGTGCTCATTTAAAACAAAACACTGAAGTCAAATAGAAGTAATTCTGGATTGTCATAATATTGAGAGAGAAAATAAGTGCCGACAAGTGGAATGGAAGTCTTGCTTGACGAAACAACCACCACAGTCTTTACCCATGATGTGAGAAATGACTTGATATGGAACCCTGCTTCCTCCTCCTACTCTGTATGTCCCATCCCCTTCTTTTACTTCCTCCCTCTTCTTCCCTCCCACCTGTAAAGCTTCACTAACATGCTGAAGAACAAGCAGCCCACTGCGGTAAGCATTCGAGCCACGATGCAACAGCAGCATTTGGCTAGTGCCCGCAATCGCCGGCTGGCCCAGCAGATGGAGAACCGGCCTTCAGTACAAGCTGCTCTGAATCACAAGCAGGTGAGGCCAAGATAAGATAGCTTAGAGTAAACGCGTCATCTTAAAGCAGTTCTTTCCCAACAATAAACTGTTGTCACCATGTTTATTTTAAAGAAAAAGGAAATAGTTATGGCGAGCCTGCATAATCCAAAGGGGGCGTGACTCATGGATTGATGTTCATAATTCTTAGAACTCCTTTTGTATTGAGCCAGTAAAAGAGCTCATGAGGTAATGTCGTCTTTCAGTCAGCTCCTGAAATGCCATTCAACTGTTTGATTCAAAATCACCTAATAATTCGGTGAGAAATGGGACCTAAAAGAATAGAGGAGTGGTGTATAACGCCCACTACTGACGAAGATGAGACTTGTCAAGGTTGCACATTGGATTTGGTTCTGTATTAAAACATACCCTGATTTTACTGCATAGTTTTAATCCAAACACAATGAAAAAGGCTAAATGATCCATCACTAGTTAAATGACCTACTCCAGCTTTTAGTAATACCCCCACGTTACTTAGGCATCAGTGGTTGTAATCCCAATCTGCACACACTCGGTTCCTTCGCTCCTCCACTCAGTCCCTCCTAAATGCCAGCAGAGGAGGCAAGGCCAGCCCCCCGGAGAGATTTGGTGGGGTAAGAGGGGTAAACCAAATTAGACTTGCTTGCTTCGGAGTGGTATTTTAAACAGATTGTGACTAAATGGGATGTTACATCATCTAATAATTGTTTGGCTGTAACTCTTAAATTATTTCTGAGAGATGAGCACTGAATTTAGTGTTGGTTCGTTTTACAGTGTAGGATTAACATGCCGAGCCCACTTCAGATGCTGAGGGTGCCAAAAACTTGTACTAAGCACATACTGTATCACTTATAGTTCTGTCAACAAGTCTTCTGTCCTCGGTTACATTTTCCAACTGGAGACATCTTTTAAATTGACGTGCTATGCCTGGCACAGTGACAGAAGGGAGGAGAGGAGGAGGCTCACATGAAAAGAATTACAAGTACCTTCCTTGGACATTTTCCATTTGGAAAAGCTTTTCTAAACTCTTCACCAGGCCAGTTACTTACGGTGACATACTGGCCTAATTAAGTACAACTTTTTTTCTCAAGCTCCAAGCTGATTCGAACACAGTCTTGGGTTATCATTGAACTCCCTTGTCTACCCATTCCAGTTTGACTTTCCTCAGCATTGCCTACGATGTTCAGTTGATTTTAAGTCGGTCATAATTCCATCTGATGAACTTGTCAGAGCCTGAAGCAGCGCCTGGGGAAAGGCAGCATCCAAGCCAGGCTGGGCCGGCCCATGGGCGCTCTAATGCGCGGCGGAGCTCCAGGAGGCAGAGGAGGGATGCGGGGCATGACCAGGGGAGGCTTCAGAGGAGGAGTCAGAGGAGGATTAATTAGGGGAGCTTTGTCTTCTCTGAGGGGTGTGTATCCACAAACTTGCACATTGTCTCAGCTGTGAGTATAACTGATAGTTATGCCCCTTTTCCACCGAACATTTTTGTACCGGTACAGCTCTACACGGTACGACTCTACCCTGATTGGGAGCTTTTCCATCTCGGGTTGAAGGTGGGACCCGTTACGATTTTTAGCACCGGCTAGTACCTGCTTCAGAAGTGGGTCTAGTCTAGTCTAGCTTTAAATAATCACCCGCCATGTATGAAAACACACCTGCGAGAGCAACAGAGAATAAACAGAATTGCGAAGATGGAAGACCAGAGAAGGAAAGCCAACCCATGGACAGTGAGCGAGGTGCAGGTATTGCCAAAGTTTCCTTTCTTTTTCAAGTGTATTTCGTCTCGCCTCTTCTTCTCTTCGCCTGAAACCGACGTCACGTTAGTGGTGACCGGGCCGACTCCGCCCACTTCCAGGTCACGGTTTGGGTGGAAAAGGAAATGGTACTGGTGCCGTGTCATGTCGCACTATATCGAACCAAGTAGAGTAGGGCTAGCTTGGCGGTGGAAAAGGGGCATATGTGTTAGGTTAGGGTTCTACTATTGAGGCTTTAAAATGTTTTAAAATCATTTCATGTTTCTACAAGGTATGCAGTGAACTTTGATGTGACGTTGTGTTACAGGGAAGCGAATGTCCACAGGTGGCCCCATGCGAGGACGGGGCTCTGCTGGTCGAATGGCGATGCGTAGAGGAAGTCGCCAGCGTGGAGGTGCTGGAAGAGGTGGAGCTATGTCCCGAGGAGGAGTTCGAGGTGGAGTAGCCAGAGGTACTTCACCTGTCTAACTTGCTGGTTATTATGAGATAGATGGAACTTTACATTTGCACCTTTTAGAATAAAATGATGGCCTTGGACACACAAATATTGGTATTTGTATCACAGCAACACTTTTTAATGCGTGTTTACATGAAAATGCTGTTCTTGGGCACTTAAACAAAACTTTTTGGAAAAATCAAGGGAGAAAGTATTTCTGACTCAGACTTGAACTTTTCCGTGTGGACTGGAAAACCCAGTCTTTTGACTGAGCATGTCAGGTAAAGCGTCTCCATTTCGTTGGTTTCCGCTTTGTTTACATGGCAGCGACAGAAGGTTAGCATCAGTGCCAGCTTGGCTAACTAGACCCTTTACATATTTGCACATCAAGCAGACTGTACTGCCTGAAAGTGAAATGTCTGAACGGGTCCTAGCGTACACTGCTACATAGAACAACATCTTGACTCAGAACCTGAAGCCAATGTCGGCAGTTTTGGACCCAGGTGAATGTCGAGTTGGGCCATTTTTAGCACGAGGTGGTTTTTGCTAAATAACGGGATTCATATGTCTATGGCATCGGTGTGCATTTGAGCTTTTAAGAATACCCGTGATCGTGTGTACTTCAAGCCATTAGGTTGAACTGCTGATTTGTGGTAATTACCATTTGGTCACAGTTGCTTTGTGTTGTGTTGGACAGGTCGTGGAGGACTACGTGGAAGGGGTGGTTTCCCTGGGCGTGGTGGTCGTGGCCGTGGGCGGGGCAGAGGAGTTGGTCGGCCAGCTGTTACCCGTGAGCAGCTGGACAACCAGTTGGATGCCTATATGTCAAAGACAAAGGGACACTTGGATGCAGAACTGGATGCCTACATGGCCCAAGCAGACCCTGACGGCATGGAGTGATGGACTTGTGTACATGTATTCACTGCTGAACTGTCTAGCTAAAGTCACACGTACAGTATAGTGTAGCATTGATGTAATGGTCCAGATGAAAGTGGTGACGCCCAACTACTGTTCATTTCTACATCAACCTGCTTTTGAAGGAACATTTTTTTTAAATTGTGGAATGAGTGTGTGAAGAGACATTTGTAAGCATCATCAATCCCAGATGTCTACAGACTTCCATGTCTTTTCTTTTATTCTCTTCTTTCTTTTTTTTAGAGACAAATCTGTGATAAGACTGCTAACCTGTAAAAACCAACCCTTTATTACAACTAAATTACATTATACTATCTGTTTGTTGGAGCTTTTTAAGTTATTTAACTGGCTTATCTTAAAGACTTGCTAAACAAAACCTTTTTAAAAACATTGAACTTGAATAGAAATACTAAGTTTTAAGCCAAGTACATTTTGCATTTAAAAGCTATCATATTTGGGAGACTATAGAGCATCTGTTATCCCCAAGGCATGAACATTTCAATTGAGACTAAAATGATCTCTTCAGTTGTTCATTTTGAGTTTTAAATATGCTGAGTTAGAGTTGGCTGATGGTTAGCTTAGCCACTTCACCAGACTGATGGTTAGCTTAGCCACTTCACCAGACTGATGGTTAGCTTAGCCACTTCACCAGACTGATGGTTAGCTTAGCCACTTCACCAGACTGATGGTTAGCAAAGCCAGTTTGACAGCCTTTCAAGACAATTTGTTATTAAGTATTTGATTCATCATAAGATACCAAAAAGATTGTCATTATTTATGCTTTCAGGAATATGTTTAATGACACTGCAATAAAAGTGCATACCATTCCAGCTCCTTTAGCTTAACTTGATTTTGATGATTTTTTTCCCCGTGTTTTTTAAGAGAATGCATTAACACCATTGTATTGTATTACTATTTGCCCTGAGACAGTCTTTCGCATGCACAGATCCTAAATCCTAATTTTAGGATAGTGTTTCTATGCTCAAACTGTAGGATAAGCCTCAAAATCATATCTCCATGGGCATCTACTACTCACAACCAAATGCTAAAGTTATCTGTCCACTGCTAATTAAAAAAGTGACTTCTAAAACCCACTACATGTGACAATAAAATCACCACACTGCGTCTAATTAGTTTACTTTGAGATTTCAGCACCATGTTGCCATGAAGTGAAGCTGAATTTTCTCCTTATAAGATGGAGCTCCTGTCCCAGCATGCAGCATAGTGTGATGTGCCCTCACATTCTTTATAGACAATACAGAGGTAAAGTCATGCATGGGTTTGTTAGAATGCCACATCTTATTGCTGCATGTTCTGAGGGATCTACTGTATGTACAGACCCAGAATTCTAACTTCTGGATAATGTTTCTATGCCCAAACATCAGATCTTAGTCCATTTCTAATCCTTACAACCAAATGTTTGACATATATGTTTGCTTCAAATTAAAAAAAAAATTTTTAATTAAAGTTTTTTTATTGAACTTTTCTTAGGCTTGGTACATGGGAAATTAAACATGTTTCTTTATACAGGAACAAGTAGTATATGAGTAAGAATTAATTCTAATAACCGACTTCGCACATATTTGTCTCAAAAATAGGCAGCTGACACAAAGACAAGGTGAGTACATAATGATATCTGACTGCTGAGGCATACAGTATTACAGGATCCCACTTGGGGAAAGCACAACAAAACTAGAGTCCTAGTGGTGGTCATTATTTACCTTTATATAGTTCCAAAACCTGCCCCAGGGGGTCACCCCCTCCTCCCTGTCACCACTCAATCGACTAAGCATACATTCATAGGATGCAGTTTCAGTCATTCCACACACCCATTCTTTCACATGTGGCATTTCTGATGAGTTCCAATGTCTTAAGATGACTCGACAAGCTGTTGTTGTACCCACTGAGATTACAGAAAAATGACATTTGGTTATATTGGGTAATTGAGACTTGTCCCCCAGTAGGCAGAGCTCAGGACTGAGGGGAATCTCTGCTCCAAGCCAGTTACTCACCATATTTAGAATCTGAGTCCAGAAAGGTCTAATCAAGACACATTCCCACATACAATGAACGAAGGTACCAATTTCCTCCTTACATTTCCAACACAAGTCATCACCCAATAGTTTAATCCTGTACAGTCTGGATGGTGTGTAATAGTATTTATGTAATACATTATATTGTGTAAGCTTGCCTCTCACATATTTACCACAATCAGCCACAGTTACTGCCCATCTATCACAATCAATCTCTCCACCAACGTCCCTCTGCCAAATCATCTTTAACTGGTCATAGTCAGTTGCGAGACAAGAAACAGCCATTTTATAAAATTGTGAGGCTTTTCGTTTTCTAAGTGGAAGTTTCATATAATCGCTCATCATATTATCAGTAATATTGTATGGCTTCGAAGAGATGCAACTCCTCATTTTCAAAAATGATCTTTTCCCACCAAATCAAATTTCTGCAACAGCTATATGGCAAAAACACTCCATCTTCAAATAGATCATTAATGGTGACATGCCACTGTTTCCAATACACTGGTTTCTTCCCAATGCATACATCAGGATTCTCCCACAATGATGAATATCTTTGTAGAGTATGTGTAAGTTTAAACATTTTATGTACTTTACTCCAGACATCCCTTGAATGTAGAAGTGTTGGACTTGTAATGTTAGACCTTTGTGATAAGACTTCCATAGGTTGGAAAGGCGAGCATATCTCCTTTTCTACCTTCATAAATTCAATTTTTTTTTATTACATTTTATTGAGAGTCAACATTTAAACATCTTTGTCAAAATAGATATTTAATGGATTTTGGCACTGAACTGGCTTCTTGTTCAGCTGACATAACACTCCTGGTAAGGTCCATCTTCTCTCTCCTTTTGTCTTTCTCCATCTCTTCCCCCACAGAGTGGACTGTTTTTAGCCAGACAGCTAAATCTAACCACACAACAATGATTTTAAGCTGATCGAACAGGAGAGAATTCATAAGATGAGGAATGTGATTATTCACTTAAATATTTAGTTTTTTATCTAGTCTTTCCAAGTCACTTCGAAGATGCAGTCCAATTCAAGCCAATTGAAATCAAATTCATTGTAAGACAATTGTAATACAATCAAATTAATTCAATTCCAAATTAGGCAAATTAAAAAGAAAAGAAAACCAACAGATTGCATTGATACTTCTTTTTGATCCAATCTCCCGTCCTGAGCGTGCCTGAGGCGACTGTGGAGAGAAACGACTCCCTTTGAACAGGAAGAAACCTCTGGCAGAACCAGAACCAGGAAGGGTGGCCATCCGCCTCCACCAGCTGGGGTTTGAGAAGACAGGAAAGAGGGGACAACAAACACTGTAACACCATTCAAAGGACACCTGTTGGAACAGGGAAACACAAGTTAATGACCACAATAATACATAAAGTCATTTGAGAAATTAAACAGGGGGAAAAGAGAGCAAAGTGAGGAAAGGTGTGACAGATGAGGCCCCCCAGCAGGCTGGGCCTATAGCAGCTTAACTATGGGATGTTTCAGGATCACCTGAGCCATCCCTAACTATAAGCTTTATCAGAAAGGAAAGTTTTAAGCCTGGTCTTAAAAGTGGAAAGGGTGTCTGCTTCCCGGACATTTACTGGCAGCTTATTCCACAGAGAGGGGCCTGATAACTGAAGGCTCTGCCTCCCAAACTGGCAGCTGGTTCCACAGAGAGGGGCCTGATAACTGAAGGATCTGCCTCCCAAACTGGCAGCTGGTTCCACAGAGAGGGGCCTGATAACTGAAGGCTCTCCCTCCCAAACTGGCAGCTTATTCCACAGAGAGGGGCCTGATAACTGAAGGCTCTGCCTCCCAAACTGGCAGCTGGTTCCACAGAGAGGGGCCTGATAACTGAAGGATCTGCCTCCCAAACTGGCAGCTGGTTCCACAGAGAGGGGCCTGATAACTGAAGGCTCTGCCTCCCAAACTGACAGCTGGTTCCACAGAGAGGGGCCTGATAACTGAAGGCTCTGCCTCCCAAACTGGGAGCTGGTTCCAAAGAGAGGGGCCTGATAACTGAAGGCTCTGCCTCCCATTCTACTTTTAGAAACTCTGGGAACCTCAAGTAAACCTGCAGTTTGGGAACGAAGTGCTCTGTTAGGAAAATATCTTACAATGAGATCTTTAAGATATGATGGAGCTCGGTCATTAAGAGCTTTATATGTGAGGAGAAGAATCTTAAATTCTATTCTGAATTTAACAGGGAGCCAATGAAGCGAAGGCGGACGGCCCTTTGCTGCGTGTCTCCCCCCTCTCTCTGCCCCCTGCTTCCTGTCTCTCTCCAACTGTCCTATCATTAAAGGCATGAAAAGCCCCAAAAAAATATAAAAAAAAGAAAAAAAGAAATATGCTACAGGTGGGTGCAAACGTTGAACATGAGGACATCAAAGTCCACATATTTTTGTTAATATCCCAGATATCAGCAAGAAAGGCAGTATAGACTTGGAGTGAAACTGCAAAGAACAGTAAGCATGACAACATGAAAATACTGCAAAGAAGTTTAGACGTTGTAGCTAATAGTTATTTTTTCAGATTTTTGAAGAGAACAGGGATTCATAGAGGAAATAGTGCAGTTTGACAGAAGCTATTCAGATACACTCCAATCTAGGCGGTGGCGGTAATGCTCTGACCGCCTGTAAAAGGAGGAGGAAGAAGTAGAAGAAGAAGAAGAAGAAGAAGAGGAGGAGGAGGAGGGAGAAAGAAGAAGAAAAAGAAGAAAACAACTACTACACAAACGGGCAGGATTCGCTCATAAATACAGCGAGGTTGATGGATTAAGGCTTTGTAGCAAGTACAATTCAAACCTCCTGAAAAGGGAAAATAAAGAAATCAAGCCGCTGTTTATAAAGACAGAAAACTACTTACTACCGCGGAGGGTTACAGGCCAAGAGCTGCGAGCCAGAATGGACTCCTGGGTTCGGTTCAACGCCCAGAGTCAGGCCAAGGAGAGAGTTCTGAGGTAATGTTAAAAGTTTAAAGTCTCCCAGTCTGTTCGAAAGGTGAGTTCTCTCAGATCATCCCACTCAGAACAAATAGCTGAACAACTAACTTAACATGGGTTTGTTTTGAACTGGAACACAATCATCTACGGCCAGCTGGCCAGCTCCTACAACATGCCAGCTTTCATACTTCTGGACAAAAAACATCAGAATAATGTACAAGTACAGAATTAGCTATTAGTAGTACAACAAATGTCTAATTATCCTGAGCAGAGTAAAGTGAACATAAAAGAATTGATGGATAACATAAAGGGCTTTTTTTTCAGAAAAAACAACATTTTAATTGAAATATTTGAAAGTGGAAGTCAAACTATTTGACTTGAATATGTCAACCAAATGTACTCATTTGGGCTTATTTACACATTACTATGTGCCCAGCGCTGCGACAGACCGGGCTAATGTGTTCCTGTGACACTGTTAGCTGACTTCCAGCTGTGCAGCAGATGTGCATCTGTGGCTGCTTCGTCAGGAAGTCAAATGTTTTCTACATGCTCATTTTGTTTGTGCAGCCATGTGAAGTTTAAAAAGTCACAATTTACATTTGACCCCAGTCACATCTCTGGCTTGCTTTGAATTGACTACTACTTTAATTTTTGTATTAGTTTGGGTGGATTCAAGGCATGTTTTCACCAAATCAAATCCTGTTTCCTCTTCCATGAAACGTCTTTGCTCAGCTGTTAACTGTGCTTTCACAGGACGGCGCAGTACACCTGCATGGTGTTGGGCTACACTTTGAACAGGAGCAAAATGGCGACTGAACTCCAGAGAACAGTCAGTGACCTGGAAACTCACATGAGCCTGACAAGGAAACGTAAGTGAAACAGCCTTTTAAGCCTTTTTCCCCTGTGAAACGCTGCACAAGAAAATATCGGACACATCTGTAAAAAATGTAGAAAAGGAATTGATGAAAGACTTAATGTGGAAGTATTTGGAGAGAAGAAGAAATAAATGTGGTAAATTATGAAATGAGTATAGTTTAATTAAGTCATTTCGGGTAGTTCTCATTTGATTTAGCCTTTCTCATCTTGAGAAACAGGATCTGCCTCCATTGGGTGTGAAGCCAGGCTTTCCATGTCCATATAAAACATCTTGCTGAGTGTCCCGTGCCCAGATATTCCCCAACACTGCTGTCTGTGTCACACTTAACATGGACTGTATAGAATTGTATATTGTATTTAAAATTTTATATATAGCGCCAAATCACAACAAACGTTATTCCAAGTCACTTTAAAGATGCAGTCCAATAAAAAAAAAATCATTACAATCCAAATTGGTCAAATTCATACAAAAAGAGAAAAAAGTTGCCAGGCAATAGAAACCAGCAGATTGCATCAAAACGAGGCAACAGTAGAAATAAAAAAACTCCGTTTAGAACAGAAACTAAGAAACCTCCACCAGAACCAGAACCAGGAAGGATGGCCATCTGCCTCCACTGACTGGGGACAGGAAAGAAGAGCCAAGCAGCACCATGACACCAGGCCAGGGATACCCGCTGAGAGAGGCTTAATGACAATCAGAATGGCATGAAGGGAAATTAAATGAAAAACTACTTTATTTATGCCAGTTTTTTTTTTTTTTAACAGTTAGTACAAGCTTTTATTACGCATTATTATAGCTGCTGACAGGGATGAGCCCCCCCTGTTACAGTGTAGCCTTGTACTGATCACACTTCATTGTTTCATGTAGGATGGGCAATGTTGTTCCTCTGTCCATCAGATTGTTCAGCATTCTTCAGTTTAAAATCGGCTCCAGAGCAGTCCCCAGCACGGAGCCGCTTTCTTTATCAGCTCCAGAGCAGTCCCCAGCACGGAGCCGCTTCCTTTATCAGTACCAGAGCAGTCCCCAGCACGGAGCCGCTTTCTTTATCAGCTCCAGAGCAGTCCCCAGCACGGAGCCGCTTTCTTTATCAGCTCCAGAGCAGTCCCCAGCACGGAGCCGCTTCCTTTATCAGTACCAGAGCAGTCCCCAGCACGGAGCCGCTTTCTTTATCAGCTCCAGAGCAGTCCCCAGCACGGAGCCGCTTTCTTTATCAGCTCCAGAGCAGTCCCCAGCACGGAGCCGCTTCCTTTATCAGCTCTAGAGCAGTCCCCAGCACGGAGCCGCTTCCTTTATCAGCTCCAGAGCAGTCCCCAGCACGGAGCCGCTTTCTTTATCAGCTCCAGAGCAGTCCCCAGCACGGAGCCGCTTTCTTTATCAGCTCCAGAGCAGTCCCCAGCACGGAGCCGCTTCCTTTATCAGCTCCAGAGCAGTCCCCAGCACGGAGCCGCTTTCTTTATCAGCTCCAGAGCAGTCCCCAGCACGGAGCCGCTTCCTTTATCAGCTCCAGAGCAGTCCCCAGCACGGAGCCGCTTTCTTTATCAGTACCAGAGCAGTCCCCAGCACGGAGCCGCTTCCTTTATCAGCTCCAGAGCAGTCCCCAGCATGGAGCCGCTTTCTTTATCAGTACCAGAGCAGTCCCCAGCACGGAGCCGCTTCCTTTATCAGCTCCAGAGCAGTCCCCAGCACGGAGCCGCTTTCTTTATCAGCTCCAGAGCAGTCCCCAGCACGGAGCCGCTTTCTTTATCAGCTCCAGAGCAGTCCCCAGCACGGAGCCGCTTTCTTTATCAGCTCCAGAGCAGTCCCCAGCACGGAGCCGCTTTCTTTATCAGCTCCAGAGCAGTCCCCAGCACAGAGCCGCTTTCTTTATCAGCTCTAGAGCAGTCCCCAGCACGGAGCCGCTTTCTTTATCAGCTCCAGAGCAGTCCCCAGCACGGAGCCGCTTTCTTTATCAGCTCCAGAGCAGTCCCCAGCACGGAGCCGCTTTCTTTATCAGCTCCAGAGCAGTCCCCAGCACGGAGCCGCTTTCTTTATCAGCTCCAGAGCAGTCCCCAGCACGGAGCCGCTTTCTTTATCAGCTCCAGAGCAGTCCCCAGCACGGAGCCGCTTTCTTTATCAGCTCCAGAGCAGTCCCCAGCACGGAGCCGCTTTCTTTATCAGCTCCAGAGCAGTCCCCAGCACGGAGCCGCTTTCTTTATCAGCTCCAGAGCAGTCCCCAGCACGGAGCCGCTTTCTTTATCAGCTCCAGAGCAGTCCCCAGCACGGAGCCGCTTCCTTTATCAGCTCCAGAGCAGTCCCCAGCACGGAGCCGCTTTCTTTATCAGCTCCAGAGCAGTCCCCAGCACGGAGCCGCTTTCTTTATCAGTACCAGAGCAGTCCCCAGCACGGAGCCGCTTTCTTTATCAGCTCCAGAGCAGTCCCCAGCACGGAGCCGCTTTCTTTATCAGTTTGTTCAGTTTCTTTGAATCACTGCCTCTGATGCTGCTGCAGAACAGATGCTGCAGAGTTCCAGAAGATGTACAACAGCTGTAGTACAACAGCTTCTGGTATAACTTTACCGGCTGAATTGTATTTAAAGTGCTGGAGAAATCAAATAACGTGAGCCTAAACATGCTGCCTGCTTTGTCCAGATGATTGTGGGCTTGTTGTAGCAGGTTGATGATGGATCTTCAACACTAACCCCGGGATGATGAGCAAACAGCAGCAGTCTCTGCAGAACTGTTATGATGTGGAATGTTGGGCCAACTGGTCTGTGGTCCCTGAGGGCCGACGCATTAGATCTTTTAGGTACAGAAACAAATAAATGGTAAATGGACTGTACTTGAATAGTCCTTTTCTAGTCTGACCATTCAAAGCTCTTTCACACTACATGCCACATTCACTCGCACTCACACAGCACATCTTAGTCCATAGTGGCTTCACACTTTCTTCTACTCATTCACCCACATCCACACACTGATGAGCACATCGGTAGGCAGCGTGGGGTTCAGTGTCTCGCCCAGGGACCCTTCCACATGTGGCCCGCAGAAGCCAGGAGTCAAAGCACGGACTGATTGGCAGGCGACTGCTTTTTGTCCTGATCTACAGCTGCCCAGCAGGGCAGGATGTCTTCCTTCTCCTGACTCAGGCTAGGGTTGAAAGGCGGCTGTAGAATCCCAAATAGCTGTTCTGCAAAGGTAACCTGGTCCCTGGGGCCGACACCATCTGGAGCTGGGGCCTTGTTGTGGTTCAGTCTCTCCAGCTGCTCTTTACCTGACGGGCTGGAGGGGTGGCAGAGGAGGTTAGGGTTAAGATCCATGAGTCAGGGAAACTGTGGGATGGGGTTTGTCTGTGGAGCTGGAGGCAGACGGGGAGCACCTGCAGAGCAAAGAAGGGCAACAACAGTGTGGTAAAGGAAAAATACAACAAATTCAAATATACCAAATGTGTAAAAACACGTTCTACATTCATTTTTTGAAGGATTAAAATGTTGTTGTTTTTTTCATTTTCAAAATATTGCCTTTGGGGGCGGTCGGTGGTGTAGTGGGTTAAGCAGCCGCCCCATGTGCAGAGGCTACAGTCCTCGCTGCCGCTGGCCCCGGTTCGACTCCCGCACCGAGCGGCCCTGTGCTGCATGTCTTTCCCCTCTCTCTGCCCCCTGCTTCCTGTCTCTCTCCAACTGTCCTATCATTAAAGGCGTAAAAAGCCCCAAAAAATACTTAAAAAAAATAAAAATAAAAATAATATTGCCTTTGTGTGGCCCTCCTGACATTCCATACTTCCATTCCACAGTGCTCCGTCTGGGGAACTCTGTGGAGGCCCTGGAGGCTGCCAAGAGGGCGATCCACCTCTCTGATGGCGTGCTGAGGCTCTGTCTGACCATCGCTCACCTGAACAGAGCCATGTACTTTGCCTGTGACAATGTGGTGTGGGCAGGAAAAGCAGGGCTCCTCCTCCAACTGGATCAACAAAAATGGAGTCAGAGATCTTTCAAGTGAGTGAATCTGTGTTTTAGGGATGTGTTCTGTACCGTGGTGCCGCAGATGCTTCTCAGTCTAACTGTGGGATCAGAATGAAATCAAAGGTGTATAACATTGGCTATGACGTTTACTTGCACTGTAATGTTCTGACTATTGATCTGATTGGGTCTGATTGATCTTTGTTGACAGGATATGTACCTCAGACTTTTAAGGTTGCTGTAATTAAACCTTTACTTAAAAAACCTACTCTTGATTCAGAAGTGTTGGCTCATTATAGACCTATATCCAATCTCCCTTTTATGTCTAAAGTTCTTGAAAAAATAGTTGCAGCTCAGCTTTGTGATCATTTACACAGGTTAGGGTCACACAGTGTAGAGGGTTAGGGTCACACAGTGTAGAGGGTTAGGGTCACACAGTGTAGAGGGTTAGGGTCACACAGTGTAGAGGGTTAGGGTCACACAGTGTAGAGGGTTAGGGTCACACAGTGTAGAGGGTTAGGGTCACAGCGTGTAGAGGGTTAGGGTCACAGCGTGTAGAGTGTTAGGGTCACACAGTGTAGAGGGTTAGGGTCACAGCGTGTAGAGGGTTAGGGTCACAGCGTGTAGAGTGTTAGGGTCACAGCGTGTAGAGTGTTAGGGTCACAGCGTGTAGAGGGTTAGGGTCACAGCGTGTAGAGTGTTAGGGTCACAGCGTGTAGAGGGTTAGGGTCACAGCGTGTAGAGTGTTAGGGTCACAGCGTGTAGAGGGTTAGGGTCACAGCGTGTAGAGTGTTAGGGTCACAGCGTGTAGAGGGTTAGGGTCACAGCGTGTAGAGTGTTAGGGTCACACAGTGTAGAGGGTTAGGGTCACACAGTGTAGAGGGTTAGGGTCACACAGTGTAGAGGGTTAGGGTCACACAGTGTAGAGGGTTAGGGTCACAGCGTGTAGAGGGTTAGGGTCACAGCGTGTAGAGGGTTAGGGTCACAGCGTGTAGAGGGTTAGGGTCACACAGTGTAGAGGGTTAGGGTCACACAGTGTAGAGGGTTAGGGTCACAGCGTGTAGAGGGTTAGGGTCACAGCGTGTAGAGGGTTAGGGTCACAGCGTGTAGAGGGTTAGGGTCACACAGTGTAGAGGGTTAGGGTCACAGCGTGTAGAGGGTTAGGGTCACAGCGTGTAGAGGGTTAGGGTCACAGCGTGTAGAGTGTTAGGGTCACAGCGTGTAGAGGGTTAGGGTCACAGCGTGTAGAGTGTTAGGGTCACACAGTGTAGAGGGTTAGGGTCACACAGTGTAGAGGGTTAGGGTCACACAGTGTAGAGGGTTAGGGTCACACAGTGTAGAGGGTTAGGGTCACAGCGTGTAGAGGGTTAGGGTCACACAGTGTAGAGGGTTAGGGTCACAGCGTGTAGAGGGTTAGGGTCACACAGTGTAGAGGGTTAGGGTCACAGCGTGTAGAGTGTTAGGGTCACAGCGTGTAGAGGGTTAGGGTCACACAGTGTAGAGGGTTAGGGTCACACAGTGTAGAGGGTTAGGGTCACACAGTGTAGAGGGTTAGGGTCACAGCGTGTAGAGGGTTAGGGTCACACAGTGTAGAGGGTTAGGGTCACAGCGTGTAGAGGGTTAGGGTCACACAGTGTAGAGGGTTAGGGTCACAGCGTGTAGAGTGTTAGGGTCACAGCGTGTAGAGGGTTAGGGTCACACAGTGTAGAGGGTTAGGGTCACACAGTGTAGAGGGTTAGGGTCACAGCGTGTAGAGTGTTAGGGTCACAGCGTGTAGAGGGTTAGGGTCACACAGTGTAGAGGGTTAGGGTCACACAGTGTAGAGGGTTAGGGTCACACAGTGTAGAGGGTTAGGGTCGGACTGAGGGATGTTCGGAACCAAACTATTGAAACATGCTCTGCTCATTGGCTCAGCTCGGGCTTCATCTCTTGTGCATGTGTAAGGGAGCAGCCGTGGATCTGGATCAGGATCTAAGTCTCCTGGCATTCTTCAGTGTTAATGTATGAAAACAGCTTAATTCCACAGCTGAGCTGTTTGTGAGACAGAAAGCTCCTGCTGTTCAAAGTCAGATATATTTTCCTCTCGCCGCCTTGATACAAATCAGCTCCAGCTGAGCTTCATCAGTGTTCTGAAGGTCTCGTTGCATGTGCAGGTCTTTGCCTTGAATGTGTCCCTCCTCTGTGTACATGTAGTCATTCTGAGCTGGTTCTTCTGCTGTCATAGGTTCTCACAGGGTTGAAGAAGTGCTGGTAGTCACCCACACACGTCCTCCACAAGTCATTACTCATATTTGCACTTTAGATGCTGATTTGTCCATGTGTAATGATGTAGTCAACTTAACCATTTCTTAGCTAGGAAATTGTTTTTGAATTGGCTCTATATGAACGAATTGGATTATTTTATGAATTATGATTATTATTAATTAATTGAATTCCAATTGGATTGAATTGGACTTACTATCTAAGTGCCTTGAGATGACATTTGTTGTATTTGGCGCTATATAAATAAAAATGAATTGAATTGAATTGTATCTGTGGTTCATAGTGACCCAGTTTAAAGCTCTTAATCAGGATTTTTCAACATAAATAACGCACTGTGGTTTAACTCTACAGGTACTATCTATTTGCTCTCATCCTCAATCTGACTCGAGATGTGTATGAGCTCTCCCTCCTCATGGACTGTGAGACGCGTTACAGAAGAACCAAATCCCCGAACTCACCTGGTTCCAGCAGCATCCTCCCAGCTGACCACCTTCCCTCCCCCTCTTCACCCGCCACCCAAACCACTGTAGCATTTCCCGTCATGTCATCGTGGCTGTGCAGACTCCGTCAGGTGGGGACTGTCCTTTACGCCAACCCACCACTCCTGTTGGACCTGCTAAAGAACAGCTGCGATATTTTCATCCCCCTGGACAGGCTGGGGATTTACCCCACGGGGCCGGGCTTTGTTGGGACCTGTGGCCTCGTCTCTTCTGTCCTCTCCATCCTCGCTATTGTCCACCCTTGGCTCAAACTCAAACCATGAACCCATTTCCACTGAGCTGGGATCCACCTGTTATTGGGGTCTGATTGCTTTGTCCACAGTGAAGGTTTTGTGATGGCAGAAGGTTGCATGTTGTGGGGTGGTATGGTGGTACCACCCCACAACCTGCAACTCAACTGGACATTTATTCAAACTACTGTTTGTTTGTTTTCTTCAGTGTCGTACTTTACACTCACTGAGTTTGTATTTTCAAATAAACTACATTTATGATGAAGAGACAGGAAATTGATTTAGAAAGAAAAGAAAATTCAAGCTGTTGCTTCCATCTCTGGGTTTTATGATTACTAAACTGTTTTTTTTTTTTAAATATTTGCATTGAGCCACAACATTGTGGACACCATGGCCCTAAAATTGTGTTTTCAGACAGAATTTATATTTTGACATATTTGTCTTTTGTGGGTGATATTAATTCATGTACTGAAGATTTTGTCTTTGCATTTATTTGTCATTTTTTGTGCTATTTATTTTGTGGCTTTATGATTTATGAGGACCCCCTAATTTCTCTTTTCATAGATGCAACCTTTTTGTAATCCATTATCTTTGGTCTGTATAACTCCTGCTGTCTTGGCAAAGAGACCTTTGATCATAATGATGCTTGTTCCTGTTGAAATAAATCTTTAAATAATTCTAACGATGATTATATATTTACAGCTGGTGTCGATACAGTGCAATTACGATTAGAAGTCTGCAGTTAATTGGCACGATATGCACTGGACGACGTGCTGGAGATGTTTCGGAGCTCATGTCACAGCAGTGACCCCCCCAAGTATTCACCGTTTGCCACAGCTTTTTAAGTCATACTGCTCATGACAGACGAGCAGCTCAAAGGGTGTCTGCCATCATATGGTGACTGCCTGGCAAGTCTTGGATATTGACGGAAGGGAGGTAATCTTGTTGGCTGCGAATGTCAGAGAAGGAAACCCCTAGGAATCCACAGAAGAGTGCGAGAGAAGTTGAGATAGGTTGGCTGAATTTTTTTTTTTGGCGATGGAAAGTAAGAACCAAGAAAGGTGGAGTAACAAGAAAAAACTGTGTCAAAGGACAGTTGGTAGGGGACTTTACCCGGTCCAAAAAATGCAGAAGGTAGCATCACAGATTCTGTGGTGGATTTAACAGATTTTCAACAGCATTCATTAGATGACCAGACTACTGCTGGAGAACTGTATGAACAGACAAAACTGCCTTTTCTGCATTTTTACTTACTACCCAAAAAAAGGACAGGAACAGGGATTGGCAGCCAGAGAACAGCAGCTGAACAGTTACGGGTGTATTTGGATCCGCACTGCTCCAGTCCCTCTAACCACATGCCTGACTGAGTCTGAAGCAACAAGTCCCAGATGTCATATATGTGGGAACCAGCAGTATTCTGTCAAACTCAGCCAGTGCTGTTCTTTTCTTGGTTTACGCTACTGTTCAATTCAATTCATTTTTATTTATACAGCGCCAAATACAACGGCACGGCACTGTAACACCATTCAAAGGATATCTGTTGGAACAGGGAAACACGAGTTAATGACCACAATAATATCGCATATACATAAAGAGAGTAAAGTGAGGAAAGGTGTGTCAGATGAGGCCCCCCAGCAGTCTGGGCCTATAGCAGCTTAACTATGGGATGTTTCAGGATCACCTGAGCCATCCCTAACTATAAGCTTTATCAAAAAGGAAAGTTTTAAGCCTGGTCTTAAAAGTGGAAAGGGTGTCTGCTTCCCGGACATTTACTGGCAGCTGGTTCCACAGAGAGGGCCCTGATAACTGAAGGCTCTGCCTCCCATTCTACTTTTAGAAACTCTGGGAACCTCAAGTAAACCTGCAGTTTGGGAACGAAGTGCTCTGTTAGGAAAATATCTTACAATGAGATCTTTAAGATATGATGGAGCTCGGTCATTAAGAGCTTTATATGTAAGGAGAAGAATCTTAAATTCTATTCTGAATTTAACAGGGAGCCAATGAAGAGAAGCTAAAACTGGAGAAATATGATCTCTGCTGTTGACATTTGTCCCGTGTGTAAGAGCTTGATGCTGCCATTAGCGTGGAATAGTGGCGCTGTTACAGCTTCCCAGGGGACATATCTGGAGTGGACAGTTTCAGTCTAGATGATACCCTACCACTGTCTCCACAATTATCTGGCCCTGTGTCTTCTCCTCCACTCCTTAATGTCCCACAGGAACCTGCTGTTCAGAGGTAAAGAATGAAGAGAATTCTTGTTCTTCTCCGTTGCCAGATGCTTAAAGAACTCATTCTTCATTTTTGGGATGAAAGTGTCATGTAGCGTGACATTTCCATCCAAGTGATGCTGCCTGATGGAAGGTTGGAAAAGGCTGTTGATGTTGAGGGAGTTTTGAGGGATGTGCTCTCTGAGTTTTGGCAGGATTTTTATGAGCAGTGTACATTGGGAAATGACTTTAAGGTGCCTTACCTACATCATGATTTTGGTCAGCAACAGTGGGAAAGCATTGGCCAAATCATTGCCTCTGGTTGGCTGAAAGAGAAGCACCTGCCTATAAAACTTGCACCTGTAATATTGAAGCAAGCTGGCCCTTATGTGGGCTGTTGCATATAAATATTAAGAATATATATTTATTGCTTTTTTTGTATGTATTTAGGCTTAAACAAGACAATTCCACAAAAAAGGTAGGCCTGTCTTTGCTGACATGCCTCTTCAATATCACATGGAGGCCTGGGTCAATGCCTGTGGAGTGACAGACTGGGGTGGTGGTTCCCAGTTTTAAGAAAGGGGATCAGAGAGTGTGTTTCAACTACAGAGGAATCACGCGACAGCCTCCACGCTAAAGCTTACTCCATGGTGTTGGAGAGGAGGCTCTAGCTGATTGTTGAACCTCAGTTTCGGAGGAGAAGTGGGGTTTTTGCCCAGGTCGTGGGACAGTGGACCAGATCTTTCCCCTTGCAGTGTTACTGACAGGATCATGGGAGTTTAACCATCCAGTCTATATGTATTTCATAGACTTGGAAAAGGCTTACAACCGTGTTCCCCGAAGGATTCTGTGTGCTGAGGGATAATGGGGTACCAGAGCTGCTTTTACGAGCTATCCACAGCAAGAGCTGTGTCCACATTCTTAAAACTCGGAAAAACATCTTTGAACAGAGGAGGTGGTCTCGGGTGTCACCTTCCCAGCATCTTATACGCAGCATTCAGTGGGGTCACATGACACTGAATGTCATGATGTGTTAAGGGAGGACAAATTAAAGTTAAAGGATTTATTCTTTCAAAAAAATATAAACAAAAGGCGCAGCAAAGCTGGAGTTATAAAAAAAATAAAAAAATAAACTGGACACAAAAATATCAAAACAGACTTAAATACTTGCAGAGGACTGACGAGGAAAAACCAGGGACCAGGGACAGGAGTGAGAACATAAAGGCGAGGAAGGGAGACTAGAATTTCAGATCAGGGAACCAAAGTGTAGACGGGTATAAGACGAGGATCCGGCGAGGAGTGGTGCAACTAGAAAGGCATATATACTGGGGAGGGGATTACTGGAGCAGGAACTGGTGGCTGATTAGTAACGGGTTGCAGGTGAGTGAATGAGAGCAGAGGGCAGAACACAGGGGGGCGACAGAGAGCACACTAAGGGAATACACAAGGAGAAATAAAACAGAACTGAATACTGAGAAACAGAACTAAGGTGAAACAAAGACTGAATCTAAACAAAGAAAACACCAAGAGCACGGAATAAAAATACCAATAACTAAGTACCAAAATATAACCAAAAACCCAGATCCTGACACTGAAAGGATCGGATAATTGGCTAAATTACAATAAGAATGAGTTGAGCAAGGGTAATTCTCCTTGGATATATGGCGGTGAATGAATCGAATCAGACTCAGGCATTGGAGAAAGATGGAGAACGCAGAGCCAGATGAAGCTACGTCCCTCTACATTTGGTCTGTGATGAGCTGCTTGTTGCACAAACTCGATGCCCAACGGAGCATTCTCCATCGCGTTGTTTCTTTCTTTCTGACGGCGACAACAACAGGAATATCGTCTCCTTTGACTTCCGGGTCACGACCCCGGGAAAACATCTGGAGCATGCGCAGAACGCAAAGTCTGATTCACCACGTGCTTCAGCGTCTACAAGCAGGTTTAGAGTGACTTTCAACCCACTTATCTCGGGGTCTGAATCCGATCCGATCCAATTCTTAGTCAGATTAAGGTGTCTACATGCACTTAATAACTCAGTCTGATTGTAATTTAGCCAATAATCTGATCCTTTCAGAGCCATGTGACCCCACTGACTGTCTCTCCTCCCCAGGCACTAAGGTGCCGTTTACACATACCCGGGTATTTTGAAAAACGAAGACCTTTCCCTTCGTTTGTGCCTTTCGTTTACACACAAACGGAGTTTTTTCCTCCGAAAACGAAGCTAAAAAAAAACTCCGGCAAAAGTGGAGATTTTTTAAAAACTCCGTTTAGCGTTTGTGTGTAAACTGGTTGAAAGACGAAAACGGAGTTTTCAGAATGGAATGCGGAGTTGTCGTCATAGTACAGAGCCCCGCCCCTATCCACCATAGTGGCAGGATAACGCCATTCATTGTTTATCTGGCAAGCATGGAGGTACTAGCAGCATTTATTTTGTTGAGAGCTATACTCGCTTGTGTGATTTTGAAAATTACACTCCTACAAAGTATTGAACAACAAAGGCGCATTACGGCGCGGAGGGCAACAATTGCGGAGCTTCTGTTGGCAGACAGAGCCCGGCCATACCACCGCCAGCGACGGCGATTCTGGATTAGACCCGGACGGACTGCTTTATGGTGGGAAAATTTTGAAAATGGCTTTGTTGTCCCGGAGGAATGGAGGGAAAATTTCAGGATGTCACGATTTTCACTCCTTTCCCTAGCAGAACTGCTACGCCCGCACATCCAGGGTGAGAGTACTCACATGCGCGCTTCTGTTGATGTTGTGAAGAAAGTTGCCTGTCAGCGGTTCTCTATTAGGCTTCTGATTGGCTTGTGTGGAATTCTCATTGTTCTAACATTGCCACCGTCAGGCTTGGCGTAATTTAACAGCTCCTGATAGCGTATTTCTCCGGATCAATGTAGACGGGGTTTTTTTTAAAAACGGGGCTGTGTGCACCTAGTTTTTTTTTTGAAAACGAAGGTTAGAAAATATGCGTTTTTCAAAATACCCGGGTATGTGTAAACGGCGCCTAAGTTTCACAACCATTCACACCTTCAGGCAGGTAGACAATTCAGAGGTGATACTGACTCTAACGACATGTGAAGAAGTCCAGTTGTCCTTATTCAAGTTCTTATGACCTGGACTATGACCTGGACTATTGAGAATCTCCATCAACATAACTTTAAGAAAGGTCATAAGATCAGTTTGATTGATTGATTGATTGATTTATTTATTTAAACTCGAAAAATCATTGAGGGTCTGACCCTCATTTACAATGATGTCGAGTAAAAAAACAAACATATAAAATATAACAATATAAAAAAATATAAAATAAACATATATAGTTATATACCCTATTAGCATGAATGACAGTAGAAAACATCAGATCAATTTGTGTATAGGTGTGTGTATGTCTATGTGGGACTTGTGTTGTTTTTTTTATTAATATTTTATTGGCTATGTGAAACACTTTGTGTTGCTTTTTTGTTGTATGAAAAGTGCTTTAGAAATAAAGATTGACTGATTGAGAAAAACATTAGAAAGTATCTAAGATCATATCTCAGGGAATCAGACACACAGCACCTGTGCCTTTTTCTCTGGTTCTGCACTGGTTCTGAGGGAAAAAGCATCAGTGTCAGCCTCACAGAAATGCAAGCCAGTTGCCCACACATGTGGGTGCTATTTATGAAAACTACCCAGACTTCTGACACTTTCTTCATCTCTACTATATTTTGTCTTTTCTTCTCTAATGAGACATGGTTGGTGGTCTGTGTGAGTCTCTGCAGGATGTGTGTGACTGTGACAGAGTCCAAACCATTTTCATTCAGACCTTCACATCACTGTAAGATGGGTATTCTCAGTACCGAGATCTAGTCTGATTTTTCTTGTAGCAAACCATTGTGTTCCGTCACAGCATTGATAAAATAACCTGCAATAACAGGGGGGTCCCTGTTGGTTTTGTATGCTTCCAGCCATATCATTTCCCTTGAGAAGACATCTATGCAGACTGGAAAAAATCAAAGTCTTACCAAGTATATTTGTCTCATTTCTAGTCAAAATATCTCATTACACTTAATACTTAATACTGCCTAACAAGCACCATTTCAGCCAGATATAGGGACTTGTTTGAAGACAATACATCTGGAATATCTTGTTAAATGAAAAGCTAATTTAAAGATCACTTTTATCTCAAAAGTCCTAAATAAAACATAGGATTGGCATGTTAAATTGAGTTTTTAGGTTGTTTAGAGGCCAAGGTAGCTGAAATTCTGTATTTTATGGCGCCCGTTTTGAAATTCCAAAATGGCCGCCACAGGTGTCTGTTCAAGTGGCAACATTGGTTTTTGGAATCCCCAAGGTCTGCAGATTCCAAAAATGTATAGGTCAACAAATTCCCCCAAAATTCCCACAAAAGTACATTTTTGTACACAATGAACCTGACTAAAATAAAAATATCACATCTTATTTCAAGAAATCTTGACAAGCCGATTTTCACTAGTTCCATTGGCAGATTTTTTTGCTTATTTCAAGCAAAAACGTCTTTTATTTGTTGTTTTTTTACTTATTTTTGGAGGGGCATTTTTTTCCAGTGCATCATTTATACATACCAGAAGGCTTTAACTTGTTATACCCATCTATGTGCCACCACTGACGTAAAAGCGTCGTCTAAGATGGTTTTGTGCTCGCATATCCACTCCACTCATCACCGTTGCTCTGTCTGGGATGATCCCAGCCATCCAACATTTCTGCTGCGTCCCCCTGTAGCCGGGCTGTTTGCCAAGACTTTTGGAGCTATTGGTCAATGAAAGATGCCACTGTGGCGTCATGTTTTACTTTGTCTCCGCCAAAGATGGTTCTTTTGGAGCATTCTCTCCAGGGTCTGATATGGTGTAATTCCTCTAAAACCAGTCAAATTTCACCATTTGTATATTCATATCTAAAGTAGTCTTTAATGATGATAACGCATTTGTATCTGCTAAGCCAACTTTTGTCTCATCTGCTTGGTGGAAATGAGGAAAGCCTATGGAATGTATATCATAATTATGACTTCAAATCTCATCATTAATATTTCTAATCTCATAAATATGGATTTTGATCTCATAATTATGACTTTAAATCTCATAAAAATGACTTTTGATCTCATGACTTTTATGACTGCCTCCATAAAAATGGTCTTAGTTGCAAGGAAATTACTGCTATAAGAAAATGTACAAAACAATCCATATTTTAAAATAAAATACAGAGCTTTGACACTAAACATTCAAGCAGACACGATCTGAAACTATAAGTAGTTGAGTCCAACTTGGGCATTTAATTATGCGCACTGGAGGGGAATGGTTAGTCTGTCTGCTCTCAGAAGGCAATGTCCCACAGCCTTGGTGGGCTCTGAGGAGGATATTCCACAGCCTCTGCATAATCAACACCCCGATCTGCCCCCAGAAGGGCAGAAGAGAATGTCTCATAAACAAAATTCAAGCCTCCGTCAGGTTTACCCTATGAAAGCCTATTCAATTTCATTATTGACCTAACATCTAGACCACAGTGGAAATGGCTAAGAAAAAGTCTTTTAGTTCCTTGAAAAAAGATCCAGACGATTTAAATTGGTTTTTTTTTTTAATTCAAATGCATCTGGTTTATTAAACATTTTAAAATGAAAAAGGAATTGGTGGCACAGACCTACTAAAATGCAAGTACCGTTCTTGCCTGTGCTTCTTATCATTTTAACAAGGCTTAATTCAATGCTAAGTTTAGTCAAATAACCTTTCAGTAGCCAGATATTTCCATCTGTCATATTTTCAGTGGAACTAAAAGATATGGCCATAAATTTGTGTACTAAAATATCATTTGTTTAACCAAATCACCTCTGGGAAAAAGAAAAAAAATAGATCCCAACATGCAACAGACAGGTGTGCCTGGAGTGCAAAAGGTCTACTTTCATCTTTTACGCAACAATTTTTATTGGAATTTTCACATAGAACACACAAGCTCAATTGGAAAAAGCTCCTCGCTGTTACCAAGAGGAAGTAGAAATAAAGGGAAAGTAAAAACATCACGATAAAGTAATAAACAGAGGAAATGAGATCAGCCCTTTTCAGTGGACATCAGGCAGTCATGTGACTGCTTCTCCTATGGGGGGCTCAGCTGATGACCCAAAGCATTGAATGATAGCAATAAGCTTACCCAACAGGTTCTGCATTCAGAACAAAGATGAGAATGCACTCACTCACTGTGCTGATGTGACCTCAGCAGCCCAACAGGCTTCACAACATTTTGGAAATAAACTCCTTAAGAGAAAGAAACCTGCCGTGTACTCATTTAACACGGCTGAGCATGGAAGAACAGGACTCGTCTCCCATTTGGGAGGAATAAATAAATGTCATGGGGCCAAAAAAACAACAAAGTCTTTACAGTCTTTCAACACTTTATGAAAAAAAAAAAAAAAAAAAGTAACTGAGTTTACAAAGCTGATAAAATGACATTTTTGCGCTCTTCTTCACTCTTGAGTCTCCATGCTCTCATCTTCTCCGTCTCCTCCCTCTCCTCCATCTCCCCCCTCTCCTCCATCTCCCCCCTCCTCCAAAGCCTCATCCTCCTCATCCTTCCTCTCCGGAGGTTTTTCATAGGCCTTCTCTGATGGAGTGACAATCACACCTTCCCATGTCGACATCTCTGTTGCCAGATCTGCAAAAACAGATTACCGGATCAAACTGACGATTGGATAAAGAGAAATAAAGAAGGGAAAATGTTGGTTCCATTCCTGTAGATTTTTATGACCTTGATTTAAAAGGAACATGGATCGACACACAACAATAAACCCATTACTGAAAGCCACATACGTTCTGATTCTATTGTAAAAGATCCGACTGAAAAGGATCACCGCAAGTATGGAGAGAAGCGAGTCCTAGAAGGCAAGAGCAGGGCAGGCTGGAAGAACAGCTGCAGCTAATGTTACAACAGTCTGACAGAGGCTGCAACATGTTATTTCCTCACATTTGTCTGATAGTTTCCACTTTGTTCATGTAAGCTACAAGCCTTCCTCACAAACAAGTTGGCCCAAGCAGAGCACCCTGCGGAACCCCATGACTCATACTTCCTGTATTCCCTGATCACATCGGTGACCTTAGTCGCCTGTTATTGTGCAAAGTGAACAGACAGAAATGTAGGGAGGACAAATATATGTGTGTGTCAGCTCAACTGTGTCATGAAACAATTCATGGACCTTACAAAATGATTCATTTAAATGCCGAAGCATACACCATCAGAGTGAATTACAGCATGGCATGGTGATGGAGGCTAATCTGACTAATTGCTGGCTATAACTAACTAATGAAAATAAAATGGCCTGAACTGTAACCATAATGCCATTCCCTTAACAGGTGATTAAAGTCATAAAGGTGACCAGTTTAATGTGTGAAAAGGACAAATGGACCCATCTTTCCCCAAAGTGGTGCATTTGCATCACATCTTTTTTGGGAGATTGGACTTAAAAAACAAAAAACAAAAAAAAAAAAGTTTCAGTGCAATCTGTTGGTTTCCTTAGCTAGGAAATTGTTTTTGAATTGGCTCTATATGAATGAATTGGATTATTTTATGAATAATTATGATTACAAATAATTGAATTCCAATTGGCTTGAATTGGACTTACTATCTAAGTGCCTTGAGATGACATTTGTTGTATTTGGCGCTATATAAATAAAAATGAATTGAATTGAATCTCTTACATGTAATGATTCCCAGCAGATAATGACTGGGCAAAGGAAAATGGCGCCCTGCTAGCCTTTTAAAGGCTTTTCACTGCTCCAAGTGTCCCATACACTTCAACCTCTGGAGCACTTTCTGGTTTGTAGTGCATAGATATGAAGCATTATGTTAGTGTCTGCTGGAAATGAGAAGCCAAAGTGCACCGCTGATGGTAAGAACGAGATGAACTTACAGCTGGCATCTCCCTCCAGGCCGAGGATCTTCCTGTAACCTCCATGAGAGAGCACCCTAACCAGAGTCTGAGCTGTGAAACACACCATGTCCTGTACAAACAGACACAAGCTGAGCGTTAGCACACGCTTCAGGAGCTTCACTCACACATGACAAAGTAAAAGTTCAGGGAAAAACACTGAACCAAGCCCACCTGCTGTTCCAGAGTCATGACCGTGTGCACCCTGAAGTTTCCACTTTCACAGGGGTCAGTGATCCCCACGGAGCCGGGCAGAAACAGGCCCGCAGCCAGCATCTGAAGGCAGCGCCTGCGCAAAGTCAGACAAAAGGGTGAAAGAAATTGTCAGATCTGAAGTGAGGGCACAGAAATGGAACCTGGGAGAGGGAGCACACACCTGTAGGCCACGTTCAGGGACAGGGGCTGCCTGGAGGGGTTGTTCATCACAGCAGAGTGGCCCTAAAACACAAGGACACAAACATTTCACAGCAAGCCATTTTCATACATGAAATGTAGAAACTTTTTCCAGTTCATTAGTCATCCTCCAGCATCGTGCGACTGCTGAATATTACATCTCAGCACATGCTGAAACATTTCAGGACAGTGGCTGTGTGTAGAAAGTGTCAGCACTCAGACCTACCAGCAGATCAAGGATCCAGGGGGTCAGGGGTTCAAAGCCAGGGAAGCGCAGCCGAAGGTCTTTCAAAAGGCGAATCAGAACTTTGACCCTGAAGATGAATACAATTGATGGGAAATGACTGTATGCTCATGCATGACTCTGCAGCGCAACAGAAAACACGCCGCGCGTTAGCGCTTACTCACGTTGACTGAGAGGCGTTCTCCTCAAACCAGCGAGCATGGCGGATGGCAGCCAGAGCACTCTGGAGCACCTTGATGTCCACTGGAAAAAACAAGGCAAAAAGATGCAGCTGGGGACATGGGAATCAAATGTTTCCTTCCAGTCCACCTAAAACTGCCGCATGTTTTGGTAATCGATTCTAAACCCAAGGATGCGTAAAAGTGAGGAGAACAGGACAAAGTCCAATCAAAAAGCAAGTTTTGAATAGATTCAATGTATTTTACACAAATTCTTTTTTAAATAATCCGCTTTGAATCCCGCTGATGAGTTGGGTACGAGCTTAAAATCCAGTCTGCTTGTTGACACTACTGACTTTCCTTCTTTAGCTTAGATGCTGCTAATTATGCTAATTGTTGGCTTGGATACTGTCGATGCTAATGTTAGCTTATGTTAGCTTTGAAGGCTTTTGCTCTAGGTTGGGTTCAAAATTAATCCATTCATCCATTATCTTCAGCTTGTCCGGGGATCGGGTCGCGGGGGCAGCAGCTTGAGCAGAGAAACCCAGACGTCCCTGTCCCCGGCCACTTCCTCCAAACTCTGACACCGGTCATACAGAGACCGAACAGCCCATATCAAGCAGTCCGGCACTCCATACTCCCGGAGCACCCCCCACAGGAGTCCCCGAGGGACACGGTCGAACGCCTTCTCCAAGTCCACAAAACACATGTAGACCGGTTGGGCGAACTCCCATGCACCCTCCAGGATCCTGCGGAGGGTATAGAGCTGGTCCACTGTTCCACGGCCAGGACGAAAACCACACTGCACCTCCTGAATCCGAGATTCGACTATCCGGCGGATCCTCCTCTCTAGTACCCCCGAATAGACCTTACCAGGGAGGCTTAGGAGTGTGATCCCCCTAGCTAATTTAGCTTGTTGCTATTGTGATTTCTAGTTTGGAGTTGGGTTACTATTAGCTTATTGCTAATGCTAATACTTGCTAACCAATGCAAATTGATGTTAGCTTCCTAGCTGTTGCTAATAAATGCCAATTTATTGCTTTGCCATTATCTTAAACAAACAATAAACAATATTCATATGAACCGGACAACAAGGCACACTGTGTAATTAGGCCAAATGTCATGACTCTGCTCTCCCACAGTTCTTCCTGTTGCTGATTGACGGGGGCTAACTGATGAAGCACACGCTTCTGGGAATATAAACTCAACAGATCTGCAAATCACAGACTTGGATACGATGACTTCTGAGCTACAAAGTTGCCCCAGAAAAGTCTTGGTGTGTCCCACATGCATGTGGTGTAGTCATGTGTGAGCTCATACGGTGCAATTCCGGATCCAACTTGCGCAGGTTGGGTGGGACGGTGGTGATGAGGATCTTCACTGTGGCGTCGGCCGAACTGATCTCAAACCCCGTCTCATTGGTCAGCATGGAAAGCACTGAAAACAGCGACACAAACTTTAGTAAGATATTACAGATGCAGTAACATTACACAAAGGCTTGTTGGGTATGCTGGTACTAAAGGGTACTGAGGCATTTAAAACGGTACCATACTGAGACGGGTTCTTTATTTATTTTTTTATAAAAACGTCACCGCGTTGTATTTTGAGCCGAGGCGAACAAGCAGGTGAGCGACAGAGAGAGATAAAGGAGAGAAAGAGAGAGAGGAGCAGGGAGAGAACGGCAGCTGCTGCGACCTTCATCCCGCTGCAACTCGTAGATGAACCAGGTGCTCAAAGTGCTAAATGGAGTTACTTCCTAAGCTAGGAAATTGTTTTTGAATTGGCTCTATATGAACGAATTGGATTATTTTATGAATAATTATGATTACAATTAATTAAATTCCAATTGGCTTGAATTGGAATTTATTATATAAGTGCCTTGAGATGACAATTGTTGTATTTGGCGCTATATAAATAAAAATGAATTGAAATACATGTTGGTACCGGTATCGATACCAAAATGTTGGCATCGTGACAACACTGTTATAAAGTCACTAAAAGCTTGTAAAAGACAGATTTAATTTGGCGTTTTTAAATGAATAGTCTGAGCAGAAATGAGCACCTCAAAACTAAACAAAGAACTCAATCAAATTCACTTTTTCAACCCTGGATTCAATGCAACACGCCAACATTAAAATCAGCTGCTTTGTTTTGCCTGTTATCGGCTAAACCCCAAACAAGGTCTTCTCGACTGAATAGGCAAGAAGAGGTTTTGAAGGTAACCGTCTCAGTCCCCGTTAAATGCAAAGCAGCACAACTTGAGCTTGTGGAACAGCACTCCTTTCTTTACCAGTCCCTACCTTCTGTGGGGTCTTGTGCACGAAGGGTATCCACCACTTTGTTGCCAAGAGCAGCTACTGCCTCCACTGTGAAGATAGAAAACATTAACAAAACGTTAACATCCAGTGACAGAATGGGCACGAGGCATCGAATCATGTCGCCGGTATAAAGTGATGCAGCGACATCATGTAGAAGCTTCTGAGGTGGAAGTTTTCCTATGAGTGAGATGTGAAAGATCCCATCACACTGCTGTACTGGTGGAAAACATCCCAAAGCCATATCATCTGGGACAATCTAAAAGCCTTCAGCATCAGATCAATCTACCTCAGCAGCAAGAGTTACAGTCTGAATCATTACAGCGGTAGGTTTCGTGGTTTTACAAACACTGGCAAAAAAAACATCCCGGAGGATGTTCATTAAGCCGTTTTATTTTGGAGGGGAAAAAGAAAAATCACAGATGTGACAAAAACAACAAACAACAAACAAAAAAGGTTTATTTATTTTTAAATAAACTGAACATCATGGCTTTGTAAAATATACTTTATTTAGATCAAGTAGAGGACAAATGATGAATAACTAAAAAATATCCGATTCATAATTTCACCCTTCTTCTTTTCAAAAGATTTGCTTCACTAGTGAAAGGAAACCCGGTTTCTGTCTGAGGAAACTGCTGATCTTCTAGCTTATTTAAAATGGACCAACACCGAGGTCCCGGCATCAACCCCAATCCTTTTCACTCCACCACCCAGCCAGGGAACGGAGCCCACTGGAGCAGTGTACACCACTGTGTAGGTGCTGCAGCCCATTCCATTTGGAAAATTATACTCCCTTCAGCTGATTTGGTAGTTCAGTCACATGTTTTTTTTTTTTACATTGTACATTTTTAATTTTCACGGTAATTTAGTTTGCTGTTTAGCGTCAATTTACAGAAAACTCACTTTTCAAGTCTAGTTAACAAAAAGTGCATTGAGAGTGCACTGTTCTATGCTGCTGTCTGCTGGGGGAGTTGCACTACAGACACAAACTGTAGGCGCCTGGACAAACTGGTGAAAAAGGCTGGTTCTGTTGTAGGCAGAAGGCTGGACCCTCTCAGTGCTGTGGTGGAGAAACGGATGAGGAGGAAGTTAGATTCTGTTTTGGAGAACAATAAACATCCTCTCCACAGCATCCTGCAGGACAGAGGAGCAGCTGCAGTGAGAGGCTGCAGGACAGAGGAGCAGCTGCAGGACAGAGGAGCAGCTGCAGGACAGAGGAGCAGCTGCAGTGAGAGGCTGCAGGACAGAGGAGCAGCTGCAGGACAGAGGAGCAGCTGCAGGACAGAGGAGCAGCTGCAGTGAGAGGCTGCAGGACAGAGGAGCAGCTGCAGGACAGAGGAGCAGCTGCAGGACAGAGGAGCAGCTGCAGTGAGAGGCTGCAGGACAGAGGAGCAGCTGCAGGACAGAGGAGCAGCTGCAGGACAGAGGAGCAGCTGCAGGACAGAGGAGCAGCTGCAGTGAGAGGCTGCAGGACAGAGGAGCAGCTGCAGTGAGAGGCTGCAGGACAGAGGAGCAGCTGCAGGACAGAGGAGCAGCTGCAGGGAGAGGCTGCAGGACAGAGGAGCAGCTGCAGGGAGAGGCTGCAGGACAGAGGAGCAGCTGCAGTGAGAGGCTGCAGGACAGAGGAGCAGCTGCAGGACAGAGGAGCAGCTGCAGTGAGAGGCTGCAGGACAGAGAGGTTCAGGAGGTCCTTTGTCTCCACAGCCAGAAGACTGCTGACATGTTCTTATCATGTTTATTTATTTAGTCATTTATTATTACTATTAGTAGTATTATTACTGTTGTCTAATATACAATCATGGTAAATATTGAATTCTTTTTGAGCTACTTGACTAATTTGAATTTCCCCCATTGGGGGATGAATAAAGTCTTTTTCTATTCTATTTTACTCTACACCATCCTTACCCATACACACATATATAAACGTGTGTACATTTGAATTTTATATGTGTATAAAAAAGGGCACAAATGACAAAATTGAATTCGTCTTTAAACAACGCGAGCACTAACAGATGACATAATTCCCCGCTGATCACTTACATGTCGGCAGGATCTTGAGGATCACCACTAGGTCAGCGACATTGTGTCCCGTCGTCATAGTGCCCTTTTTGTACGAACCCACCTGACGGACTTCTTCAATTTGCTATCAGGAGACAGAAATACAATAATTAACAAAGAAGTGATGTTAATGAACTACTTAAATGAAGGAAAAATGTTTTGCCCTCCATATATGTAACAAAGTAACCTTCTGTGAGCTGCTCAGCTCTGCAGGGGAAACTTACGTTTCTTTAAAAATGACAGTGATGGAAGAACAGTGTAGATGCACAACTTACCACTTCAAAGTTACCAGGTGCAACAATCAGGTTGTCGATGACATTATTGATCTTCGTGACCAAAGACAAGATGGAGGACTGCATGCAAAAAGAGACCAATTAAACTTTATTTCAATAACATCAAACTACATGATGAAAACAAGTTTGGGGGGGGGGGGCACAGGGATGTGGCTGGACCTGCTCTGAGGGAGTTGGGCTCAAGTCCTGGTTTCTCTTCAGAAGACATTCACTGAAGGGCGTCTCATCAGGGACAGGCTTCACTCTGGGAAAAGCCATCTCACACTGGTGACAGAACAGTTTGCTTCAGTACTCACACTGCTGCTCATGTACATACATGCAGTGCTGCTCCCATCTACATGTCAAAGTGATGTTTAAGTGGAAGATGTGTAAGTTTGCTACTCTTTAAAGCATTCATGGACATGACAGTGTCAATATGCACAGGTTGCAGCCTCTTCGTTGTTCTTACTCACCACATAAAAATCGAATGGGATGTGTGGGACAAATGGACGGTACCTAAACAGTAATGAAAAAAAATAAATAAATCATCAAACTTCCGTAGGAAACATCCAAGAAGATCCAACACAGGGCCTCAAACGTGGCTAAACAGAAGGCATTACTGCACACTTATACTGTTACCATTACACCCGGTTCGGATTCAGCCGACGCACCCATCTTTGGATTACAAATGAGTTAACGTTGTTACCATATGAAAAAAAACACCAGCAACAACAATAAATAACACATAAATAACAGGAGTTGCTGTGTTTTAAGTATCCTAAAGAAAGCTGCTTAGAAATCCAGATCTTTGGCTGAGGATATCAACATAATGAAGTCTGGAAATTCACCACAAATGCATCTCCGGGGACACATCCTCACAAGCTAAAGGGAGATGGTTTGAGAACACTGAAGGCAAGACATGAAGCAGAAAATGACTTTTCATTTTCTCTACAGCATGCATGGAACAGCAGAGGAGGCTCAGTGGCCGTGGCTCAGCGGTTAGAGTAGGTCGTCCAATAACCGGATGGTTGGCGATTCGATTCCCACTCAAAAAGATTGGTGGAACTGACAGCTGGAGGGATGTCAGTCCACGGCTGAGGTGCCCTTGAGCAAGGCACCATAACCCCATGCTCCCTGGGCGCTGTGAATGGCTGCCCACCGCACCGTGTATGGCATCTGTCTCTTAGTGTGTGACCCTGTGCATGTCAACAGGTGCCGACCTGGATGGTTAAAGGCCGAGGACAAATTTCGTGTGTATGCATGACCAATAAATCTGATCTTAATCTGATAGCAGGTTTTGGCCTCTTTCTTGCACAGAACAGGTGTGACAGTTAAAAGAGACACTTTTTTATGTAAAGTGTCTGAGTATTTAGAAAAACGCTTTTAAATAATATGCATTATTATTATTGTTATTTTAAAGTGGAGCAAATGTTGCTGAAATTGGTCACATGCAGCCCTTTCTGGGACAGGTCTGCAGGGCAGTGTTCATACGTTTGAACATGGAATGCGGGCAATTTACAGATTCATAGTATCTGATATAGAAGAGCCCTTCTAACATCCTCTGGCAAATATTCATGTTCAAGCCGTTTGTCCATTTCCCCAAAGACGTTAGAAAAGGAAATCATCTGATATTTAATAAACAATTCTCACAAATCTTCGTAAACGCAACATACTGACTTGGAAAAAAAACACCTGAAGTCCTTGTCCTGTAGTTATAAACCCTCTAAAAACTCATCTGTGCACTTCCAAACTGTAAATTTGGAATATTTCAGCACAAAATAATTTTTTTTTCATACCCTCAAGATTAATTTTAGATATTTTCTGGATATTTGCATTCAGTTAAAGAAATGCATTAATGTCACATGGATGTGATGCATTAATGGCTGCCATTGTCGGCCGTGACATTTAAAAGTAGTCAGTAGAACACAGACATTAGTCAGTGGGGTCACATGGCACTGAAAGGATGGGATTATTGGCTAAATTATGGTAAAACAGAGTTATTAAGTGCATGTAGACACCTTAATCTGACAAGAAACTGGATCGGATTCAGACCCCGAGATAAGTGGGTTGAAAGTCGCTCTAAACCTGCTCGTAGACGCTGAAGCACGTGGTGAATCAGACTTTGCGTTCTGCGCATGCTCCAGATGTTTTCCCGGGGTCGTGACCCGGAAGTCAAAGGAGACGATATTCCTGTTGTTGTCGCCGTCAGAAAGAAACAAACAACGCGATGGAGAATGCTCCGTTGGGCATCGAGTTTGTGCAACAAGCAGCTCATCACAGACCAAATGTAGAGGGACGTAGCTTCATCTTGCTCTGCGTTCTCCATCTTTCTCCAATGTCTGAGTTTGTTGTTGTTGTTGGTGGTGAAGCGTCAACAGGAAGTGGCTCTATTAGCAACAGCTGGAGTGGGTACAGCGCCACCTATCATACCGGGGTATGACACGCTTTGTGCCAATGATTCCATTCATTCACCGCCATATATCCAAGGAGAATGACCCTTGCTCAAATAAGGAGCATAACCTAACTATAACTACAAAGGAATTAATCTCACCGTGTAGACCCACTGAGTAAGGCCAGTTGATCCATTCAATGTAAATGGGAAGCAAGACCGTGGACGCCAAAAACAGATCATATTAAAAGGTCTTAAAGTTGCTTGAAATATCTTCAAACATGTTCCAGAAATCTCCAACAGTTTAAGAGAATAGCAGCTTGTAGGCTGAACTCACCCCTGGACCAGTCCTCCCCGGGATCCAAAGCGGCCTCCTCGGCCCCGGCCGCGGTCGCCCCTGCACGGAAACACAATCAAGTCACGGATGGTTGTCAACAAACCATGGCTAAATCTTACAGAGTAAAAATGCATATTCGTAATTCTTATTCAAAATGACTTATTAACTAATTAAATGAGTTGTCTAAATATCCAGGCAGCTAATAACTGCTAATTCCCTGCAGTGCTATCAGATGATGTTAGCAATCTTTAGCCAACACACATATTTCCACACTACAGTTTAAAAAAACAAAAAAAACATGAATATGCTGCAGACTGAAAGCAAAAATGGATGATTAAGAAAACGAAATCGCTGCATTGATAAGCTTCTAACAAGTGTGTTAAACGAGGAACGCCGATAGCTTCAAGTCACGTTAAGCTAGTTTTCTGCAGCAGGTAGGTGAACACGGGACCTAACGACTGCAATAAACCAATGCGATTAGAAATGCAGCAATGTCAAACGTATGTGGAACAACTTTACCTCATTGCGTACGACGTTTTGGTGATTAAACACGAAAACACTGAGAGAACTGATCACTGGAGTTAAAAGAGACCAAAGAGTCCGACCGACTAGCCTTTGTCATAGAAAGGTTCCTAACTGAGCGAAATGACCCGGAAGTATATAAGCGGCGGTCCGAATGTAATCGCTTTGAATTCGCTAAATGCTTCGGAAATGAGCTTTCTCACACAATATTAGAGTAATATTAGTACACAATATTTATCTGCACGAATCACACTTAGTACGACTTGATGAAAATAATCGAGCGTCGCCATAAAAGATCTCTCTCTCTATTTCGTTTTTTTATTGGCGGTTGGCAAACAACTTAAAGAAGCATTACCGCCACCAACTGGTAAGGAGTGTGGATCACATGACAATTATATATACCTATATTATACTTATATATATATATATATATACTCATACATACACCCTTATATCTACATATGCCTACACTTTTACATAGCCCCTACTCATATACACACTCATTTATATACTTTATATATACTAAATTCTATTATACAACCTACACTGTTTTAAATAATAAAAAATAACCTGATATCCTCTGTTTCCTGATTCTTTTTGCAATAAATGTACTATATCCAATTTCGTTTTCATCCTACTAAGATTTCTAATTAAACGATTTCTCTGAGCCTGAAGATTTCTACAATATGAAATAACATGTTCAATTGTCTCATCTTCCCCACACTCACATTTCCCTGACTGATGTTTTCCTATCATATATAGGTTTTTATTCAATCCATTATGTCCAATTCTAAGTCTTGTTATAATTGTGTCTTCTCTCCTACTTCTTTCTGATCTTCTGATTTTCCCTATTTGTCACAGCTCCTGACGAGCTGTTACCACATTCACCTGTTCCTCATCCCATCAATCATCAGCTGCTATATAAGGGCGGGGTTCCAGCTGCACATCGTCAGATTGTTGTGAAACCCAATGTGGTAACACCTTCAGGCCTCCCGTAAGCACTTTGATATCTCAACCTTGTCGCTAACCTGTCTGTTCCCCCCCTGGACCAGTTCAACCCTCTCCTCCAGCCGGTTCCTCCCTGCTTGACTCCTACCCCCCTTGGACTCGGATTCCTGGATCTTGGACCTGTCTGCTGCCTGACCCTGTTAACTGGACCACGGCTTCTGGATCTGTTCGCCTGGCTCTGTTCCCCAGTCTGTCCGACCCCGAGCACCCCGAACCTTGCAGTTCTAAATAAAGACCTTTTCATTTTGAACTTGTCGCTAAGTCCAGAGTCCTTCTGTGCCTGAACCGTGACACTATTTTCCTTTGTATTTTATACAACCAACGTCCTTTTCTTTCTTCCTCCCATAACTTTTGCCATCTCTCTTCCATTTTTTTGTTTTATAATACCCTTTACCTCTTTTACACTCAGTCTTACATTGATATCAATCAATACTCGTTTTTCAAGAACTTTAGACATAAAAGGGAGATTGGATATAGGTCTATAATGAGCCAACACTTCTGAATCAAGAGTAGGTTTTTTAAGTAAAGGTTTAATTACAGCAACCTTAAAAGTCTGAGGTACATATCCCGTCAACAAAGACAGATTGATCAAATCCAATATGGAAGTGTCAATTAATGGAAAAACCTCCTTGAACAGTCTGGTTGGGATTGGGTCTAAAACACAAGTTGATGGTTTAGAAGAGACTATTGCTGTCGTTAGTTCAGAGAGATCAACTGGGCAGAAGCCGTCTAAATACAAATCAGGTTCTAAAGATACTTCTAAAGCTGCTGTACTTGATGATACATCACTGATAATAGTGGGAAGGACTCCAACAATCTTCTCTCTAATGACTTTATCTGTACTCAGCACTAACTGGGATAAAAACTCTGAGAATTCAGACAGAAACTCAGAATAAGGGCCAGGTGGACGATACACAACAACAAACACAAGAGGTTTCTGTGATTTCCACTTTGCGTGGGAAAAACTGAGAATCAGAGATTCAAAAGAGCTCAAACTAATCTTGGGTCTGGGACTGATTAGTAACCCTGATCTGAAAATAGCTGCCACTCCTCCTCCTCTGCCTGTGGTCCGAGGAACAGCGTGCCACAGGGTGCCGCAGGGTGCCGCAGCGTGCCGCAGGGTGCCACAGGGTGCCGCAGCGTACCACAGGTTGCCACAAGGTGCCGCAGCGTGCCACAGGGTGCCGCAGCGTGCCTCAAGGTGCCGCAGCGTACCGCAGGGTGCCGCAGCGTGCCGCAGTGTGCCGCAGCGTACCGCAGGGTGCCGCAGCGTGCCGCAGCGTGCCGCAGGGTGCCGCAGGGTGCCGCAGCGTGCCGCAGGGTGCCGCAGCGTGCCGCAGCGTGCCGCAGGGTGCCGCAGCGTGCCACAAGGTGCCGCAGGGTGCCGCAGGGTGCCGCAGCGTACCACAGCGTGCCGCAGCGTGCCACAGGGTGCCGCAACGTACCACAGGGTGGCGCAGCGTGCCACAGGGTGCCACAGCGTGCCACAGGGTGCCGCAGCGTGCCACAGAGTGCCGCAGCGTACCACAGGGTGCCACAGGGTGCCGCAGGGTGCCGCAGCGTACCACAGGGTGCCGCAGGGTGTCGCAGGGTGTCGCAGCGTGCCACAGGGTGCCACAGGGTGCCGCAGGGTGCCGCAGCGTGCCTCAAGGTGCCGCAGCGTACCGCAGGGTGCCGCAGCGTGCCGCAGTGTGCCGCAGCGTACCGCAGGGTGCCGCAGCGTGCCGCAGCGTGCCGCAGGGTGCCACAGGGTGCCGCAGCGTGCCACAGGGTGCCGCAGCGTGCCACAGGGTGCCGCAGGGTGCCGCAGGGTGCCGCAGCGTGCCGCAGGGTGCCACAGGGTGCCGCAGCGTACCACAGGTTGCCACAGGGTGCCGCAGCGTGCCACAGGGTGCCGCAGCGTGCCTCAAGGTGCCGCAGCGTACCGCAGGGTGCCGCAGCGTGCCGCAGTGTGCCGCAGCGTACCGCAGGGTGCCGCAGCGTGCCGCAGGGTGCCGCAGGGTGCCGCAGCGTGCCGCAGGGTGCCGCAGCGTGCCGCAGCGTGCCGCAGCGTGCCGCAGGGTGCCACAGCGTGCCACAAGGTGCCGCAGGGTGCCGCAGGGTGCCGCAGCGTACCACAGCGTGCCGCAGCGTGCCACAGGGTGCCGCAACGTACCACAGGGTGGCGCAGCGTGCCACAGGGTGCCACAGCGTGCCACAGGGTGCCGCAGCGTGCCACAGAGTGCCGCAGCGTACCACAGGGTGCCACAGGGTGCCGCAGGGTGCCGCAGCGTACCACAGGGTGCCGCAGGGTGTCGCAGGGTGTCGCAGCGTGCCACAGGGTGCCACAGGGTGCCGCAGGGTGCCGCAGCGTGCCTCAAGGTGCCGCAGCGTACCGCAGGGTGCCGCAGCGTGCCGCAGTGTGCCGCAGCGTACCGCAGGGTGCCGCAGCGTGCCGCAGCGTGCCGCAGGGTGCCACAGGGTGCCGCAGCGTGCCACAGGGTGCCGCAGCGTGCCACAGGGTGCCGCAGGGTGCCGCAGCGTGCCGCAGGGTGCCACAGGGTGCCGCAGCGTACCACAGGTTGCCACAGGGTGCCGCAGCGTGCCACAGGGTGCCGCAGCGTGCCTCAAGGTGCCGCAGCGTACCGCAGGGTGCCGCAGCGTGCCGCAGTGTGCCGCAGCGTACCGCAGGGTGCCGCAGCGTGCCGCAGCGTGCCGCAGGGTGCCGCAGCGTGCCGCAGGGTGCCGCAGCGTGCCACAAGGTGCCGCAGGGTGCCGCAGGGTGCCGCAGCGTACCACAGCGTGCCGCAGCGTGCCACAGGGTGCCGCAACGTACCACAGGGTGGCGCAGCGTGCCACAGGGTGCCACAGCGTGCCACAGGGTGCCGCAGCGTGCCACAGAGTGCCGCAGCGTACCACAGGGTGCCGCAGGGTGTCGCAGGGTGTCGCAGCGTGCCACAGGGTGCCACAGGGTGCCGCAGGGTGCCGCAGCGTACCACAGGGTGCCGCAGGGTGTCGCAGGGTGTCGCAGCGTGCCACAGGGTGCCACAGGGTGCCGCAGCTATACCGCAGGGTGTCGCAGCGTGCCACAGGGTGCCACAGGGTGCCGCAGGGTGCCGCAGCGTACCACAGGGTGCCGCAGGGTGTCGCAGCGTGCCACAGGGCACCATTATATATATATATATATATAGATATATGTATATATCTATATATATATATATATATATATATATATATATAATGTATATAGGATGATGTAAGCCATGTATTTTGTATATATATATATATATATATATAGAAAATTTTATAAAATATTTATAAAATATTTTCATATTTCATGGCACAAACTGTATTTTACATATGATTTTAATGTAAATTTTAGGACAAAACGTGATGGTTTTCAATGGTAAAAACAGTAAATCTTACAATAAAATGTGAAATCAAACACCATTTATTACCGTAGAATCAGCAACACTTAGGCTATGTACACACGTAGCCGGGTATTTTTAAAACCGAATATTTCCCCCCCCTCCGTTTATAAAATAATTTGTATCCACATTACCTCGTTTTCGAAAAAAAAAAACTTCCACACATAACCGAACATCTGCGTTTTCAATCACATTCATAAGCATCCAAACCTGTAGATGGCAGTGCGTCCCGGTCTGATCCAAAACCGGCGTTGACGATTTTCGACGAAGAACATGTCTACGTGGAGTTGTTATGAGGGGGTAAATCACCGACCGCAATGTTGCCCGTCGCCTGTGCTCTTGGAGCAGTAGTTAGGCGTGTAAAATCAAGGCAGTAAACAGCGCCTGCACAATAATAACCACCACAGTTCTCAAGGCATCCATGCTTCTTCAGTAAACAAAGGTCGCACGTTTGACGTCAGAGCAGATTTGTTGTTGTTTTGGCGCATATTGTGACGTTTGAAAACGCAAAACTCCGGTTATCTCTGTCTACACGCAAATGCATAAACGGAATTTTCAAAAATCTTCACTTTGCCCGGAGTTTTTAAAAATATTCGTTTATGATGCGTTTTCATGTGGATGACAGGTCCAAACGTAGAAAAATATATTTGTTTTAGCAGATACCCGGCTACGTGTGGATGGGGCCTTATACTCATCTACTGTAATTTTTTTTTTTTTAACCCCTTGTCCTGTCCAGCATTATGGCAGCATGTCACGTCCATAGAACCACAGCCCAAAGACCCACAGCTCCGAGCCCCTCCCTCCCACCCACATTTTGGGATGTCTGGGATACATCCTTGAAGGGGGGGCTCTGCCGTCTGCCGGACAGTCTCCCGCTTTTTCTGCCACGTCGTTGGAAGTCTGGCCACCTGCCAGGTTTCCCCATGCACTTTGTGAGATCCTTTCACCCTTCACGCCCCGCCCTGCCCCGATGAGTATTGTCATGCTAAGTTAAGTCTTTTGTTTGTTTTCAGTCTTAGTCATGTTATGTTCTTCCCTCAGTCTAGTTTTTGTCATCCGGCTCAGCCGCGCTTTGTGTTAACCTTGTTTTTGAAATAATAAATCAAGTTTGCTTTTTGAAAGTGTCCTTCCACGCCTCGCACCCCACCTACCTGACACAGCAGAATTATAATCTGAATACCGTTTATGCTAAACATATTTGCTATGCCAAGGGAAGCTTTATGAATGTAAAGCTCCCCTTGATGCCCATCAACTACTTATTTATTTATTTATTTTTGTTACAATACTTAACATGTGATAGTGCCGAACCGGACTGGGGGACAGGGAAAGAGGGAGAGCAAAGAAAAATAAAAAGGAACAGAAGTAGGAAGAAACAATCATAGAAAACAATGAAAAATCAGACAACCAGCTGCTTCACCTGTAAAAACAAAACTGAAGACAATCCACGGCCTCTGTGGGGAATCTTACTGTAATTTTAACGGTGAAGTTCTGGCTACCACAACTGCCGGTATTTTACCGTAAAAATGACTTTTTTTTTTACAGTGTATGCTGCAAACAAGTGGAACAAACTGCCAGTGGAGATTAAACATTCACCAAATGGAGACAATTTAAATCCAGGTTAAAAACATTTCTGTTCTCATGTGTCTTTGCATGAAATCTGCACGATATATTTGAACTTATCAAGACCAGTGGTTCCCAAACGGTGTGGTGCGGCACACTGGTGTGCCGTGGGGTTTTGTGACAACCATACGTTATTATTAAAATATACAACTACATGCACTCATTTCATTATACAGAGGCAAACTCTATACCTGAAAACAATTATTAAAAAAAAAATCCTCAGAGAACCCATATTGCAGTTGCGCAGGTGGGAATTATGAGACCATGGCTGTGTTCGAAACCGCCTACTTCTCCTACTATTCCTACTAGTCATACTTTTTTAAGTTCCCTGATGTATACTAGATGCATACTAGATTCGCCGAAATGTTGAGTATTCATCATGAGGTTACTTGTCACACTCAAACTACCCAAGATGCAACGTAACGTGACGTTGCCCATCACTATTTGAACGGTCAAATTCCGTTAACGGGACGAGAGCAGTCAAAACGGCATAACCGGAAGTGCGTTGCTCACTGCGGCTAGCTTTAGTAGCGCCGAATTCGTGGGAACAAAATTGTAAACAGCCGGTATTTTGTCAGATTTTCAACACCTTGGGGGTCTAAATGACTACTTTCTCGCCTGAAAATGTGTCAAATGTTGCTTAAGTTATATATTTACAGAGTTTATAGCTTAAGGGAAATCAGCTTTTCAGGCCGGCTGATTTCGGCTCGGGCAGGAGTGAAGTGCACTGTGTGTAAACGCTCTGCATACTGTCTTGTTATAAATTGGCTTTATTCTTAGACTTTATGTATTCATATTCTGTAGTTCTCTAGATAATCTATTGTCCTAGGTTGTACGGTACACTCTGCTCATACAACGCAAATGTATGTCCAACACTTTAAGATGACGTAGCGGGATAAAATAACTGGATCAGATAAAGCGTCTCTTAGGACAGATAGGTCTGGTGCAGTAGATGCACGCCTGAAACAACACTCACACACACACATCGCTTATCACATCCAAAGAACATGACGAAGACGGTGGATGGCCTGCTCACAGCATGAGTAAATATTCAATGATGCGTCGTCAAATGTAGGTACAACCTCTGAGATAAGGGTGAACATAAATATGAAATGTTTCCAGATCTCGGGACTTGGTCGGACGGATTTCATGCGAGAACTCTGTCTCTCCAAGTCCAGCGCTGATACTTGACCTGTGACCTCCAATAAATACTTTGTTTAACTTAAGACTGCTCCAACTGGTTCTTGGGCTTCCAATATAAAGAATCGGATCTAACAGCTGGTGCCGCGACCCCGTGAATTGGACTGACTCCGAGGAAGGACTGCCGGAGCTGATTGAGGGGGTCACTTGGTTCAGACAACTCGAGGGGCCCGAGAAAAAAGGTTAGCAGAAAAACCTCTTATATATGAATATATGTGAAATTTCTGCACATTGGACAAGCTAAATTAAGTTGTCTGAATTAAGATGTCCCCTGATCAGTAAAAATCAAAGCATAAATTTACTGTTTGTTTGGTTTATTGAGTGGTCACACGTAAAAGTATAAAAACACATACTCTCACATAGGGAAAGAGCATAAGTGTCCTGCAAAAAAAAGTTTAATTCGAACAAATAAAAGAAACCGTGTGAGAGGTTTTCTTCTAAATTGTTATCCTCATGGGAAGAGTCCGTGAAAACGTCCGCAGTTGGGTGGTTAGACTAGAGAAATAAAGTGTTATCCTCATGGGAAGGGTCCGTAAACTTATCCACAGTGGTGGTCAGACTATTAATTAATAATTGAGTTGTGTTATCCTCATGGGAAGAGTCCGTAAAAACGTCCGCAGTTGGGTGGTTAGACTAGAAGAATAAAGTGTTATCCTCATGGGAAGGGTCCGTAAACTTATCCACAGTGGTGGTCAGACTGACAAATCATAAAGGACACAGGGAAAGAGTTTGTTATTTTTAATGAAACTGTGGGGGTGGTTCGCCAGTTGAAGAGATTTTTGCTGTAACAGAAAACAGATCTCAACTGGCTTGTGCATATTGGGGTTGGAATAGAAAAAGGGGGGAAGTAAGATAAGGTGTTTCAGAAATTGGTGAAGTAAAACGAGTGGTGGACTGGGAAATGACCCCGAGCGAATCAAGCGCACAGGAGTTTTAGGCTTGTGTAGAAGCTTCTTGATACGGGTCCTACCACTCGGGCACTGAGCCCTTCACCCATTCTGACTAACACGTGTAATAATATCTACATATGTCACAAATAATGATCAATGAGTGGAAAACATGTGAACCCGGCTCTTTGGGGTCGGTACTATTTGACACCTTGACGAGATGGAAAAAAAAAAGGTCCCAAAAGAAGAAGAAAAAAAGGGGACTGATAGGTTTGTAGATTGGACTAGAGAGATGCAAAAAAGAGGAATGTTTGGAGGATGTTGGGAAGGGGCTTCGCCGAAGCTGAGTGAGTTCAGTATCTTCTTAAAACAAGCAACCGGAAGTAAAGAACAAGCAGTAACACAGCTAAAAGAGGCAGGCATACTGCAAAGAGCGAGAGCAGATAGAGAAGAAAAAAAGGCATCAATATTTCTCGCAGACTGTCAGTGTTTTTTAGGTGAAGTCAAATTCTCCTGTCAGACACAGTCTTCCGCACAAATACAGCACCTTATGCCAGCAGGGCCGCAATCTTCTCCAGGGACACATCATGTCACACAAAAAGATAAGACACCTCTACACAACATAACGGCAACCGAGGAAGATAAGACAATTTTGTCTTCTCCTCCTCCTTATGCTGAGGCCCGCAGGCTATTGGACGCTCTCCAGAAACAGATGCCTCAAACTGAACCAATTAAGTCAGAGGCACTAACCAACACTACACCTCCCATGATGGGTAATTTAGTGGTTGTTAAAAATGGCATACTGCAAACAGCTCCATTCCCAGGAGATACTAACTCTCAAACACAAGCAAAAGAGTACCTGAACGCAACGACGCGACAGAGCACTAATCCATTCACCACCAGAACTCTGGAACCTCCGGCCTCAGAACATTCAAGGGATTCATTTGTAACCCGATCATGGGCTACACCATCTGAACCGGTCTACATAAATAGATCAGGGGATGCATATGGTGGTCCCACAGTACGTGACCTGACATCCGTATTCGAGCAAAGAAAACCGATTGAACAGGCAAATCGGATTGACCGGTCACAAAGTCAGAATCTGCCACATGTCCCTGCTCAGAAACTGAGTAGTGGCAATATTCACTCTTGCACAGACACCCGTCGGAATTATCATCAGATGCCATTGATAACGGCAACTACTAGTGATAGTCGCATTACCACCACATATAATCCATTCTCCTTGCAGGACACTGCAATGATTAAATCCCAATTACCAGACATAAATAAAGGGGGGGCACCATGGATTAAGGCATTCTTGGGAGCATGTGCTGGAATAATCCCAGCCCTGGGTGATTTCAGACGAGTATTTGTCTCATGCACGTCATTGGGCATGTTGACAGAAATTGAACGACACTGCCGAACTGATCTGGACCCAGACAGTACGCCCCTCCAGCAGCTTGTATATTTACTCTGGCCACAGATACGAGAGAAGTTCCCTATACATATGAGATCAGCGGAACTGTGCCGAATTCCACCTAATAGAAATGAGAGAGGGACAGCTTATTTGCTCCGGGTAAGAGAATTATGGCAGGATAGAACTGGCGAGGATCCAGCCATAAGTGACACCATTGAGATGCTGTTTAGAGGAGCAGTGGAAGCTTCACTCACTCCCTCTGTGCAATCTACGCTGAAAAAGGTGGTTGGACTAGCAAGCTTGACATATGCATTATGGGCTGCCCACGTCACTCAACACATTGATAATGAAATGGAAGAGCAGGAACAGGACAGAATGGAGTTGGCTTCCCTTCAGGCACAAGTGGCAAAATCACAACTTAGAGACATGAGAGACAAAATAGAAAAAGAAAAAAGAGTCGGAGGCTGGGCCTAAGGTTTCTAACTAAAGATCAGCTGTGCAGCAGCATCATAGTAAATAATGAATCACACAGATTAAAAGCTCCAACAGATAACTGATAATCTCCAAGCTGCTCCATAATGTTATTAGTTGTTCTCTTTGTCATAAAATACTATCACCCTAAGAGTGTCTCATCTCAATCCTGCTTCTTCTTCTCTCATTCAGCCTGAGAGCGAGGACAGTCCAAACAATACGTTTATCTACAGACTCTGAGTGATCATTGGCCGGTACTTTAAGAGTACAAGAACTACATATGATAATGGATGTTTAGTTTTATACTAGAGCAATTATTATTACCTCATCTATTTATTTTAACATGAATATGATTAAGAGAGATACCAAAGTACTTAGATAAACTGAAAACAGCTTTTCAATGCAAGAATCACAGTGAAGAGATAAGAAGCAATAAAATGTCCAAAATAAATCCAGGAAAACAAGACATTCATACAAGTTGTTGCTGAAATAAAATTTACACAAGCAGAGCGTTCAGAATATTTCCTCCTTTGATTGAAAAGCTGTTGGAACAAAAACAAATGTTCTACAAAGTGAGACTTTATGATTTCCACCTGAAGCAGGACTGAGATCAGACAGTCAGACCATGTGACAGGTTAAACTATCAGGATTTAACAGCAAGGCCAGACAGTCAGATGTCAAACAGCCGGTTATCATCTTAAAGCAGTAAAGGTTAGCCGTTATTATTTTAGAGATCATATTAACATAACTCCAAAAATTTGGCTGATCTAAATAGTTCTCCTCTGCCTCTCTTCACCAATTCTGAGTTGATAGTTATCAATATCCATATACCATTTAACTATTTAACTGCAGCAGATCTATGAAACAATTAAAATGCTCTCTTAACAAAGCAGCAAAGTGCTTTATAGAGAGGTTTAAAATAGGTTAGATTATTAGGATATTAACAAAAACACAACAAAAGGCGCTACAGGAGTCAGATATCACCAATAGCTTTCTTAAAGAGGAAAACTACAGCTGCAGTGAGACTGATTCATAACAAGACAAGATAAGTTTTGTTTTTATGACGCATTCAAAAACAGCCACAGTGACCAGAGGGCCTTACAAGAGAAACAATATATCAACACAATTAGCAGTTTCTAACCCTGCAGATAAATGATAATTGAATTAAACAGTATAGCATTGGATAGAATGGATGAAATAGAAATAAAATTTTGTTTACAGTTAAAGAGATGCCACTCAACCATAGTAACAAACTGAGAATTTTAGAACATTTTAAATAATTAGAGGTCTGAGCCGCTCTGATTGGAAAAGGAAGATCAATCCGTTTATAAGAAAAGTTTTAGTGACCTCAGCCGGCGCCCTGTTAAACACCTACATCAACTCAAGAAGCAGCTGCTCCAACTGGAAGGCAAGCAGTGAAAAAGAGAAATAAGTCATTAAATGGCTTACAAGAGAAATTATTCCAATATTTGGGGTACCAGAAGTGATAAGATCAGACAATGGTGCTCACTTCTCTTGTGAAGAACTAAGAGAAGTGGAACAGATGTTTGGAACTGGACATAAGCTCGGTGCAGTCTATCACCAGCTTCACAAGGACGAGTGGAAAGAGCAAATAAGAACCATCAAAAAGGCCCAACAAACTCTGTGTAGACACAAAGTTAACTTGGGCTGAAGCTCTCTCTATGATGTTAATTAACCTGAGATTTACTCCAGATGCCACCATGAATGTTGTCAGGTTGTCCCACATGAGGCCTGGACAGGGAGAAAAGACTCTGTCCATTTACTACTGCACCAACAGGCTCGCCCCCTGTTCTACCACAGTATGAAAACTTGTGTGAATAAGTGAAACAACTGAATAACACGGTGATGAGTATATCTCAACAGGTTACAGAAATGCTCCCTAAGGAACAGGACCGCCATACTTCACTTGTTGAAGTAGGAAACTGGGTCCTAAAGAAAGTCAACAAACGTGACTGGTCCTCTCCTCTGTGGACGGGACCAAACAAGGTAGCTGCAGCTACATCGGATTGTGTAAAGGTATGGTTGATAGGAGACAGACTGAGTAACTGGAGCCACAAGACTCGCTGTACTCATGCTCCAGATCCCACCGAAAGAACAATGACTGAGGAACCTCACCTACTGACAAAGACTGCATCACTGGGACTAAAACTCTGAACTGACCACTGACGATGAAAACAGTAAGAAAACACTGCGTTGGAGATTAGACTGTAGTACCACAGTGGCAGTAACATTAATGGTTACAATCACTGCAATGCTCATTTTCATTCTCCGCCTGGGGTGGGAGAGTCGAACATGAAAAGCTCAATAGGCAATGTTTCTGATTCAACTGGAGCCGGAAAAAACTTAATGCTAACCACAAACATTTCTGTCCTGCAGCAGAGAACAGCACAGGAGCAGAAACTGCAGTGGAGATGTTCGGCAATTAATTACTTCTCAAGTTTTCCCAACAAAATTCTGTGTGTGTTTTTTGTCTTCTTTTGTCTTTGTTTTGTGTTGTGTCTCTGTGGTGATGTGTTCTCTAAATTATTTGAAGTTTTTTTCCACAGCAAAAGGAAATTGATGGTACTGAATTCTGCAGTAATGCTGCACAGCATTGAGTCATATGAGCACACAGGGGTTATATCAACTGGTCAGTTGTTTTGTTTTGGGTTATTTTTATTTTTATTTTTTTTGTATTTTTTTTTTTTGTTTCTTGTATTTTATTTGTTTTTTTTTGTTTGTTTGTTTTATTTTATTTGGTTGTTTTTGTTTTGGTTTGGGGGACATAAGAAAAATGATGAATTGGGCACTAGGACTGAACCTGTGCCCACTAGTGAGGACAAGAAAGACATGTCCTGAGTATAAGATACAGGGCAAATGAAAATTGCTCTGGTGTGCTGCATGATTTGTTCTCCGACTAATTATTAATCCACAGATTCAGAACCACTACAGGACTCACAGCCAAGCAACGGACAAGGAGTCCATCTGAAATTCTGGAAGGCTGTGCCCATCATGCCAAGATGATGGTTGAACAAGCACACAATCCTCAAGCACTGTCAACAGAACACAGCGGAAATTCTCTCTTGAAATCGTCCTAAAAACAAGATTGGTTAGGGAAAAGGGATGCTGAAGATCCCTCAGGAAGTGACGTACTGGTGACCTCTCCTTCCAAGATTAGGTCCGGATCAGAATGCTGAACTGATGTTCAGCCATGAGGAGAACCAAGCACCAAGCAGTGACAGGATTGGACCAGAAGAGACTACACGACTCGTCACGTGGACATCATAAAAAAGTGTATTTGTTCATCTGTTGTATTTCATGTAATCATTAAGCTGATTAATCATTGTGTGGGTATAAATCAACCAATCATTAGTATAACCATTGCCAGCGAGGTGACTCGGCTGTTTGGAGCGGGACCTTAGACTTTGAATGGTAATGAGGTGGTCGGTCGCCAAGTGGAAACGGGGCCATAGGAGAATTTTTCCCGGTTCAGCATTCGGGTTTTCGCTCCTATTCGCTGCAAAGGGTTGACAAGCCTGCTGGTAATGTTAATTGCCTTATGCACCGTTTGAGTTCCAAGATGTTAGAAATTTTTTGTAGCTTCATTATTTATTATTATGTGTTATGATGGTGCTTATGGGTGAGCAGGGCCTTGACACTGCTCAAACCACATATAGTTTTCCACACAGAAGATGGGGTCGGGGCCACATACACACAGAATAATATAAATATTTATCCTTGCATACACGTAGAGGCGTGACACTTATAGTTTTTAAGAAATGTGCTCATTTGCAGAGTTATAATCAGTGAGTTATGAAGGTTTTAACCCTCTCGGAAAGAGTTTCTGTTCCGAGCAAAATGATGGAATACTCCGGATAGAAAAGTTTTTGCTAACGCATTAGAATTGTTTATTATTATTATTGTTTATTGTTTCCCACATGCCTGTGCAATGAAGACTTGCTTGCTGCTGATAACGCAATGAAGAACAGCTTACACATTGATGCTTACATAATGATGACAAAAAATCTCCTCTGGTTGTGCTGCACCTTAGGTGGCCGCAGACTTGCAGTTTGGGGCCCTGCCAGGTTGGCTGCCGCTAACAGGGGTGACACAATACAGAATATGACACTCTGACCTCATTTTAAGGTTGACATGATGAAATCATGCCAAGAGGGGGAATGTTATAAACTGGCTTTATTCTTAGACTTTATGTATTCATATTCTGTAGTTCTCTAGATAATCTATTGTCCTAGGTTGTACGGTACACTCTGCTCATACAACGCAAATGTATGTCCAACACTTTAAGATGACGTAGCGGGATAAAATAACTGGGTCAGATAAAGCGTCTCTTAGGACAGATAGGTCTGGTGCAGTAGATGCACGCCTGAAACAACACGCACACACACACACATCGCTTATCACATCCAAACAACATGACAAAGACGGTGGATGGCCTGCTCACAGCATGAGTAAGTATTCAATGATGCGTCGTCAAATGTAGGTACAACCTCTGAGATAAGGGTGAACATAAATATGAAATGTTTCCAGATCTCGGGACTTGGTCGGACGGATTTCATGCGAGAACTCTGTCTCTCCAAGTCCAGCGCTGATACTTGACCTGTGACCTCCAATAAATACTTTGTTTAACTTAAGACTGCTCCAACTGGTTCTTGGGCTTCCAATATAAAGAATCGGATCTAACAGTCTGATCGATCAGTATGCCGTTTTCAAGTATGTAGTGTAGTAGGCGGTTTCGAACACAGCCCATGACACATCAAAGGCTGAAGGACAACATTAAAACAGAGAAACACGCAAGAGGCTAAATGGAGCGCTTTCTGGTGTGGAGCGAACCACCAACCACCAGAGCAGACGCTGCCGACAACCCACCACCGAAAGAAAAGAGGAAAAAAAACTGTCAGCTGACAGTATCATGAAAGTTACCCGTCATATGGCTTCAGTTGGACCGGTGATGTCAACAATCCTCAGCCCGAGTGCATTCTGTTGGGAGAAGTTAGCTAATGCTAACTAAACTGCTAGTTAGCTAATGCTTCTGCATTGGACTACCCAAGCATCTCCCACCAAGCGAATGGTCCCTCTTTTGCCCATTACATTTTAGTTGTCCCCACCTGCCAGTGTTTATCACCACAACACTTTCTTATTCACCCATCCATTGAACTGGACAACACCACAACTCGAGAAACTACAATTATGTGGCTCCTCTGATAAATTTGACACATATACAATATTAAGCTTTGGTTAAATCTGTCAGATGCCTGCACCTTCCCATCTGACAACTTATTTTGGATGAGAGGTCAAGCTCTTTAAGAACAGAAAAAAGTTCACTCGCCTTCTACTAAAATTCTTGAGATTACTAAAATCACCAGTAGTGAAAGTGATAGTGAATGGTGAAAGGGATGATGGACTTAATTTATTTGTCTTTATTGTTTTTAATTTCACTGTGATTACAATATTTAGACTTTCATTTACATTTAATCATGCCATCCTGATCCATCTACAAAGAATACTACCAATATAGCAAAACTGAACATTAAAGCAGTGTATGACCTAGATCCAAAAAGTAAACAGTGTTATACTCTGAATTTAGGACAAATCATATTGTAACTGCTTGCATTTTATGAAAATAAAATGTGTGCATGTCATTTGTTTAAAACAATGAAATAAAGATAAAAATTGTATCTTATTTATATATCTTAAGTACACAGTAATCTCTTTGTTTGAGCTCTTACATTTCTGTGCAATAACTGCACATGTACCTGAAGGAGGAAAAACAGGAATGTATTAGCAGAGTAATCATATTTAAAGAGACTGGAAAAGAGAATTTAGCAAAAAACCGTATATAAAATGGGTAGGTGAAAGGATGCTGTGTTTTTAGTGACTAAACTGCTGCTTCTTTTATTTGAACCATTCTATTTTTATTTATTTCACAATTTTATGGAAGTACTAAAATACTAAGAGTGGTTGTTGTGATACTCATGTGGAAAATACATTTTGGAATGGCATCATGTTCAAAAAGTGACGACTTGATGAAAACTTACAAACAGAAAAATATAAATATATAAGTAACACACTTAACACTGATTGCCTGATTAGTGTAGTGATTCGGTCCTCTTTCCCCTCACTGTCCCAGCTCTTGGTTGAAGGTGAAAATTCACATCTGCCTCAAATTTTTTTTATCTCTTCCCCGATACAGTTTGAGTGGTTCTTGTATTTGAATACTTAATCAACATCACAAATAACCATAGAACAAAATATAAAATAGGACAGTATAAACACTGATGGTGTGTTCATGATATACCATAATCATAGGGATGTAAAATTTGTTGGGACATTCATATTCATTTATTTAGTTTCTAATTTGTAATATCTCATATATTTTAGACTTCTGTCACCTGCAAATATCTTGTCTCTATTTCCTAATTATAAAAACTATCAGGAGGCTAAAATAAATAGATTATCCTTCTCTTTCTTCATTTACTCTTCCTCCTGAGAATGATACAGCAACACAGGAAGTGAAGGCTGAATTCAGGATTCTGTGGCAGCAGTCTCTATTGGCTCCACTTGAGGTTCAGTGGGTGGGGTGGAGATCTCCTCAATTTGCTCTGAATCTGGCTCCGTCACAACTACAGCCACCTGCTGACACATAGAGAAGAGTCGAAGGTGATCATAGCTTGCAGAAAATGTCAACATGTTTTTTATTTGTTAGTTGAAAAAAGTTGGGTCTTGTTGGGGAAAATACTAATGAAAAACAAAAAAGCTGTAATTTAGTTTGAATTTGATTTAATTCCAGGCAATAGGAACCCAAGCTATTTCATATTTGTTATAATTTGTGAATATACATCAACTAAATGTCAGGCCTGCAACACATTCCCAAATAAGTTAGGACAAGGCAATCTAAAGATGGTAATAATAATGAGGCAAAAAAATAAATAATCAAACAAGTGATGTCAGCAGGTCATTAAATGATTTGACACAAAAGCAGTATCAATCAGAACAGATGAGTTCTGGCTTGTACATAAATGTGTGAGAAAATCTTTGAAATGTTTAAAAACAATGGGCCTCATGCAAGAACATTTTCGTATTTTCATTCTAAAGGTCTAAAGGAGATTAAACTTTCACCAAATGTAGACATTTTTAAATCCAGGTTAAAAACATTTCTTTTCTCATGTGTCTATGCATGAAATATGCGTGGTATCTTTTAATTTATCTAGACTGTTGCTTGTTTTTAAATTCATTTAAATTATTTTATGTGTTTCTCTTTATATTATTTAATGTATTTTTAATGCTTCTTCCACTCCCTGCTGCAATGCTTTTATTTTATGTAAAGCACTTTGAATTGTTTTGGACATAGGACTTTGACTTGCGCAAGACGCGTGCCAACTGAGCTATTTTGCAGCACAAAGGAGTCGTGCGCTCCCCTAGGCCACTGAATAACGACATTTAAAGGGGCACTAGGTAGCATTTTCACCTAAAATTATAGCCTTCAGGAGTTTAACAAAGGTTAAACAAGTCAATAGTAAGCGAATGAAGCCTGTCTCGCTCCCAGCAGGGGTCTGTATGCTGAAAATCCCATATGTAACATCGGCAGGAGCGACCCGCTTCTGAGGTGTCGTGATGCGAGAGAAGAGTCATTTGTGTTTACGGCACTTAGCTAGGTACTGTATGCTAGCTGTAATTGTAGCTATGTGTTCGCTTGCGTTGAAGAGCCAACACCAAGCGTTTCCTATTCTGCCTTTCACAGACTGAATATGAAACGTTCGATGTTGGCACTTCCCATCTTTGTGAAATTTCTCCAAGCGTGATCTTGTTCATCTACCATAGTGACCTGCGTTTTAGATCGCAAAGAGACAGGTGATGACGGTGCTCTAATTCCTCCTGAGTTCGAGACGTAGCCTAGCTTCAGAAATACACGGACTGACCTGATTAGAATAAGAATAGCGTTTTGATCCGAACAAGAATTGTTATCTACAAATGAAAATTGATTAATTTGTGATTATAATCGGAATAGTGTAGAGCTAGTCTGCGTTTATTGCGGCGTGTGTTGGTAGTGCCTGCGCGCATCTGTCTAAGATGTAACTTTTGTAAGTGTCTGCTAATACAAAGGAATCACTCCACGAATACACCATGATGAGGGAAGAATCCCATTCAAGATCAGCAACAGTCCATCCATACATCCATTATCTGCCGCTTGTCCGGGGATCGGGTCGTGGGGACAGCAGCCTGAGCAGAGAAACCCAGACGTCCCTGTCCCCGGCCACTTCCTCCAGCAACAGTGTTATAGCAAATTATCTTGAGTTCTCTCTACAGAAAATCTCTGATTATAGTATCTTACGTGGGCAGTCTACACTTGTGAATCAGATGACCTAACTGCACTGACTAAATAACACAACGGCAGCATTCGCCACGATGTTTAGTTAGTGGGTGTGTACAGGTGGGCATTTTTACGACAGTGTAGAATTTCAGTTTGACCAATAGAGATCGCTATACTGCCGCTAAACTACCTTGTATCCCTTTAAAAGGTTGTATTTGTAGTCTGATGTAATTTGGATGTTGATGGAGTGGTACTGTTTGTGGTTGAGGAAAGGCAACGCATAAGGTGAAGGTGCTTTGATGCGTATATGTGTGCAGTCTATTACTCCGATTATGTTTGGCAGTCCAGCCATGACATGAAAGTCCCTCTTAATTTGTACTTGTTGGACAGCGGTGTTTGGGAATTTGATGTACCATGGGTGATAAACTGAAGAGAGCTTTGATGACCAAGAGGAGCGCATGTCTCACACAGGACTTGGACACACCAGATCTGTCTCCAATCTCCCTTTGTAAGGTTCCTGTGGCCAAAAATCCAAGGGTGGTGAGGACCTGGACGTGTGGTGGAATTGTGTTTGATCGGCGTGTTTCTCTCTGGAGTTGTAACTCTAGCAAGCTGCATATTTGCAGCAGCACAGTCCTTGGCAATCTAAATCGCGATGTCAGCCATTCGTCTGTCTCCGCAAGGATATCTACATGGTATCGGAACATACGCTCTCTTCCAAGAGCCTGACGCGCTTCCAAAAGTAGCTAGTCAGTTACACTTCCCATGGACCTTGTTATATACATAGTCAAATTAACCTTCAATTAGTGCATAATTTACATCAATTTAGGGATGAGAACTCTCCATGTTCTCATCCTACCTGACAGATCGCTCCTACCAGGTAACACTGAGAGGGTCTGTGTCGAAGCCACATAGGCTCACCACTGGGGTTCCCCAAGGTTCGGTCTTTGGTCCTCTTCTTTTCTCCCTCAACACATCATCTCTTGGTTCTGTCATCCACTCCCATAACTTTTCCTACCACAGCTATGCAGATGACACCCAGCTGATTCTGTCTTTTCCCCCTTCTGACACCCAAATGGAAGCACGCATTGCTGCGTGCCTGGCAGACATCTCGGGGTGGATGTGGATGCACCATCTTAAGTTCAACCTGGACAAGACTGAGCTGGTGTTTCTCCCGGGGAAGGGCTGCCCATTCCGAGATCTGGCCATCACCATGAATGACTCCGTGGTGACGTCAACTCGGACTGCGAGGAATCTGGGTGTGACTCTGGACGACCAACTCTCGTTCTCGGCAAACATCGCATCAGTGACCCGTTCCTGCCAATTCCTTCTCTACAACATCCGGAGGATTCGCCCCTTCCTCACCGACAGGGCAGCACAGGTGCTCATCCAGGCTCTGGTCATCTCCCGCCTGGACTACTGCAACTCGCTCCTTGCTGGCGCCCCGGCTTCTGCCATCAGACCTCTGGAGCTCGTTCAGAAAGCTGCTGCTCGTCTGGTGTTCAACCTCCACATGTTCTCCCACACGACTCCCCTTCTCCGTTCTCTACACTGGCTCCCTGTAGCTGCTCGCATCTAGTTTAAGACTCTGGTGCTAGCCTTCAGGGCAGTGGAAGGAACATTTCCTTCATACCTCCAGGCTATGGCCAAGCCCTACACCCCCACCCTGATGGTGGAACGATCTCCCGACTGATGTCAGGACAGCTGAGTCGCTGCCCATCTTTCGCCGCAGGCTGAAAACCATCTCTTCAGGAAACACTACCCTGATCTGCCCTTTTAGGACATTACCTGTTTCGTCCTAGCTCCTTACGCACTTATTTGTTTCCTAAATTGTCTTTGGTTTCTAAATTGTCTTCCCATTTGTCTAGGTACCTAACTTACCGCACTTACTCTAGCACTAGTTATGCTCTTAGCTGTTTGGTTTTGGAAGGAAATGCACTTATGATTTGTTGTGACCTGAAGTTCTTTTGCCTACTGATGTGGAACACAATTATTGTAAGTCGCTTTGGATAAAAGCATCTGCAAAATGACTGTAATGTAATGTAATGTAATCAAACAGAATAATGCCAGCATAATTATGGGTTATAATTTATATATTTATTTCTGATATCTTCAAAGTAATTAAAAATACAATCAGTCAAGAAAACCTGATTCGTATAACAGCGGACTATTTTACGTGACTCCTACGATAGGTCTGGATCACTCGTAAATTCTGTTCGTACATGAAAGAAAACTCAAAATACGAAAAAATTGGTGAATGCGGCAACTTCTCTTAAATCCCTCATAGACACGACCTAAGAGCAAATCTGTTTGTATGTGTGGTTGTTGCATGAGGCCCAATGTTCCTCAAAAAAAGGTTACTGCTCATAAATACAAGAGTTACTCACACAAGCAACTACACAATTACCGGTACTGACCATATATACCAGACGGAGATGTCCTGCTGTAATCTTCATGGGGTTGAGGGGGATTGGGGGGTATAATGCGGCTCACTTTGATATTTGGGATCTCATTCTGGCTTAAACATGTATGGCTGGATTTCATGTGTTGACGTGCTTGAGAACATAGTGTGTTTCTCAAAATTTTATATTGCTTTTGTGTTGTTGTAGCCTTCTCACTGTAGACCGTATTCACACATCACTGTAATCCCCTTCCTCACCCCTCAGCAGACCTACAGGAATTAAACCAATCAAAAGATACTTTCCTCTCAGGAAGAGGCTTCCCCAAAGAGAAAGCTCTCCTTCATTCTCAAATATTAAAAAACTATTTGGGGTTATGAGGTATGCAGAGCTAATATAGAGGGACCCAAGATTAAGAATTAAATTACTGGAAATGATCTTGCCATGTCCACTTTGAACAATTCAAAGAATATGAAGAAATGTCTGTGGATAAAGGGCAAGGGCACAACCTGAAACAACCCTACAGAGCAGTACCACTCCCTCATCTGGGATTGTCAGACAGTCTCTCACTGCTCCTGGTCCCTGAATACACCCACCCTCAGAAAGAAATCCAAACCTGTCACAAAGAACATTCAAATCTGGCCTGAAGGAGTACTCTCCCAGCTTCAAGATTGCTTTAAGCGGACTGAGTGGAACATATTTGAACATCTTGACCTACAGGAGTACACAGAGACTGTTCTGTTCTACATAAAGAACTGCACTGTCAGTGTTACAGTGGAGAAGCACAATCTACCCCAATCAAAAACCATGGATGACCACAGATGTCCGGACACTACTTAGAACCCGCAATTCTGCCTACTCGTAAAGTGACAGAACAGTACAGCGTGGCGAGGTCAGAGCTGCGGAGAGGCATCAAAGCTGCTAAGGCAGCTCATAAGAGGAAAGTGGAGGACCATCTCGCCAAAAACAAGCCGCGGCTGGTGTGACAGGGGCTACAGAGCATCATCAACTACAAAGGCCGAGTCGTCACTACCATCGCTGATGCCATACTGGCTGAGAAATGAAATAATTTATTTTCCCACCACGAGGCAGAGTCTCCACACACAGCTACACGGCCACCACAGACCTCCAGTCACAGCACAGTCACACTCCAGGAACACCAGGAAAGCAGCAAGACTGGATGGTGTACTCGGAAAAATACTCTTTCTGTGCTGACCAGCTAGTGGGAGTCCTGACCAGGTTGTTCAATCTCTCACTGTCACAGGCACTATCCCCCAGTGCCTGAAATCAGCTACCATCAACCCTGTCCCAAAGCTTTCTTCCTCAAAGTGTCCCAATGACTACAGACCTATTGCCTTCGCATCAGTTGTCATAAAATGCTTTGAGAGGCTCATCCTGCACCACATAGACACTACAGAGCTAACAGATCAATGGAGGACGCCAGCGCTACAGCTCTTCACACAGCACTCAGCCACCTCGAGCACCTATTCCTGACATTCTGGTGGACAAGGTGACCATCTGCCTCATCAGCGGGGGGGATGAGACTGTGTACAGGGACGAAGTCAACAAGCTGACAGGTTGGTGTCCTGTTGAGCTTATAGGACTAGGTAGTACAATCCCTTAGATAATCAGTACTTGGTGTAGAGTGGGGCAGGGGTAATGACCACCAGGGGGTAAACGCTTCACTGGGGTCTTCAGGTGGGCACCCTCCTTCCTTGGTGTTTCGTTGAAAGGCCCACGACACCTCCAAAGGGCTCAACGGCATCACCTGGCGTCCCAGGTGTGCCCCCCTCTGCTATTACCCCCTGATGGTCATTTTGTAGCCCAGTTGGGGTCCTTTCTCTTGATCCATAGCCAGCTACTGCTTCGTTCGGCAGCCTCTGACAGAGATTTGATGGCTTGCCGGAAAGCCTGTCCTCGCACTCCCATTCCCTTCAGAAGCTTGGTTGTGGATGTGGCAACAAATCCTCTACACCCAACCTCAACCGGAAGCACCTGTGTGTCCTAAACACAACCTGCTGCTCAACACCAGCAAAACTAAAGAGATGGTGATAGACTTCAGGAAACACAAAGGGGATCCATCCCCACTGAGCATCAACAGGGAACGTGTTCAGCGGGTGTCCTCCTTCAAATTCCTTGGGACACATATAGCCAAGGACCTCTCCTGGACTGACAACACATCCGTGGTGGTAAAAAAGGCTTGACAAAGACTTGACACTTCCTAAGGATACTTAGAAGGAACCATCTGGAGGTGAAACTGTTAGTGGCCTTTTACCGCAGCACCATCAAGAGTGTCCTGGCGTATTGCATTACAGCTTGGTATGCCAACTACACTGTGGCAGAAAGGAAGAACCTGCAGAGGGTCATTAACACAGCACAACATATTACTGGCAGTCCCCTACCCACGCCAGAAGACATGACCAGCACGCGGTGTCTCAGGACAGTTAGGGCAATCACTGCTGACCTCTCACACACAGAACAGCCCCTGCTCACCCTCGTGCCCTCTGGCAGGAGGTACATGTGCCTCAAAAGCAGGGCTAACAGGCTCATAAACTCAGACATCCCAAGTCTCCCGGAAGTGCCGCGAGTCGGATAAAATATCCCGGATTTTAGACTATGCGAGGGAGTGTTTTTTTTTTTTCAATGCGAGTGAGAGTGTGCAGGCAATACAATAACTCGTGCACCATGCGCGTTTGGACTGCGCAGGCACGAGAGAGAGAGGGGTGTGGGGAGGGGTGTGAAACCTGTGCGTATCTGTCCAAAGCGATGCTCTGTTCAATGAGCGTTCAAGGCGACTGCTTGTCAGAGGGCGCGCTGATTGGTTTAGTCAGCAAAATAAGCCAATAACGTTCGTTGTGGGAGGGCTTCGATTTACTCTCTGACAGTCACCTAAGTTACCACTCAAAACTGTGCATCCTGCCAAATGGCGGAGGGTGAATCCTCAAGTAAAAAACGAAAATATAAGACTCATTTTACAGCAGAATATACTAAAGTATATCCATGTCTAGTGAAGGTGAAGAATGATGACACCGTGGCGAGGTGCACTGTATGCAATAGTGACTTCAGTATTGCCCACGGCGGACTTAATGACTGTAAAAGACATGTGGAGGTAGGCTAAGTTGAACGCGCCATCATCTGCATTTTATTTCTGTAGGTTAAATGCTGTTATAAAATAAAGCAAAACGTATCAAAGACTTATTTAAAGTATAGGCCTATATCTATCTAGCCAGCTACAGTATCTAACTATCTATATCCAGCCTGATAAATAAGCAAAATTAGAGACCCCCAAAATTAAATAGGCGGGGGGGGGGGCTCGATAAGCATCTCCCTGAAATTAGTTTTTGGAGCTTGGGATGTCTGTAAACTGTTTCTTTCTCTGGGCCATCAACTCCCTGAACTCATAAAGAGTGTGTATGCCAAGTGAAATTGATGTAAATATGCATATTCCTTCAAAATACTTTTATTACCTCCGCCAAGGAGGTTATGTGATCGCCCGAGTTTGTCTGTTTGTCTGGATGTTCGTTCGTCTGTTCGTGCTGCAATCTTGCGACCTGCCACAAGGTGGCCAGAGCCAAAGCCAGACAGAATGCATAGTGCGCGGATTGAATGCATATTGCGCGGATTTGCTGTAATTAGCACAACAAAAGATTGCAACGGCAAGCCAGTGTGCATAACTGCATATAGCGTAATAATAACGGCGAACACTGCTTCCCGTCAGAACACTGCTTCCCGACAAAACATTATAACAATAATAATATTAATTAAATAATAATAATTAATAACGGCGAACACTGCTGTTCAATAATGAATAGGGAGAAGGGAATGCCTCTTCTGCTGACAGCGCCAAAGAACAAGTAGCCCACATCAGGAACGTATGTCCATACATGGCTCGCTATCCACAGGTAAGTTGGCGGTTGGCGGAGGTCTGCACTCTCTGAGTGCATTTCTAGTTATTTCATGCCATTACGCTGTTTTCTTTTTATATTCATTATGTACTGGCCGGAGAAGCACTGCAATTTCATTCTATTCGATTCTATTCTACTCAACACTGGACATCTGTCTTTATCTGGACATCCTATCAGCTACTGATATCAATAGTTGATTAAACAAAATAGGCAAGGAATTACGGAAAGAGACATTTTCAAGAAATACAAGAGTAAAAAATATTTTTTTTACGAGAGTGAAAAATGCCAAAAAAATAAGGCCTATGTTAATCTTGTCCAGAAGCTTCAACTTCTCAGACATCTTTGATGGACCATCATACAGGTGAAAAGTGTAAATGTGTATTGTTATCAGATGTAACAGTATTTCAGATCTTTTCTGGAAGAAACTGGCACTGTGTACTCTTGACCAAAGACAAAGATTACCATACAGACTGTTATCAATAACAAGTCCAAAAGCCAGTGTCTGTGATGGTATGGGGTTGTGTGTTTTCTGTTGGAAAATGTTATTTACAATTCTGTCATGTCATCATAAATGCAGAAAAGTACAGTGATATTTTAGATCAAAATATGCTGCCTTCATTTTACAAAGGATCTCAAAGCATTTTTCACTAGGACAGTGCAAAACTACATTCTTCATAAATGAAAAAGTCCTGACCTCGCCCTTATAAAAAATGTGTGGAGAAGTTTGATATTTGAAATGTGACAATAATGATCTCTTTTTGTTTAACACATAAAGAGGTGATTACAGGAAGTACAATTGGACAAAAAAAACATCTGAAACACTTCATAGACTGGTCAGACTTGCTTCTTTTGGCCACGGCCAACAGCATTTTTTAATATCAAGTCCAGTGCTTAAGAGTAGCTTGATCAGGGCTCCCTCAGGGTTAGGAGACATTTATACAAATTCTTAGTGCAAAGTGTTGCTCCCAGTGATGAAATCCAAAGAATTCCTTTTTGGAATTTTAGGTATTCCCACTGAAAAATAAAGAGTAAATTCTAGTAAAGATGAAATTCATTTTGAAGCATCTTATCTATGAAAAGATTTCCAAAGGTGAATGTGATGGTTCTAAATGTTCGTCAGATGGAGGACTTTTAAGAGGATTAGGGAAAAAAGGGAATAGATGGGCTACAGACAATGAATGGTTCTGTGTTGTTACAACATTACAGATTAGGTCATGCAGTGGCTGTGCCTGTCAATCAATCAAGAAATTACTCATTCTTCTATACAAAATTAATGGTAAATCAAAGCTATATGAATACACATATAATGAAATGTATTAGGCTTGTTGACTGTAATTGGCCTATTGGCAAATAGGATAACATAAACCGATGGCAGTAGCCAAAGTTTATATGAAGCTTTGGCAAAAGTTCAATAAGGGTGATCTGATCTATTTTATTCACCATTTTTTTACTCTTGGGCTTTTCATCTGGTTCCCAGCCACTCGCTTCTTTTCCACACTGTCACTTCTGGCTTCCTTTCTCACCCTGCCACATAGTCTCTTTCCCATCCTTTTAAATCCCACTTCTGCTGTCACTCTCCTTCTAGACCACGCATTGCACATCACACTATGAATATGTAAGGACTGCGTTTTACAGGGACCCGTTCAAGTTTGTTAAAGGATTGTTTAACCAGGAAAAGGGAGGGCAGTTTAAGGCAACAAAGTCAGAAGTGGAAGAGTATCTAATAAATACATATTCAGACATTGAGCAGCATAGGCCTTCCACCTGACATGCCACCATTAGGAGAGATAGCTCATAAGATGGATGTTAGACCACCTAGGTGGAAAGAGGTTGAGGAGGTAGTCAGGCGTGCAAAGGCTTCGTCGTCCCCAGGGCCAAATGGAGTCCCCTACAAGGTTTATAAAAGTGCACCTGATATCCTAAAGTTTTTGTGGAGGCAATTAAGAATAGTTTGGGAGAAACAGGTTATTCCTAGAGTATGGTGTAGGGCAGGAGGCGTTCTTATTCCAAAGGAGAAAGAGTCCTCGGACCTGAGTCAGTTCCGGATGATCTCTCTCCCTTAAATGTTGAGGGGAAGATTTTCTTTAGTTTAGTTGCACAGAGATTAGCTAGTTATTGAGAAAGGAAAAGCTTAATAGATACTACTGTGCAGAAGGCAGGAATACCAGGTTTCGCAGGGTGTTTAGAGCACACTAGCATGATTTGGCATCAGATTCAGACAGCCAAGACTGAGACAAAAGACTTGCATGTTATATTTCTGGATCTAGCAAATGCATTTGGTTCAGTGCCACATAGCCTTATTTGGAAAGCGTTTGAGTATTTTAGAGTGCCTGTAGTAGTTGTTAACTTAGTAAGAGCATATTTTCAGGATATTAGACTGTGCCTAAGTACAGCAGGTTTCACAACAGGTTGGCAGAGGCTAGAAATAGGCATTATGGCAGAGTGTACGACTTCTCCATTAGCATTTACAATGGCGATGGAGATAATTATTAGAGCTTCCAAGTGGGTTGTTGGTGGAGAGAGACGTCAGGATGGCATGCACCTTACACCAATTAGAGCATACATGGATGATATGACGTTGGTGACTACAACAGTGCCATGTATGAAGAGAATACTTGAGAGACTTGATAAAAATCTAAAGTGGGCTGGTATGAAAATCAAACCTACTAAGTCTAGAAGTATCTCAATAAGTAGAGGGAAATTAAGAGATAGAAAGTTTGTAATAGATGAAGAAAACATTCCAATAATTAAAAAAGCAGTAAAGAGTTTAGGCAGGTGGTACCAGGCAGACATGAATGATGGAGAGCAGGCAGTGCAGTTTTGAAAAGATGTTGCTGAGGGACTGGATAGAATAGATAAATCAGGGCTTCCAGGAAAGTTGAAGCTGTGGTGTCCGCAGTTTGGATTGTTTCCTAGGTTGATGTAGCCACTGTCTGTGTATGAGATTCCATTATCTGTTGCATAAAAAATGGAAAGATTAGTTAGTTTTTATATTAGGAAGTGGCTAGGTGTTCCTAGATGCTTAAGTACTGTGGCACTGTATGGGAAAGGCATACTCCAGCTCCCAGTATCTAGTCTAGTAGAGGAGTTTAAATGTACTAAAGTTAGGACAGAGCTCCTGTTAGCTGGGAGTAAAGATGTGGGAGTTAGTAAGGTGGTTCCAAACCCAACCAAGGGGAGGAAGTGGAAACCAAGAATGGCAGCTCAGGAGGCAGAAGCAACTCTTAGATATGCAGAGATTGTGGGTAATGTGCAAATAGGCCGGGGAGGCTTGGGGCTTGGCCCTGGCAAACCAGTGTGGAGTAGAGCAGGTCCAAAGGAGAAGAGAAAGTTAGTTGTTGAGCAGGTTCGTAGACAGGAGGAAATGTTAAGGGGTGCAAAGGCAGTGGCTAAGGCTAAGCAGGGACGGTGGTTGAATTGGGAAGGTGTAGAGAAGAAAAAGCTTAGTTGGAAAGAGCTGTGAAGTATGGAGGAAAGGAGTATTAGTTTTTTGAGGGGCAACATATGATGTATTGCCAACTCCCCAGAACCTAAAACTCTGGGTAAATGGAGACCCGTTATGTTCGTTATGTTCAGGTACTGCAACTCTAAGGAATATTTTGTCAGGTTGTAAGGTTAGTCTGTCACAAGGCCGGTATACATGGTGACATGACCAAGTATTAAGAAGTTTAGCTGCAGGTATTGAAGATAAACGAAGGCAGATAAACTCAGGAGGGTCTAAGCTGAAGAGAGTGGCAATTCAGTTTGTTCAAGAGGGGGCAAAAGTTAATGAGACGATAAGGAGGCACGGCAGCTTGGAGCATGCTTGTGATTGGGAGATGCAGGTAGATTTAGGAAATAAGCTTGTTGTTCCCCAGGAGATAGCCTCTACAAATCTAAGGCCTGATATAGTCTTGTGGTCTAGGAGTAGAATGAGAGTCTATTTCATAGAGCTGACTGTTCCTTGGGAGGAATTAGTAGCAGAAGCATATGAAAGGAAAAAGCTTAGGTATGTGGAGTTGGGGGCAGAAGCAGAGCAGCGAGGATGGAAAGTTAGGATGATAATAATAATAATAATAATAATAATAATAAATTTTATTTATAACGCACTTTACATTGACAATAAAATCTCAAAGTGCTACAGTGGGATAAAAGACAAATACTAGGTTCAAAAGCAGGGACAGTAAAATGCAAATAAAATACACAAATAAAAGTAGTGAGTCCTTTAAATGCAAAAACGAAATAAATACAGGATAGAGCATTCAAAGGGAGATCATTAAAAACATTGGGTAAAAAAATCTGGATCTGTCCAGTGGGAGTAGGATGCAGAGGATTTGTTGCAAAGTCTGTTGTCTCATTGTTGAGGGAGCTAGGTGTGAGTGGACAGAGTGTGAGGAAAATAGTGAAGGAAGTGTCAGATGAGGCAGTAAAGTCCAGTCAGTGGATTTTGATTAGAAGAAGCAATAGTTGCTGGGGGCCCAGCAGGGGCAGCATTTAGGGAAAACAGACTCTTGGAAGAAGCAAAGAAGAAATTCAGGATATTTAAGTGGAGCGTGTGGGCCTTGTGATCCTTTTGAAACCAGGCGGCCATTTTAGGTGAGTTGGCCTGTATGGCTTTGTTTTTGCTGGCATTTTTTAGTGATTATAGGACTGTTTAGGTGAGTTTGTCTGCTGAATCTGCTCGTGTGTCTTGTCCTGCCTCCACCTCTGGCACCCTCTATACTTTCATTACCCCCGACCCAAACCAGGGTTTGAATCCCATTCCTACTTGTCTTTACCTCTTCTATTTCTACCCCCTACCCAAACCAGGGTTTGTATCCTCACTCCGCTGTGACTGGTGTGCAGTTGGTGAGAGGCTGGGGTAGCTTGTGGTTGTGGGAAAAAAAAAAAAAAAAGATGGTTGTTGTGGTGTGAGGAGCAGTGTTGGCTGGCATTAGGGGAGTGACTCTGGGACGCCAGTGATCATTGTCTAGCCTCCTGGAGGTGTCGTGGGCCCAACTAGGTGAAACACTGATGAAAGGTTCCCACCTGATGACTCCAATGACATGTTGGTCAGCACTGCTCACTGATCTAGATAGGGAGTATAGGGAACTATTCACTAAGTCTGGTCCATTTTTTTCTTTAGCACAAGTTTCTTGTGTTTACCTTAAATCCTCCTCAACCCCACCTTCTCCACTTTTCCAAGATTGAGCCTCAACAGAGGCCCACCAGTAGTGTCTAGACTCCAGGGTCTTTCCTATCATTAATCATGTCATGTTTCGCCTTGATACAGCATCAATACAGCAACAATCTTAATTATAATTATTTGCACACCAATAAATTTGAGTCAACCTTTCATTTCATCTGTCCTTACTGAACTGATGTTGAATTGACTTTGCCCTGAAACTGATAGAATTAGCCTGCTGCTGCAGACCCAGCAAATCCCCTTTTGGTGACAGGCTAATTCCACAATAAGCGATATCAAGACCATTTTGGTGGGCCAATTAAATACTAAAAAGTCATTAAGTAGGAAATGATTTAACAGGCTTTTGAAACGTTTTTTTTTTCACACAAACAATTTTTCTTATTCAATACAGTTTATCTATATAGTCACAAATCACAACAAATGTCATCTCAAGGCACTTCAATAATACTGTCCAATTCAAGCCAATTAGAGTCCAATTATGTTTATGTTTAGTCATTTGGCAGATGCTTTTATCCAAAGCGACTTACACTGGTAGGCAGGTAGGGTAAGGGGGTCTTGCCGAAGGACCCCTACTGGAGGTAGTACCTTTAATGCAGGGGGGGGCAGGATTTGAACCCAGATCACCCACATGAAAGGTGGCAATCTTACCACTACACTATTCAGTCCCAATTAATTGTAATTATAATCCAATTAAATAAATTCATAATTAGTCCAATTCATACATACAGAGCTAATTCAAAAATATATTTCCTAGCTAAGGAAACCAACAGATTGCACCCAAACTTCTCTTTGGTCCAATCTCCCGTCCTGAGTGTGCATGAGGCGACTGTGGAGAGAAACATCTCCCTTTTAACAGGAAGAAACCTCTGGCAGAACCAGACTCAGGAAGGGTGACAGAAAAGAGGGGACAACAAACACCATAACATCATTCAAAGGATATCTGTTGAGAAAGACAAACACAAGTTAATGACAACAATAATGCCAAATGTACATGATGTCATATGAGGAAATAAAATGGGGAGAAAAGAGAGCAAAGTGAGGAAAGGTGTGACATAGGAGGACCCCCAGATGTCCAGGCCTATAGCAGCTTAACTATGGGATGTTTCAGGATCACCTCAGCCATCCCTAACTATAACCTTTATCAAAAATGAAAGTTTTAAGCCTGGTCTTAAATGTAGAGAGGGTCTCTGCTTCCTGAACCCAAACTGGCAGCTGGTTCCACAGAGAGGGGCCTGATATCTGAAGGCTCTGCCTCCCATTCTACTTTTAGTAATTCTAGGAACCACAAGTAAACCTACAGTTTTCTGTTGGGAAAATGTCTAACAATGAGATCTTTAAGATATGATGGAGCATGGAAGCTTTATTTGTGAGGAGAAGAATTTTAAATTCTATTCTGAATTTAACAGGGAAGACATACTTGAGAAATATGATCTCTCCTGCTACTTCTCATCAGAACTCTGAACTGGCTTCAGCATTTTGGGTATTTCTATGTAAATGATCACAAAGTATAGCTGCAATTATTTTTTCAAGAACTTTAGACATAAAAGGGAGATTGGAAAGAGGTTGATAATTAGCCAACACTTCTGAATCAAGAGTAGGTTTTTTTAAGTAAAGGTTTAATTTCAGCAACCTTAAAAGTCTGAGGTTCATATCCAGTTAACAAAGACAGATTGAACAAATCCAATATGGAAATGTCAATTAAGGGGTAAACCTCCTTGAACAGTCTGGTTGGGATTGGGTCTAAAATACAAGTTGATGGTTTAGAAGAGACTCTTGCTGTTGTTAGCTCAAAGAGATCAACTGGACAGAAACTACATGATTATCTTGTATGACCCTATGTGGCCCAAACCTGGAATTGTTCTTATTCTCTTCTATCAATGATGAATAATAAGCAGTTCTGGCCTTCTTATTTGTCATCAGACTATCGTTCACGCTGAAGGTCCTGGCTTGAAGAAGCCAACAGAACTACATCATCTGCAAAAAGCAGAGATGCGATCCTGAGGTCCCCAAACAAAATGTCCTTCCTTACAGTACTAGGCCTTGAGATCCGGTGCATCAAAATCACAAACAGGATCGGTGACAAGTTGCAGCCCCAGTGGAGTCCAACAGGCAGTGTAAACAAGTTCGACTTAGTGCCAAGAATGCGGACAAAGCTCTTGCTTTGGTTATATAGGGAACGGATAGCTCATAAAAGTAACTTATCCCATACTCTTTCAGGACCCCCCACAGAATCCCTCTGGGAACACGGTCGTAAGCCTTTTCCAAGTCTATAAAACATATGTAGACTGGATGGTCAAACTACCATGATTCCCTCAGTAACTCTGCAAGAGTAAAGATCTGATCCACCGTTCCACGACCTGGGTGAAAGCCACACTGTTCCTCCTGAACCTGAGGTTTAACAATCGGTCGGAGCATCCTCTCCAAAACCCTGGAGTAAACTTTCCCCGGGAGTAGTGTGATTCCCCCTGTAATTGGAACACACTCTCCGGTCCCCTTTCTTCAAAATGGGAACTGCCACCCCGGTCTGCCACTCCATAGGTGTTGACCCAGACCTCCATTGACAACTTCCACCTAGTCCTCAGACTGTGCCTCCTCAATGTAGGACATGTCAGCTGGAATGGGGAGATCCTCAAGTGTTCCTTCCATTGCTCAACAAAGTCCTCAGTTCAGATCAGGGAGGCCGTTCCTCCCAATCATTGCCAACATGAGCATTGAAGTCCCCCAGAAGAACAGTGGAATCCCCAGGTAACACCCTCTCCAGGACACCACCCAGAGACTCCAAGAAGGCCGGGTAATCTGAACTGCTGTTTGGTGCATACGCACAAACAACAGTCAGAGCCTTTCCTCCTGCAACCTGAAGCCACAGTAAGGCGACCCTCTCGCTCACCGGAGAGAACTCCAAAATGGAGGCATTCAGCCGGGGGCCTGTGAGTATCCCTACAGTCGCCCGATACCTCTCCCCATGGACAACTCCAGAGGATGAAAGAGTCCAGCCCTTCTCCAGGAGTTTGTTTCCAGAGCCCACACTGTGTGCGGATATGAGCCCAACTAAATCTAGTTGGTACCGCTCCACTTCACACACCAGTTTTCCCCGCCAGTGAGGTGACGTTCCACGTCCCGAGAGCCAGTTTGCAATGCTGGGGATTAGCACACCCAAGTCCCCGCCTTCACCTTCATCACATTGCACCCAACCTTGATTTTCCTCCCTACGAGTGGTGGGGGTGTTGTTTTTGTAGCTTGACAAGAACTTTGCTGATGAGTACACACATAGACAAAAAAAGCTCAGTAGAAAATTTCAAGAAGATGCAAAGAAAGACTGATTATGTCTGGAGCCACTGGAGCAGGCTGCTACTAGTGGGGCCCCATTCTTAATCAGAACAGACGGATCCAATCCAGCTCAGCAACAATCTATATTTGTATGTACATTCAGATTATGAGTGGGGGGTGTAAAACTTTTGAATAATTTCAATAACAGGAACATGTAATCATATACACTTAATGGAATAACTTTTCCACCCATGAGCTGTCACCTTATCATGGTGGAGGGGTTTGCGTGTCCCAATGATTCTGGGAGCTATGTTGTCCGGGGCTTTAAGTCCCTGGTAGGGTCACCGAAGGCAAACAGATCCTAGATGAGAGACCAGACAAAGAACAGCTCTAAGACTCCCTATGAGGAACAAGACCTTTGGAACACATTTTCCCTTGCCTGGACGGGGGTCACCGGGGCCACCCCCTGGATCAAGGCCCTGGGGTGGGGCCCAGGAGCGAGCGCCTGGTTTACCCAGTCTTTCTATATACAGATGCATGCATGTGCAAAACAAGTCTTGTCTGTCTTCAGGTTCTATTTTTCATCATATCTCTGTCTCTTTAAGGGTCACTCTGACCTTCTGGCTCTCCTTCATACGTAGCTGTTCTGCTTCTGCCTCAGAAATCGGTATGCTTTGTTATTCCTTATTGCAGATTATTTCAGATTCAGTAGCTGTAATGAGGTACTACCAGATGTGGTCTGGGAAACATCGGCTCTTCGCTGTATGGTTTGGACTTTTCATCTTGTAAAACAATCTTCCAGTTTAGGTTTTGTAGGCAGACACCCTTTAAGCAGTGTCAAAGATTAGGCTTAAAAGTTTCCTTTTTGATAAAGTTCATAGGCTGGTTTAGGTGACCATAAACCATCTTTTAAGTCATGTTTCAATAGGCTTTGACTGCCATTCATGTTGTCATTAACTTTTTTTTTCTTCCTTCTTCTTATTGATGTTATTCTTGGCCCAGTCTTTTTGTTTGTTTGAGCCTCTGACCTGAACTCTTCCTGTCCAAATGGATTACATTTAATTGGTTTATAATTAGATTTGATTGGATTTATATAGAATTTGTTTATTTTAAGTTTAAAGTGCCTTGAGATCCCATGTTGTGAATTGGGATTTTATAGATAAGCTGGTGTGATTTATTTATTTATTTATTTTTGTAGCTGCAGGTTCTGGTGTTTCATTCATTAGTTCAGAAATCATCATACACTTACATTTTCTGGACCAGTGATCTCCCAGTTACCTAATCTGAACTAATCACTGTACATGTACATTGCCTGGATCCCTCACTTTACAGTTATGACACATATGGGTTCCCTAATGTTCAGAAAGCTCCTTGTGTGACACAAAAAAGGGCAGACTGCCTGAAATACTTATTAAGAAGTGCAAGGACTGAAAGGGTTCCTGCAGTCCGAAAGCATTAACAGCGGCACTAATATGCTACTTACCAATTACTGATCCACTCATTTTAACACACCACGAATCAGCAAAAAAACAACTGAAGAAATGATTCAAATAAATAATAATAAGGTGCCACCCTGCAAAGCAGTAGGGTCTCAAAAGGCTTGAGGTACCTGAAATGGCTCAGCTTCTGCTTGAGTAGTCTGAACAACCTGCATTGCTGGAGCAGTTGGGGGGCGAGTCTGTGGATACACAGGTCTCTGCCTGGAAGCCTGCTGGGCACACACAAGCACAAACACAGAATCCAACTTTAAATGGTTCAGTTAAATTGAACAATTCCTGTTGTCTTATTAGTCAATAAATTAATTACTTAAAATCTGTTTATTTACAACAGCAAAAGACAAAAAATGGTTGACCATATAATATGTTCCTCTCAATAAAAATATTATATCACCCTTCCAAGTTTCATTACCATTCTAACCCCAAACCTGATCCCCCAAATGCCACTATCACTAATGTGTGTCTTGCATATTCAGTCTTACCTGATTTATGTACCGCAAACGCCCAGGTATCATCCTGTCCCCTAACTTTTTGAGTCAATTCTCCTGATAAATCAATAGCTCTACTATAAACTTTACAATCAAGTCAACTGATAATATGCTTATCATATTTGTTAACAGCTATTTTGCTACCAATTTTTTTTGATCTGTCTATTTTGTGTGTCTATGTGTCGGTTTTATAACAAAAATGGATAACCAACACGTAATAACTTTTCATTTTTAACCATTTTTGGCACTTCCACAAAATGTATTTATACATTTGTATAAGAGTACTGACCTTATTCAAAATAAAATATTTTAAAAAGGAGTCTACAAATAAAAACATTTCACATACAAAATGTTCTTGAATATATATTACAGAAAAAAAGTGACAAAATCGTTATTGTAGATTGTGACAGCCTGTTTGAGTTTTTTTTAAAGGAGAAACAAGGCACAAGGACCAATTGACACTTTGTGAGTTACCCATTTAAAAAAACTACTGAAAGTTAGTTTAATTGTAATGTATAGCTATTTTGGTACAGAAAGATTTGTTTTCCCTTCAGTCAATTTAGTCAGCAACTTGCAACCATTTTTGGTCAATGAAAATCCAGACTTAATTGAAGAAAAACCTTGCAGAGAACGATTTGGTTAATTGTTACATTAATAGTTAGTAGTCAAACAGGTAGTTTGAAGTAGAAAATTAAGAGCACTTGGAGAAAACTGACTTGATTTAGGATTCCGAGAATTTCAACCATGTCATTAGGATTTCAACTTGCAACAAGTTTACAGCAATAAAACAAAGTTTGAGTTTAGTTCCCTCCAAAAATGATCAACATGATCCTATGCTTTTATCCAAGTAAACAGACTACAGCAAGGGGTTATTGAACAAAATTAACTTTTGGCACAGGCAACTTACAGTATTGCCTTTAGTTAAGCAATTAATGTACAAATTATGTGATACATATCCAACATACAGCTAAGAGGGCAAAATTGCATCCTGAGGATAAAAATGTTTCTCTTATTTATCATAGGATACGAATGATGATTTAGAAGAACTTTGTATGGATTGGTAGTGACTCAACCATACAAGTAGACAAGTGGACCACAGCCATGCCGGTAAAATACTTCCTGCACGATAACAGAGCCATTGGATTCCTTTGCTGTAGGTGTCAAATATTCAGATTTTCCTTTAATTTGCCGTTAATTATTAGCATGAACTGCTGTGAACCACCGTTAGGTATTGGTGGATGGTAATTTTTTTTTTTTTATGACACACCGGTGTAGATTTAAGACCTTTATTAGCTGGCACATTCCACATTAAGGAAATCTCAAGGAAAAAAAAAAGAAAAAAATAGAAAAATTGAAAACTGAAAATTCAAGCTTTTTAGAAGTCACTTATTGAAGACCGTACCTGGTTTCCTTCCGCAGCTAGGACACTAAGTCCAAACAACATGGCAGTGATGCAGATCAACAGCTCAAGCACCAGGAAGATCACCAGTGTTCCCAGAATCCCATCAATCAGCAGCTACCCCAGGTAAATCCAAGAACATATATGATCAGGTAACAATATCTTTCTTTCTATGGCAGATGATTAATAAAAAATAAAGATGTCTCAGAACATAATTTCTATGGACCAAAACATTTCTATTACCTACATGTACTCAACAAAACACAACCTGTCTGACCAAGGTATTATTTGTAACAATTGTCAGTCACTTACTTTACACTTTTGCTCGATCAGCCCGGTGCATTTTCTGAAACAATGTTGCTGCAGTGAACAGTAAAGACAGAGAAACAGGCAGTCTGCTTTTTTACAACATGTAGTGTCAACTATCAATTTATGTGATGATATCAAAGGAACTGTGCAGTCACGTTTAAGTGATAGCTCTGTGTACATTACCTAGCCTACATTCTACACAACATAAAAATACAAATTCATCTCCATGCATGAGGTTATGTGGCATTTGGTTCTATTTTTATTTATACAAATACCCATTAATTTTACTCGTGACAAATCTTTTCTTTTATTATAATATGTATTAATCATGTTTTAAAAAGGTATTATGTTACATTAATTCCAAGGAACTTGGATAAATGTTAAATGTTGTGTTTACAATAAAATGTGAGAAAAAAACTGAAATCTATTTCCCAATTCTGTCAGATAAATTAGCATACCACATATGTATGTATGTACACTATATTGGCAAAAGTATTCTCTCACCCATCCAAATAATTAAATTCAGGTTTTGCAATCACTTCCATGGCAAAAGGTGTATCAATTCAAGCACCTAGGCATGCAGACTGCTTCTACAAACATCTGTGAAAGAATGGGTCGCTCTCAGGAGCTCAGTGGATTCCAGCGTGATAGGATGCCACCTGTCCAGTCATGAAATTTCCTCGCTACTAAATATTCCACAGTCAATTGTCAGTGGTATTATAACAAAGTGGAAGTGATTGGGAACGACAGCAACTCAGCCACAAAGTGGTAGACCACGTAAAATGACAGAGCGGGGTCAGCGGATGCTGAGGTGCATAAAGGTCGCCAACTTTCTACAGAGTCAATCGCTACAGACCTCCAAACATTCATGTGGCCTTCAGATTATCTTAAGAACAGTGTGTAGAGAGCTTCATGGAATGGGTTTCCATGGCCATCACCCCAGCCTCATCTCTGTACTGCAAAAGGTACTTATTGGTCTCCACCAGCCTACACCAATAGCTCACTGGATTGTCCCATCGGGATTTACCTCTCCTGGACTGATCAGCCCTGCCGGACTCAAGTCAGCGTTCACAGCTCGCCACCAATCCACCTTAGAGAGCTCCCTTTCGCAGGAGCGATCGGACCTGTAGCCCACCCAGACTTCTATTCACCATACTATCCAGTCGGCTGAGGTTATTCTTATCCTGGATAGTCCTAGTGTGCTTGTGTTTTTGTCACTAGGAGACCAAGCCCCTGTTAGCGGTGTGAAAACGCTCCTCAGCTGCAAACAGGCCATGGCTAATGCTAGCTCCGGGCTAGTGCTGTCTCATCAGATCATGCTAAGCAATGCTTAGGGACTGTATCCCACAGGTTGCTGCAGTAAAGCACACCACTACAAAGGAAGGTCAGAGGTTGTTGAGAAACATGGCAGCAGCAACCATAGCTGTGAAACAGGGGGGCACCATAAGCATATTTTGCTACGTTAGCTTGTACTTCACAAAGTGAGCCAGTACAAGGATGCCTGGAGGACCATCTCAGTTGCCTTAATTTGCCCACTACACCAGGGCTTAAAGACCGGGTGTCACTTTGCCCAGCGTGCCGGAGAGCGACCATAACTACAGACACCTCAGATATCGGCTGGGGTGCATTGTGTTCACCTCAATCTACTTGAGAAAGAGGCCATGTTTCATGCAGTAGGGTTCTTCTTTATGAGATTCTGGGGAGGCATGTTTTGATCTAAACATAAAATTCCATGGTGGTTGCTAACATCAAACAAAATGCCGGGTTTTGCTCTCTGTCGCTGTACGAGATGGCATGCAAGATCCTCCTTTGGAGAGATATTACCTTGAAGGCTATACATTTGCCTGGGGATGCCAATGTTGCAGTGAATATCTGATTTAGGGGCATTCCCGAACCCGAAGAGGGACGGCTTAGCCAGGATATTTTGATAACCATACAGTCTCATTTAGGAGAGGCTCAGGTCAACCTTTTTGCTATCCAAGAGACCACCCATTGTCCCTTGTGGTAATTGATGTTGAGACCCACAGGGACAATAGGGGTCAAGGTCTCCCATTCCCCTCCTGCCAGCAGTTCTGGCCAAGGTGAGGATGATGAAGACCAGAGTCCTGCTGGTGGCTCCAAATAGGTCCTACCAGCCTTGAATGGTGAATCTGAGGGGATTGCTGGCAGGGGCCACTTGGTGTCTCATGATGAGATCAAACAAGGAAACACAGGCTCATGGAGAGCCATGGCACCTGAATTTGGAATCCATAAGCTGCATGGTTGGGCCATGTATGGGGACCAACCAAACAGTGGGGAAATACCAAAGTCTGCTAGAGACATGAATGCCAGATTAAGGCAGAATCCACCAGGCAACACATCACTTTTGGGGACTCTACTTGGATTCACTGTACCTATGGAAGTTGAAGATTTGGTCATCTCTACACCTGCAATTCAAAGTGCTTATTAAATTAGAATGATGTGAGAATATGGTAGTAATACAATTTTTTTTCAATTTAAAGAATTAGTTTATTATTGTTTATTCTGAAGTTCAAAGTTAATCCTCTGAAGTAACTGTGTTCTAGATGGATCCTGTTTTCTATAAAGCACATTCATGCATTTAAATTGGCTGTTTTACGGTTCATGTGACCCACTTTTGAGAATATTTTAAAAACAATTTCCATTTGGCTTTAATCGACAAAAAGGTCTTTAACCACCCACCCATTCGATTATCTTTTGTTTCCAGATACAGAATGTACAGTATTTGTCCTGCTAACATTGTTTCAGTCTTGCACCAGGCAAGACTCGTATATTTTCAAAAGTATCAGTGTACAAAGCAAATTTCAGCACTTTTAGCAAAACTGAATTTTCCAGCAGGAGTTTGTGATCTTGTTGAGGCCAGATATTTCCATTTAAGTCAAAGTTTCTCCATTAGATGTTATCTAATGATGTGCAACAGATTTTATTAATAACCATGCTGTAGTACAGCCTACCAAGGAGTCAGAGAAAACACACTTTTATAGCAGGACAGTGTTTTCAATCATTATTGTATTTTTCTTGTTATCAATTAAACTCTAGATCTTATTATATAACAAATCACTATTTTTATTTTCTGTGTAGTTTGAAAGAAAATACCACAGCATGTAGCTCCAGTCTGTGGCAATGTTCACAGTGGTAAGAGTCCTGGCGATAGGGGAGGTGTTTTGACATCAGACCCAGAGCAGCAGTAGCAAATGCAGCACTGATGAGATGCAGCACCAGGGAAAGTTTCACCTGCAAATAACAACAGTAGTGCTCATATACAAGGTAATAAAACTGGCCAAGCATTGAAATAAGTCAATCCAATAAAAGAAAGTAACTTTTTTAAAAGTAGCTAGAAAGCAAAAATTCTACGATGCTGCATCCTACATTGATAATTAAGTGAACCATCCAAAAGTGAACAGTGAAAGTAGCACCGACATCTCGCTTTCCGGGAAGTTCTTCTTTATTCCCGTCTTACTCATTCTTTTTTCTTTAATCGGGAATCGCAGGTGCAGGGCTCATTTAAATATGATTTGCGTATTTAAGTAGGGGCGTGGACAGGGAGGAGTTGGGTACTACGACATGTGCGCTCAATTCCACGTTGATTGGGATGTACAAACGAAATGTGCTTGGATTCATGCGTACACACAGATTCATACATCCGGATATTTTTGTGTGTAGGAGGGTATTTGGGTCTTTGTACATGAGGCCCCAGATCAAGTGAGACGGTATAAATATCAAGGAATTGCTGGACTTGCTTCAAGTACAGTATTAAGATGTGGTGGACATGGTGGGTTAACAATCGACTTTAGTCTGCGAAATGAATGAGAATACCATGTTTTTCTTTTAGATGGTAAAACCTTGGAGCAGCAGAAATGATGCCATATATACTAATCTTATCATACAGTCTGTTTTCCATACAGCATCTAAGACAAGTAACTGAGTAACTATACCAGTAAAATGGACTTACCTAGATTTTGCAGCAGGCCACACACAGGGAAAAAGACAACAAAGGAGAGAATTTTAAACTATGCAAATACACTTATACTTAAATTTCTTGAAAAAACATACAAACAAACAAACAAAAACCCACACATTTAAAGAGCTAAATTTTTTTTAGAATCTATGTATAATCTTACAGTGTATCGCTTATATGCCTATATTTTTCACAGCTGTTGTGAAAGTTTCTTAACTATTAAATTTGAATTTATTGATTTTGATTTATATTAAATAATGCTGATAAGACTAAGCAAATGTTGTTTTCAAAGCCAAGGAAAAGACTGTTAAACATCCCCACAATATTCACCCTTGAGGGAAATGAAATTGAGGTGGTACATTTGTATAAATATCTTGGTATCTTGCTTGATGACACGCTGACATTCAAAGCCCACATTGAAAACCTTGTAAAGAAACTTAAACTAAAACTAGGTTTTTTATTTAGAAATAAATTCTGCTTTTCCTTTGATGTTAAGAAGCGCCTTGCCTCTGCAACTTTTGTATCCATTTTAGACTATGCAGACCTCCTGTATATGAACGCTTCAGTTCAATGCCTGAGTAAGATTTACTCTGTCTATCATGCTGCCCTGAGGTTCATCACTAACTGTAGGGCTCTAACCTATCACTGTGAACTACATGCCAGAGTACAATGGCCTGCACTGGCTACCAGGAGACTCACTCACTGCTACACTTTTATATACAAGGCAATACTCGGACTACTGCCACCCTCCATCTGCAGCCTAATCACAGTAAGGAACATTGGCTCTTATGGTCTGCGTTCCAATGACCATTTGCTACTCTCTGTCCCCTGTTTTCGTACAGAACAGGGAAAAAGGGCCTTTGCTTTTTCTGGTCCTACCTCATGGAACAATTTACAAAAGGATTTGAAATTAACGGAACTGATTCCTTTGAGCGATTTTCCAGCAAGGCTTCCATAGCCTGGCGATGTGCGAGGCTTCCATAGCCTGGCGATGTGCGAGGCTTCCATAGCCTGGCGATGTGCGAGGCTTCCATAGCCTGGCTATGTGCGAGGCTTCCATAGCCTGGCTATGTGCGAGGCTTCCATAGCCTGGCTATGTGCGAGGCTTCCATAGCCTGGCTATGTGCGAGGCTTCCATAGCCTGGCTATGTGCGAGGCTTCCATAGCCTGGCTATGTGCGAGTGCACGAGGAACGTAGGAAGCCCTGACGAGTGAATGGTGGAAAAAAGGAGAGCAAGACAAGAGCTGTCACTTTCTCTGCAGCTGAACAAAGAATGCTGATGCCTCTGAGTTTTTGTCGTGTTTTAAGTTCCTGTTTAGTTTTGCCATGTTTTAGTTTTCTCATGTCTTAGTTTTGTTAGTCAAGGTCAAGGTTTAGTATTTAGTTTTTGCCATGTTCCCCATAGTTCCTGTTGCCCTGCCATCACCTTCACTCACAACCCCTGTGTTTTTCCCCCACAGCTGTACTCACTCACCAATCACTCCCTCAGTATTTAGTTTCCAGGTTTCACCATGGCCAGATCCTGTTGCTAGGCTAACTCATGCTGTCAGTGCATTAACAACTTCTGTGTTGGAATCAAAGCTTAACGTGCTAACAACAGACAGCTGGATGAGCTTGCGAGCGTCGGAGAGCTGGTCGGCAGGAGTGAGACGTTGACGTGGTCAGAGCAGGGAGTTGTGCTCGGCAAAAACAAGTTTTTCTTCACTTTATAGTGTTGGAAAGCGCATTGTTGGAGAAGGATAAGTACAGAGACTGTATATGGCTGCGGCCAGGGGAAGGGAGGGGTGGGTGACAGCTGGAAGTAAGCGAGGTGCATCAGTAGAAAGGGAGCAAGCAGAAAGGAAAATGAGGAGAAACGACAGCGCTGAGTTTAAGGTAGTTTTCAAACTGAAGGACCCAAAAGGATCGGGGGGGTTTAGAGCAGTTAACCCTCTAAAAATTGCAGCGTCACTGAAAGGGGTTGGCGAAATTGGTGCAAGGATACTAGCTAATGGCATGCTTATGGTGATGTGTAAGGATGCAGAAACACAGAACAAAGCGAGTAAGGTTAAAATGATAGCTGGGTTAAACATTTAAGTGAATATCTCGAACAGAATTGAGGGAGTTAAAGGAGTCATTTATGGTGTCTGTGCTGATGTTACTGAGAAGGAAATGAAGGAGCAAATCAAGGGAGGGAAAGTTAAAGAAGTGAAGAGATTTAAAGCACGGGAGGGTAGTAACCCGAATGCTCCTGTCCTGATAACTTTTGAAGGAGATAGTCTGCCAATCAGAGTGTTTTTTGGATGTGTGTCATATCAAGTGAAAAAATATGAAAGACCGCCGCTTAGGTGCTTCAAATGCCAAAGATTTGGCCATGTTGCTGAGGGATGTCGCGGTAGTCAAAGGTGCTCAAAGTGTGGGGGGGAACATGATTTGTTAAAATGCGAAGTGGCTGATTCAAAATGCTGCAACTGCGGTGGCGCTCATATAACATCATATCGGGGATGCACTCTCTTTGAAAAGGCAAAACATGTCCAGGTTATCAAAGAGCAACTTAACCTATCATATGCAGAGGCTCTAAAGAAAGTAGACGGAAGAAGTGTCAATGGGTCCGGATATGTCAGCTCTCAGATGTCCCCATCCTTGGCACCCCCACGTGCCCCACACCCTCCTTTGCCAGCTGATTCGATTGTGGTTAATAAAGAAAGCTTATTGGCATTCATGGTTGATGTGGTGTACGCCACTAAGCGTAAGGAATCTAGGTCTGACATCATGAAGGCAGTGGTTGAGGCAGCCGGGAGGTTTTTGGGATCGGGATCATATGACCCTATTAAATTGCATAAGTTTATGCAAGGCAGTCAGGTGGAGGCTCCTAGGTTGCAGGAGAAGGAACCGGAGGAAATTGAGGTAGATGAACGGAGTGATGATGATGATGATGATGATTAATATCATCTTTATGTTCTGTATTCTGCAATGGAATGCAAGGAGTCTAATTGCAAACGGACAAGAACTAAAAAAATGTGTTGACATTGGAGAGGATAAGCCTGACTTGATATGTGTGCAAGAAACTTGGTTAAAACCATGTCTAGACTTTGTTGTACCAGGGTATGTGGGTGTAAGGAAGGATAGGGCAGATGGAACTGGTGGTGGATGTGCTGTGTTTATTAAAGTAGGAATTCAGTACAAAGTAGTAGACATTGATTCTAGCCTTGAGTGTGTTTTAACTGAAATATGGAGTTTACAGGGAAAAATTACTGTAGTCAACTTCTACAATCCATGCAAGGTATTAGTGCCGGAGGAGTTAGACAAAATTATGGAGGAAATTAGATCCCCAGCTATTTGGGCTGGGGACTTCAACGCCCATAATCCTTTGTGGGGAAGTGTAAAGAGGGATAGGAATGGAACTGTTTTAGAAGATTTCTTAGAAAGGTACGGGTTGGTAGTCATGAATGATGGTCGGCCCACTAGGGTACAGATAGAGACAGGTAAGCTATCATGTATTGACCTAACATTTGTTTCACCAGGGTTGGCTAGAGTCGGGGAGTGGGAAGTCATGGATAGGAACACAATGGCCAGTGATCACTTCCCTATCATGAGTGGGTACGGTAGGACTCTGATAAAAGAAGTAGAGGGCAGGCCCAAAGTGTTTAAGTTTGCTAATGCCCAGTGGGATAAGTTTGAAGAGGAGACAGCAGCCCTAGTGGGGGAAGTTGAAAGTGATGGAACAATAGATGTTTTTTATGAATCACTTAGCTCAATGATATTTACTGCTGCGCTAAACTCAATCCCCATAAGGCAGAGTCCCAAAGATAGAGTTGCTGTCCCTTGGTGGAATAAGGAGTGTGATGCAGCTATTAAAAATAGAAATAGGGCATATCGAAAGTTAAGAAAATGCCCTTCACAAATAAATGCTATTGACTACAAAAGACGAAGAGCAGCTGCAAGGAAAACTACTAAGGAAGCCAAGAGAAATTGTTGGAGGAAGTATTGTGGTATTTTACGCCATGACACCCCCATTAAGGAAGTGTGGTCAAGAGTGCACAGGATGTCAGGTAAATTTAGTAGGTACAAAATGCCAGTTTTGAATGATGGAGTAAGGGAGGCTGTAAGTAACATAGAGAAGGCAAATATGTGTGCCAAGGTCTTTCAGGCTGTTCACAACTCAACTGGTTTGGGGGAAGAATGCTTGAGGAAGAGAGCGGAAGTGTTGAGAAACGAGCAATGGAAGCTTAGCTATTGCCATGAAAACAGTGATCCGTTTAATTTGTTTTTCTTACGTAAGGAGCTGACAGAAGCCATTCAGGCCGGGGCCAGCACTGCCCCAGGAAAAGATAGGCTGTGCTACGACATGCTTAAACACTTGAGCGGTATGGTACTGGATGAAATCCTAGCATTGCTTAATATGATATGGGAGACAGGTAGCTTACCAGCAGAGTGGAAGCGCGCGGTCATAGTTCCAATACTGAAGCCAGGAAAAAATGCAGCAAAACCAGATTCATATCGTCCTATAGCATTGACTTCAGTAATGTGTAAGGTAATGGAACGCATAGTAACCAACAGGCTTGTGTACTTTCTAGAAACAAGAGGGTTTTTTGTAGATTACCAAAATGGGTTCAGGATAGGAAGAGGTACAATGGACTCTGCAGCAGTACTGGACATGGAAGTTAGAAAGGCTATGGTAAATAAAGAAGCCATAGTAGGAGTCTTCCTAGACATTGAAAAAGCCTATGACTCAATGTGGAAGGAAGGGGTAGTAATTAAATTACATGATGCAGGAGTAAAGGGAAGGATGTTTAATTGAATCAAAGATTTTCTTCTGGATAGGAAAATTCAGGTGAGAGTGGGTGGGGTATACTCTGAAACCCTTAATATAGAGAATGGCACCCCGCAGGGATCAGTTATCAGCCCAGTTCTCTTCAATATAATGATCAATGATATTTTTAAAAATGTTGGACGAGAATTTGGGAGGTCACTTTTTTGCAGATGACGGGGCCATCTGGAGGAGAGGCAGGAATATTGAGTATTTGCTTAAGAAAACCCAGGAAGGCTTAAATGCAATAGAAGAGTGGGCAAATAAGTGGAGCTGTAGAATTTCTGTTGCCAAGAGCAAATACATGGTGTTTGGATTTAAAAGGAAAATCCCACGAACAGGGTTAAATCTGTATGGGGCTCCGTTAGAGCGGGTCAAGGAATTTAAATTCCTGGGTATGTGGCTTGATGAAAGACTCACCTGGAAAAGTCACATAGGAAAAACTGTGAGCAAGTGTGAAAGGGTGATAAACGTTCTTCGGAGCCTGGCTGGGTGTGAATGGGGAGCTGAGAGGGAGACTATGCTCATGATCTATCAGGCAATGATCAGATCAGCAATAGACTATGGGAGCTTTGTCTATGGGTCAGCTGCTAAGTCCACGTTGGACAAGTTAGATGCCGTCCAGGCAAGAGCTTTAAGAACATGCTGTGGGGCACTTAGGACGACCCCTATCCCAGCCCTGCTTGTAGAGATGGGAGAGTGGCCACTTAGAATCAGACGCAACAAACTAGGATTACATTATTGGTCTAAATTAAAGGGAACTAGCCAGAGTCTCTCAGCCAAGTGTCTGCTGAATGAAAATTGGGAGTTTGCAGATGGGAGGAAAAAAGGAAACTTCCTGTCTGGGGCGGAAGAATTGGCTGAGAGAGTGGGCGTAGACAAAGAAAATACACGCATTCTGGTCAGTTGTGCCAATGTGGTTGCTCCCAGAGCCTATTGCTCCCAGAGCCTATTGTAGACCTCACACTTTTAAACCTGAAACAGCAGGGAGTCCTCACTAGTGCGATGGTTGAGGGGTACATAAAAGAGGAATGGGGTGCACACATGCAGGTATATACAGACGGGTCTAAGGACCTAAGGTTTTTGCTACAGAGCTAGTGGCAATAATTTGGGCACTATGGTGGATCGAACAAGTTAAGCCAGAAAAAGTAATCATATGCTCTGATTCAGCCGCTGCCTTGATGACTATGAGGAGTGGGACATCTAGAGCTAGAGCCGACCTGATAAATGAAGCACTGGTAAGTCTATATAAAATTGAAAAAGTGGGGTGTGATGTAGGATTCCTTTGGGTCCCAGGGCATGCAGGTGTAGAGGGGAACGAGACAGCTGACAAGCTCGCCAGAATAGCGCTCCGGAGAGAGGAAGTAAATGTGGAAATTCAAATGGGAAAGCCAGAATTCTATAGTGCCATAAAGGAGGGGCTAGAGAAACAGTGGCAAGAAGAGTGGAACAAGGAAGAGAGAGGAAGACTATATTTCTCAGCACAAAATACAGTAAAAAGACAGAGTGTGTATATGGGGGGTGACAGAAGAGACTCTGTCAAACTGTTAAGACTGAGGTTTGGGCATTGTGGTCTGGCCAGCTGCTTAAAAACCGTTGGGAAGCATCCAGATGGGCTGTGTGAATGTGGAAAAGAAGAGACTGTAGTGCATGTCCTATTGGAATGTCAAAAATATAGAGTGGAGAGACTACAGTTGCGAGAAGAACTGGGGAAAATTGGGATCTCCATTTCAGATTTTAAAACACTGTTCAGTCGGGGAAAGGATCACCAAGCTGTGGAGAAGAGCGTTCTGGATTTTATCCGCAGCACAGACCTCTACCAGAGGATGTAGGAGCGTCAATATGATGAATAGCCCTTTGAACTGCGGAGGGCAGTAATGTGCAGCAGCGCAAACACTGCCGGAAATCCCCAGAAGAAGAAGAAGAAGATGGCCAGATCCTACCCCGTCACCCATGATAGAACCCGTCACAGTACCTCATGTTGGGTACCGTTATTCAAGTCCATCAAGTCCATCAAGTCCATCAAGTCTATCAAGTCAGGTTTGTTCTTTTGTGTTTCATAGTCATAGTCAAGTTTTTTTTTTTTTCATAGTTTTTAGTTTTGTAATCCGGCTCAGCCGTGCCTTGGGTTGACTTTTTTTTACGTTTTATTTTGGATATCTGCATCCGTGTCCTGTTTCCACGCCACGCATCACCACCCAACATGACAGATGGAGCTGTATGAGGATTTTAAAAGTGTCATCACCAGAAAAGGTAATTAGCTGTGATCAATAAAGCGAGGGAAACGGCATGGCAAACAACTGCTCACAGACTAAATGCGTAAGTTGTAAAAGCTTCATACCATTGTCAATTGTTACACGTTTATTTTACTGTCCTCATGTATTTATGCTCTCCTCTTTGTGTTATAATGTGTTTAATTAAAGCATGCCCAATAATCAACACGCATCATCATACTTTGTGACTATATTATCGTGAGTGTGTGACCCTCATATTAATTTTTCACTGTTACATCTGTACAGGAGCAATCTTAACAGCCAGAAGCGTACCTGGCAGCAGGTGAAGGTAAAGTACAAGAACATATTTCAGAGTGGTAAGTAGCCTTTGAAGAAACGTGTTTGTCCATGAAATGTGTTGAGCTGTAAATATGTTGCACTGTAGCTACCAAAAAAAGGCCGAGGCCGAGGCCACTGGTGGAGTCCTCCACCTGAAAATCTCACACCAGCAATCGAGGGCGCCCACTGGTGTAAGGAATAGAAGGAGGGACCTCCTCGGGACATTCAAAATTCAACATAGTTTTATTTGTCACATACACAATCATACACAGTACAATGTGCAGTGAAATTCTTCCTTGTCCTGCTACCAATAAAAAGAGACTTAAAATTAAATATGAAATATGAATAAAAATGAATAAAAAATATAAAATAATAATAAAAGTTATCCAGTTTAACGCTCAGTGTTCAGCAGACGGATGTCCTGGGGAAAGAAACTTTTCCTCATCCTCTCAGTGCTGGTTCTCAGGCTGCGGAACCGCCGGCCTGAAGGCAGCAGGGAGAGGAGCGAGTGTCCGGGGTGGTGGGGCTGCCTGAGGATCTTCTCAGCTGTCACCCTGCATCGTTTAACATAAATGTGTTGCAGGTCGGGTAGGTTGTTCTGATAGTCCGCTCAGCTGAGCGGACTACTTTCCTAAGGGCCAAGAGGTGCTGTTTTTTGCAGCTGCCCATCCATGTGGTGATGCTCCCACTCAAGATGCTCTCAGTGGGTTAGGGTGTAAAAGTTCCTGAGCACCTTGAGGGGGAGCCTGAAGTCTCTGAGGCGTCTGAGGTGGAACAGACGCTGCCTGGCCTTTTTAACAGTCCTGTTAGCGTGCAGTGACCAGGACAGCTCCTGTGTGATGGTCACACCGAGCTATTTGAAGCTGTCCTCGCTCTCCACCTCAGACCTGTCGATGCAGAGTGGACGGATGTCACTCTGATGCTTCCTTCTGTAGTCCAGTCAGCTCCTTAGTTTTGCTGGCTTTCAGCCGGAGGTTTTTTCCCGGCACCAGCTCTCCAGTTGGATGACCTCCATCCTGTATAGGCCTCCTCCGTGTTATGGGAGATCAACCCCACGATGGCTGTGTGGTCAGCAAACTTGATGATGATATTGCTGTCTGATGTGGACACACAGTCATGTGTGTACAGGGAGTACAGCAGGGGACTCAGCAGGCAGCCTTGAGGGGATCCAGTGTTGACTGTGAGGGGGGATGAATTATGGGAACCCAAGCGTACCACCTGATGTCTGCTGGTTAGGAAGCTGTGGACCCACCTACACAGAGAGGAGTTCAGTCCAAGATCATACAGCTTAGTGAGCAGCCTGGAGGGGACTATGGTGTTAGATGCTGAGCTGTAGTCCACAAACAGCACTCTCACATAGTTCCCCATCCTAGGGTCCAGATGGGAGAGTGTCTTGTGCAGCATGAAGGTTACGGCGTCGTTGGTAGAGCTGTCTGGGCGGTATGCAAACTGAAGAGGGTCCAGGGTGGGGGGCAGAGAGGAGCTGATGAATGTTTTGACCAGTTTCTCAAAACATTTCATCACCACAGATGTGAGGGGGCTATGGGGTGATAGTCACTGGGGTTCCTGGGCTTGGTTGTCTTTGGGACAGGGACCACAACAAACTTCTTAAAGCAGGTGGGAATCACACACTGTGAGAGGGAAAGGTTGAATATCGTTGTAAACAGCGGCGCGAGCTGTTCAGCGCAGGCTTTGAGGACTCGACCTCTGATGCCGTTGGGCCCCGCTGCCTTCCTGGTGTTCACACTTCTAAACATCCTCCTCACCTCCAGCTCCGTCACAGTGAGCGCCTCCTCTCCTCCGGCTGGGAGCGCAGCTTCTTGCCTGCTGTCCGACTCGAAGCGTGCGAAGAAGTTGTTGAGCTCATCAGCCAGCGAAGCGTCGGCTCTCATCTCGGTTGGGTGTGTTGCTCTGTAGTCCGTGATGGTACGTAGTCCCTGCCACAGCGTCCTGGAGTTGCTCCCCTCCATCTGCAGCTCCAGTCTCTCGGCATAGCGGCGTTTAGCCTTTTTCACCGTTCTCCGGACAGCGTAGGTGGCTGCCCTGTATGGCGTCATTTTTCCAGAGACGAGTCCAGAGTTGTAGGCAGCAGTGCGGGCCCTCAGTGCGTCGCGGACGGTTTTATCCACCCACGGCTTCTGATTTGGAAAAGTTCTGAGGGTGGCTATTGGTGTTGTGTCTTCCACCATTTTCCTAATAAATCCCACAACTGCTTCTGTGAACTCGTTGATGTCACCGCCCGAACATCGCTGAAACATCTCCCAGTCTGCTGAATCCAGTGCACCCCTCAGAGTGGCTTCTGACTGATCAGTCCACAGTGTCACTTCTCTGACTGCAGGATACTCCTGCTTCAGCCGGTGTTTATATTTCGGTATGAGGAAGACGGCATTGTGGTCCGAAAGACCAAATGGAGGCAGAGGCTTGGCCTTGTAACCATCCTTGAAAGGAGAGTAACAGTGGTCCAGAGTCCTCTCTCCTCTGGTGGGACAGTTGATGTGTTGTTTAAACTCCGGTATCACCTTCCTCAGGCTGGCACTGTTAAAGTCCCCGGCCACGATGAGGGCTGCACCAGGCTGCATCAGTTCGGTGAGGGCAGTGGCCGTGTTCGCCCGAGGTGGGATGTAAACGACGCTGATGATGACGAGGTAAACTCACGGGGCAGGTAGAAAGGACGGCACTGGATGGTCAGGAGCTCCAGGTCAGGGGAACAGGAGTTTCTGAGAGACTGAACGTTCCTGTTGTCACACCAGTCGTTGTTCACCACCTCCTCTTGATTTACCAGACTCACTCGTCCTGTCCCTGCGGTGAACTGTGAAGAACTGTGCTGGTTGAACGGCATGGTCCGGGATCAGGGGGGTCAGCCATGTCTCGGTGAGGCAGATGATGTTACAGTCCTGTATACCCCTCGGAAACTTTATTCTTGCCCTGAGTTCGTCGAGCTTGTTTTCCAGTGACTGGATTGGCGAGGAGAATGCTGGGCAGAGGCGAATGGTGTGCTCTGCGTCTCAGTCTGTTCCTAACGCCGGCTCGTTTCCCTCGGGGCCTCCTTCATGACCTGCGGCCTGTGGATCCATTGTTGTTGTTGTTGTCGTGGGCGACCCGTTGAATGTCGCCGGGCCATGTCGGGTCCGGTTTTAGGTTGATAGGAGCACAGTTTGGGTACTGTGTTCCAAAATGAAGTAGGGTCTGTCTGTCCTACGTGTTACGACCTAGAACAGGAGCACTTAACAAATTAAGAATCGCATAAAAAAATGACCAGATATAAACAAACGTTGGGAGCAGGTACAATTGGGATATGTGATATGTAATATGTATCCCATGTATGATATGGGATATGTAATTTGGGATATGTTCCCAAAAGTGTGTGGTATCAGTATGTAGAAGGTACTGATCCCTAAATTAGCCAGAATTATCGAGATAAGCCAGGCTTTCGTGGAACACCCCTCTGGTTTCTGTTGCTGATTAGCTCTCATCTGTTTTCAAACCTTTCATCCCTCCCTCTGCATATATACCCCTGGTTTTCAGTCGTTACTTTGTCAGATAATTTTCATGTTGCACTTGTTCTGTTTTCCTGTGGATTGTCTATCATGTTTTCTTGAGCTCCAAGACCATATAGCCTACCAGCTATGCCCTGCTCTTCTCTCCATTGTCTCCACTTGGGTCCGCTCCTCTAGTAATCCATAACTGTGACAGATTTAGTCAAAAATACTGAGGCAGCAATTTTAAACATTAAATTGAAAATTATATACATTGCCCTCAGCAATTTGCTTGGGAACAAAACACATTTAGCTTCCCACCTGCAAGATATGCGCAAAACATGTTCTATATCATATTTTACCACTACAAGCACCTAACAGCTTGCGGAAAAATATAGCTGCTCTTGGTGGAGTAATATTGTTATTGTTGACCTCGTCTCAATACCTGACTAGGCTTATACCTGCCTCACTAATGGGGCCTTGCCCTTCTGAAAATGTCAGGGCAATATTTCAAGATACACTAACCACATATTTTTAGTTTTAAGACCTGTATTCTTACCAAGAAAAATCTTAAAACCACCTTATGTAACAGGTGCAAGGCAGCTCACTGTTGATGGTGGGAATAAATACGGCTAAGGAGGTTGCCACCTACCCAGGAGTGAATATTCACATTGCAAAACGTTGCAAAAACACTGCAGCAGCTGAATTTGCATAAGTAAAGAGGGATACATTTGAACTTTATCCCTAATCTGAGGATGTCTTTATGCATAGAATTGTTAGAGAAGAAACTTTTCTTGTTGTTGCAGCGCTAAAGTGTCAAGTCAAGCTTACTACAGATCGCAAGTTTATTGGCAGACAAAACGACATGCAAACAGGGCAGTATGTTCTTCGTATGGTGATACGTGGCCATGGAATGGCCATCTGCTTCATGCATTAGCCGTGCAGTTCCCAGCTGATTCTCTGCTAAGTCTATGGCTGAATTCTTTTGGAAACTGGATAGCATTTAACTGAGGGAGTTAATTTAGGGAGTTACTTCATCTGTAAGTGAACTGTACTCAGGACCTGACAGAGGTGTAAGGCACTATCTCTATATGCTGGATTCTATGTTTCATTTTATTGAGCAACTTACTGTACTGTACTAGACAATTTAATTTGTTCTACGCCTCTGAGTTCCTTACTGTTATGGCTCCATCAAGAATTTCTCAACAGTGTGGTAATTGGAGTTTTCATGGAAACTTTCCACCTGTAAATGGGCCTTGGCAGTTATTCTCAATGTGTCATTGCAGCTATCTTTGTGTCAGTACAACTTCTGCTTTGGTGAACTCATCATTTCACTGTTAATTGCTGATGGACCTGTCTTCTGAAAGGCTGGATTAATACTGTCCTTGCAAAATAAACATAAAAAACAAAACATCAAAGCTTTTTAATGAGACCCGTCCTCAGCAAATTGATGTACTGTACACAATACAATAATCTCCTATTATGCAAATCAGAATATTTTAAAATTTCAATAAAGAGAAGCCATATCAGCTTTTAAAAAACTACTAGTGTGAAACTCAAGTGGTACAATGTAACTACTGTCAAATAAGGAAAACTTCTATACAGTCTATACAGTGATCTGTATCATAGAGTACTTGAGATGTTCTGACTGTTTTGCTTGATTTATATTTTAGGAGACAGACTTACCCAAAACAGCGTAGGTTTCCTGCCACTGTGGACCAACACTGCACCAGACAAGGTCACCTAGTGCATTTAAACGTGAAGAACATTGTATTGTGAGATACTTGCATATTATATCAATAAGATAACATGAAAATATGCGGAAACCTAACAGAATATGAACATATACAACATACTTTCTAACTGCTAGAAATTCATTTGTATATCATTTGTTCTTCTTATTTTCAAAATTAAATGAAAAATACAAAATACACTTATTTTCCAATTTTCATTCCCTAAACCAAAGTGAAAACTTGTATAAAGAACTGTTCTCCATTTTGTGCTCAGATAAAAAAATGTAAAAAAATATATATCATATTCTCTGTGCTTCCTCCCACTGTCCAAAAACATGCATGTCAGGTTAATTGGTGTCTCTAAAATTGTCCCTGTGAGTGAATGTGTGTGGTTGTTTGTCTGGTTTGTCTCTGTGTGGCCCTGTGATGGACTGGCGACCTGTCCAGGGTGTACCCCGCCTCTCGCCCGATGACCGCTGGGATAGGCTCCAGCACCCCCACGACCCGACCGACGGATTCAGCGGTATAGAAAATGGATGGATGGATGGATGGATGGATAGATATTCTCCTTTGTTTTTTAATCTTAGACAATTTACTTGATCCAGAGATAATCTTTGTTCCATTTATTTGGCTACAGGGTGAGTTCAACACTAAAGCTGTGCTGAGCTCCTCCTGAGCTTGCTACACAATGCAATATTTCCTTATTTTGTTGACCCTCATCAAGAAAATAAAAAATATGTCATGTGTGAAAGAGTTTTTTTTTTTTTTTTTTTTAACCACCTGTTGCTGTTGATACCCAGCAGTTAAATTGATAGATTATGCCTGCCCAACAATTTCTGATAACTATGGGCACATATACATATACATACATAGGCCCAATCCCAATTCACCCCTTGGCCCTACCCCTTACCCCTTCCCCTCCGTTTTGCGCGTTCACGTGAAGAGGTAGTGTTGTCCCAATACTCTTCCAAAGCCCTTCCCCTTAGCCCTACCCCTCCGTTGTAGCCCTTGAAACGGAGGGCTTCGGCCAGGCAGACTCCGTTTGAAGGGGTATGATATATTTCCCAGAGTACAACGCGACTAACGGGAGATCGTGAGTCTTTTTAAAAATGGCAGAGGCAAGAGCACCACACAAATGTAAGTTCCTCTATTTTTTTTTGCCATAATTTAACTGTGTTAACCGTTTTAGGTTGTGATAACTGGTGTATTGTGTGAGTTTAACATGGTGGCAATGTGTAGTTGTTTTCTGCTATAAACGCACATGGGAAAAGTCGCTATTTTACATGGAGTAATCGGTCAATGCATGTGAAGATGCTGCGAAAGAGTTGTCGTTTTTTAAATTGTAACACGAGTATTTACAAGCAATGTCGTTGGTTAACCATAGAGAAGTTCCTTTTGAGCGTCATTTCGCTACCTATTATCACAAGTATTCATATACGTGACTGATTCACAGGGACTCAAGCACAAAGAGCCTGATCAGGTTTAGCGCCGAAAACGAAGATCTGTTTCTAAAGTCATCCCCATCCCCAAAAAGAAGTAGGAAGTCCAATCCCATAATGGATTACCTGATACAGGAGAGCCTGAAGGAGCAGAAGCGCCACGAGCAGAAAACGGAGCGCTTTTTAGCTCGGTTTGAGCGCATGATAGACAAACTTTACGGTGAGTTGATGCGCCATGCACCTATTGTACACACAGCCAACACTACCGCATTCTGAAACACCTTTTTTTAATTTTTTACAATGGATGAAAGTGCATGCTATAATGTCATGTCGTGTCTTGTTCCCCCAGAACATCACTGAGCCCATGCAGCACCTCCGATGCGCCCTCCGCTGTTCCTGCTCCGGTCATCTCGTTCTTGATGATTGCACTGTTGCCCGTTTATATTCATACTGTTTCTATTCATACTGTTTATTGTCCATATTTGCACCACACACTTTACAGCAGACACTTTAAGCTGTTATTTCTGAAAATAAGCTGCCTTACCAGTCTGTAATGTGAGCCTAATAAAAGAAATTAAGGACAAAAGGTTTGTGAGCATGATTATCACATCAACATCATATGAACGACTGGAACGGATATTGGTATGAAGAGATTTATTATACAAGGGATAACAAAAAAATTGGGGTACATGTTGTGGTCCAATGGGCAATAATTTGTAGGATGACCCGTCTGCTGGAAAGAAAAACATGGAAAGATCAGGCTTTCATCCTCCCAAACCAACACATTGATAGCACACACAAGGCAGTGCATTTATTTATGTCATCAAATCTGAACCTGGTACAAAGAAAACAGCTTCAAAAACGCATGAGCTGCATGTTTATCCCAAACGGAACGAGGCGAGTAACAAAGGCTAAACGTTAGCTTATGCTTTCAGCTAGGTTAGCCAGGTTAGGATACTACTCCAGTCAATAAATCAGCAAATCTCACGAGACAAGCAAATTGTTTCTATATTACACGATATCACAAATGTACAGTTAGAAGCACTTTCATATACACAAACAAATACATTATCATATGCACATGCCGGCTCTGGAAGCTACCAGCTGCTCACTCACACGCGTTATTTGCATTACGCAAATAATTCTACATACCGTAACAAGATCCAGCAATGCTCCCAGATGTCGAAGACGCCTTCGCCTGATGGCACTCCGTCGATTCGACGCAGATATTTCTAAAAATATCCGAATAGCCCAGGACAGCGCGAACACCACAGCACCGGTCATGTTTGTTTACTTCTGGCTAAAGCTGTCGCTTTTGGTTCCGTAACAACTGACGGCGCGGACTTATTACGTTCGTGAGTGTGAAGTGCTGTCCCAATTCGAAGGGGTATGTTTTCAGCCCTCCGCCTACCCCTACGTTCGAAGGGGCGAGGGGTAGGGGCGAGGGGTAGGGGCGAGGGGTAGGGGTGAGGGGTAGGCGAAGGGGTAGGAAAATAGAATTGGGATTGGGCCATACTATGCTCACTGCTCTTTCACGTGAGTTGAGTCTACTACTTATTTTCTGATATCAAGTCAACTTGACTTGAAAATGTGTTATCTGAAAGCTATTAATATCCTATTTGATCAATGAAATTGGTTTCACTTTGATTTGGTCTGGGACTTAGATGTCCACCATGTTAGGCTATTATGAGGCTTGTACAGCTCGGCAAATATTAACTTACTACTTTTTACAACTAACACTTTTCTGATCACAGTCCTCTCTATCTTAATTGTAGCATATCAATGATTCCTCTATTTGTGATTCCTCCCTTTTTTGACAGCCTGATGTTCTTATGAATTAAGTTTAAGCTGCTCTGTGTATTTTTGTGGAGAAACATGAAATGATGCATAAGACGCTTCTTTTGATGTGACCATGTGGAGCCTGAAGAGAAAGCCAAGTTTGTGAACAAAGATCAGAACCACTGTTGTAGTATTTGTTATCTTTGAATAATGTTTCAAGTTTTGTAGAGCAGTGAACAAAAAGAAAGCCTAGCTGTATTAAACTTCACACTTCATAGTTCACTCTTCTGGACCAAGCCTTTCTCTCAGTAACTAGGACAATGATGATGTTAGATGACAGGCAACTGCTGTCTTCCTCAAAGTCTGGTTTTATTACTTGCTACTTAAATAGTACAGCTTGGATTTTTCATTTTGCAGTCAGAAGACTAAACAAAAACAAACTATCCTTTGTTTATTAGTGACAAAGCTACAAAGTGATGGAAAGATGGTAAGATCATAAAAAAGTACGAGATAGCTGCAATAAAGAGGGAGGCCAATAGAATAGTGTTTGTCATGCAAATTTGTAAAATAATACAGAAAAGTCAATTAAAGATCTGTGCACAGCTTCACTTAATCATTTTAATCAACAGTTCTTTAATCAATTTTTCATTTTGTGAAAAATACTTTATTATTGTTTTTATTTTTGGTTTTATTTAGAAATGGAATGACACACAAATTTAAGTGGCCTTTGACTGACCTGTATGACGACAACCAGGAAGAGGGCCACATCTCCTGTAAAGTGGACCTCATGGATCTGGAGCACAGATGCACTCAGGCAAAGGATCAAAGCCCCAATTACAATTTGGATTGCCTGGTTTTGGGAAAGGATATGGGGGGGGCGACAGGACAGGACAGGAAGTCATTAGTATAACTTGTTCACTCTTTCATTAATTCAAAGGGGAAAAAAAATTCAAACTTATCTAAGAGTAGATTAAGTATTTATTTTCCCTTCTCTGTGGACATACAATCCACAAAGGTGAGAAAAAAAAAAAATCGAGAACGAAACATCAAACTAAAAGCCTCATCAGGACAGTCACAATAAATGTCATATGTGTATTGCTTATGCCATTGGTCTTTGCAATACTTTTAAAACCCAAATTGAGTCCACCTGCATAACTGCACAACTGAACTCTAGACAACACAAACCTGACCATATGAAGTCTCACAGTTGATAATCTTTGCGTATCTGATATGAGTGCAAACCAAGTTATATGAGGAAGAAGAAACTGAGAATGAAAGGCATTAGTTGTTGAGTTGGAGTCTTACACACTTCTCTGCAGCTTCTCATCTGCTGCTACCCCCCAAAAACCCTGTCTGCTCCCACACCCAAATTACATAAAGGAAATTTCAAAAAATGAGGAGCAAATCTAGAAAACCTAAAAAAATTGTAGACAAAAAATGTAACTGAACAAAAACACCAAACTATTAAAAGTGGTTTGCTGAATATTAGATCTCTCCTTTCCAAGTCTCTGTCAGTGAATGGCTTGATTTGTAGAATAGAATAGAAAAATACTTTATTCATCCCCCAGTGGAGGAAATTCAAATTAGTCATGTTAAATTTAGTAGCTAATTTTTAAAAAAATATTTAGAATGATTGTATATTAGAACAACAACAATAACAATAATAATAATAGTAAATAAATAAATACATTTATGAAGAACATGTCAGCAGTCAGTGTTAAAAAGCCTTCTGGCTGTGGGGACAAAGGACCTCCTGAAGCTCTCAGTCCTGCAGCCTCTCACTGCAGCTGCTCCTCTGTCCTGTCAGGATGCGGTGGAGAGGATGTTTATTATTCTCCATCACTGAATCTAACTTCCTCCTCATCCGTTGCTCCACCACAGCACTGAGAGGGTCCAGCCTTCTGCCTCCAACAGAACCAGCCTTTTTCACCAGTTTGTCCAGGCGCCTACAGTTTGTGTCTGTAGTGCAACTCCCCCAGCAGACAGCAGCATAGAACAGTGCACTCTCAATGATAGTGTGATAAAACATGCACATCATGTCTCCATGAGGTTTCCAGCTACATTTCAGGAGGCGGATGCTTTGCTTTGCAGTAAGACGTATTCCATTACTTCCTGTTACCTTGTTTGTGTACTGTGGAATTTCTTGGTAATGACTACTAATAATCACCTTATTTCTACCTTTAATTTACACATTTTTGCATAGTTAACTCTATCGCATACTTGTTCTGTTCTAACACACTCCTACAGATCTTTATTCTCACTTTTTAACGGTGTGTCTGGTTCTCTAGCGTAGCATGGCTACCGGTTCTCTTCCTCCTTCTCCTGCTTTCACCTGCTCCGTGTGTCAGATGTTTAGTTACTCCTCTGCCTCCTTTAGCGATAATGGTACATGTAACAAATGTAGTCTTTTTGTAGTTTTGGAGGCGAGGTTATCTGAATTGGAAGCTCGGCTCTGCACCGTTGAAAACCACCCGATAGTGAGCCAGGTCCCTTTGGTCAGTGCGGGGCGACCTAGCGTAGCTAGCTCCATTAGTCGCGCCCTAGCAGAACCCGAGCAGCCAAGATGACAGGGTGGCTGGGTGACTATCAGGAAGAGCAGCCACAGTCCTAAAGTCAAGCCCGTTGTTCACCATCGACCTGTCCACGCTTCAAACAGATTTTCCCCACTCAGCGACACACCCGCTGAGGACAAAACCCTGGACAAAACCCTGGTAATTGGCAGCTCTATAGTCAGAAACGTGGCATTAGAGACACCAGCGGCCATAGTCAAATGCATTCCAGGGGCCAGAGCAGGTGACGTAGAGTCCTATTTAAAACTGCTAAACAGTATTTTATTACAGAGACTTGTTATTGGGATTAAAGGAACGGCATTAGGCTGGTTTAAGTCATATTTTTCTGAAAGATTTCAGTTTGTTCTTGTAAATGAAGAATCTTCCTCACAGTCCCACATGCTTCCATTAGGTAACATTATTAGACAGCATGGCATAAATTTCCATTGCTATGCTGATGATACTCAGCTGTACTTATCTATAAAACCAGATGAAACCAATAGGTTGGTCAGACTACAAGCATGTCTTAAAGACATAAAGACCTGGATGACTCAGAACTGTCTGCTTCTAAATTCAGACAAAACTGAAGTCGTTATCTTTGGACCTGAGCGTTTCAGGGAGAAATTGTCTAGTTATATAGTTACTCCAGATGGCATTTCCTTGTTTTCTAGTTCTAGAGTGAGGAACCTTGGAGTTATTTTACTTGGAGTACTGAAACCGCCCTCATCAAAATCACTAATGACCTCCTGGTTGCTGCAGATAATGGTCTTATCACCATCCTCATCCTCCTAGACCTGTCTGCAGCCTTTGATACTGTCTCCCACACCATCCTCCTCACCCGTCTCTCTAAACTCATTGGCCTCACTGGCACAGCACTCTCTTGGTTCCAGTCTTACCTCTCAAGCAGGAAACAATACATCACTCTGAAAGGTTCCAACTCCATCACTGCAGCAGTTAACCATGGCGTCCCCCAGGGGTCTGTCCTGGGTCCCCTTCTTTTCACCATTTACATGCTCCCCCTAGGACAAATTATCCGAAACCATGGACTCAGTTTTCACTGCTATGTTGATGACACTCAGATGTACATCAGCACAAACCCCTCCTCTCAGCTCCCACCCAACTCAACAACTGCCTGCAGCAAATTAAAGCTTGGTTGACCTCTAACCTTCTCAAACGCAACAGCAGCAAAACGGAGCTCATGGTGGTGGCCCCGGCACCCCTGCTGAAGAAGGTTGGTGATCTGGCCCTGGTCATAGATGGCTGTTCCATCTCTCCATCACCAGAGGTACGGAACCTGGGTGTCATCCTGGACTCCACTCTCTCATTTCGGTCCCACATCAAGAGCATCACTAAATCTGCCTTTTTTCACCTCAGAAACATCTCAAGACTCCGGCCCTCATTATCTGACTCAGTAACAGAGACCCTCATCCACTCATTTATCTCCTCCCGGCTGGACTACTGCAGTGGTGTCCTGTCTGGGCTGCCCAGTAAGGCCCTTGACAGGTTGCAGTATGTCCAAAACTCAGCTGCCAGGGTGCTAACTCACACCAAGCCCTGGCAGCACATCACCCCCATCCTAAAGCAACTTCACCGGCTCCCAGTCAAAGCATGCATCACCTATAAAATCCTTCTCTTGACCTACAAATCTCTCCACTCACTTGCACCTAAGTACATTTCCGATCTCCTCCACCCCTACTCCCAGTCGCGGCTTCTGTGCTTCTCAGACAAGGACCTACTTTCCGTTCCTCGCACCAGACTAAAAACATATGGAGATAGGGCCTTCTGTTCAACTGCCCCTACCCTATGGAACAATCTGCCACTTCACATCCGTTCTGCCCCCTCTCTACTACAATTCAAAGAGAATCTAAAAACACATCTCTTCTCCATGTCCTACTCTTCTTAAACCCACCCCCCGACCCTACCCTTCCCCCCTTCTTTTCTTTTGTTAAAGCGACCTTGGGTACCTTGAAAGGCGCTATATAAGTCCAAGTTATTATTATTATTATTATTATTTTGAGCTCTTAATGACCAAACTTTGTCAGATCTTAAAGATCTCATAGTTGGAAATTTTCCCAACAGAGCACTTTGCTCCCAAACTGCAGATTTACTTGTGGTTCCGAGTTTCTAAAAGTAGAATGGGAGGCAGAGCCAGTTATCAGGCCCCTCTCTGTGGAACCAGCTGCCAGTTTTGGAGGCAGAGCCTTCAGTTATCAGGCCCCTCTCTTGTGGAATAAGCTGCCAGTAAATGTCCGGGAAGCAGACACCCTTTCCACTTTTAAGACCAGGCTTAAAACTTTCCTTTTTGATAAAGCTTATAGTTAGGGATGGCTCAGGTGATCCTGAAACATCCCATAGTCATGAGTCGTTACTGTTGTTTTCTTGAATTTGCTGTGTATGTATGAATTGGACTAATTCTTTATTTAATTAATTTAATTTGATTGGATTGTGATTAGAGTCCAATGAATTCACTTATTCACTCCTACTGCTAGTTTTTGTGCAATATGGGGAGGATATTTATCAGATTTTGACGATGACTTCGATTACAATGGACGTCCTTACCGGCGCGTCGATGAAGTCATCCCACTAGACACGTGTGCAGAAAGCTTCCATAAGCCACCCGATAGCCCCGGATAACGACAACACGGCAGCTCTGAACTAACAGTGCAATAGTACGCGTTCATTCATCTTAAAGTATTGGTGAAATAAAGACAGATAATGCCCTTTTTAGAGGCTGTATTGTCTCTGCCCTGTTGTCTCCCGTTATATAGATAAACGCGGATCTCGAGTGATCTAAATATCTTCCGAAGGATGTCGACTTTCACCAAACCGTTATCGGGAGTAGATGAACGTATTTTATGCCAGAAATAAGGTCCAGGTTTAAAAAAACCCAACTTCCCCTTTAACTCAACTCTACTTTATTTATAAAGTCCTTTAAAACAGCCGTGGCCGAAACAAAGTGCTGTACATGAGTAACAACACGAAATATAAGGCATAAAACATAAGAACAATGTAAAAACAATAACAAACAATAACAATATTAAAACAATAAAAACAATAACAGAAACAGAGTCTCATGCTGGGTTAAAAGCCTGGGAATAAAAATGGGTTTTAAGACGAGTTTTAAAAATGGGCAGTGAAGGGGCTTGTCTTCCGTGAAATGGGAGGTCGTTCCACAGTTTAGGACCAGAGGCGGAAAAGGCTCTGTCTCCTCAGAGCTTCCGTTTGGCCCTCGGTACCTCCAGGAGCAGCTGATCAGCTGACCTGAGGCACCGGGCAGGAGCATAAGGATGGAGCAGCTCAGAGAGGTAAGGCGGGGTGAGTCCATTTAAAGATTTAAAAACAAATAAAATAATCTTAAAATGGACTCTAAAATGCACAGGCAGCCAGTGGAGGGAGGCTAAAATGGGAGTAATGTGCTCCCTCTTACGTGTTCCAGTTAGGAGGCGAGCGGCAGCATTTTGGACCAACTGGAGACGTGCAAGGGAGGACTGGCTGACTCCAAGATAAAGAGCATTGCAGTAATTCAGCCGAGATGTGATGAAGGCGTGGATTACTGTTTCAAAGTGCGTGTGTGCGAGGAAGGGCTTTACCTTTGCCAGCTGCCTGAGATAAAAAAAGCTGGACTTCACTACTGCACAAATTTGCCGGTCTAATTTAAAATCACTGTCCATTTTAAAACCCAACATTGTGACTGTGGGCTTCCTGTATTGCACCAAGGCGCCCAAGTCAACAGGAGGGGATTTGCAAGAGCCACTGGGACCAAATACCATCACTTCTGTTTTCTTTTCATTGAATTTTAAAACGTTCAAGGACATCCAGGCTTTAATGTCTTCAAGACATAACAGAAGTGGTTTAAGAGAGAAAGCATCCTTCTTCCTTAGAGGTACATAGATTTGGCTGTCATCAGCATAGCAATGGAAAGAGATACCATGCTTTCTCAGGATGGAACCCAGGGGCAGCAAGTACAGAGAAAAAAGCAGGGGCCCTAAAATTGAACCCTGTGGAACCCCATATGACAGCGGAGCAGAGCGGGACTCACCAACCACCAAGGCTTACACACATGGTTCTGTCTGCCAGGTAGGACTTGAACCAGTCCAGGGCGATACCAGAGATGCTCACTAGGTGCTGCAACCGAGGCACTAAAATGTTGTGGTCCACAGTATCGAAAGCCGAAATCAAAAGTAACAAAAAATGTTCAGTAAACTCTACATGAAAAAATAATAAAATTAAATGTGTGTATTATTTTGGTCAAGAATTTATGTAAAAAAAAAAAAAAAAAAAGGCAGAATGTAATAATATTATAAAAACACAACATAAAAATGTATTAATAATAAAATTTCTTTCTAGCAATGAATCACATTTTTGAGTAACTTAACTATGAGATCCTTTAGGCCCCTTTTCAAAATTCATTGTATTGTAAAGATGGGACCACAGACTAGCTTACAACATATGGGAAATGGGATGGGAAATTGCAACGTAGCTGAAGCAATTTTAAAAATGACTGGATATGGGCTATTCTCCAACTGAATATCGGTGCATAGGAGATTAAAAGTCTATGTCAAGTCTCAAGCTCCTTTCGCCGAAGGAGGTCCCTGAGAGGGATTTCCCTCAAGTTCCTGTCTCTGAGGAAGTCCCAGTGGAGGATGCTACTCAGCTTGTTCCTGCTCCAGAGGAGGCCCTGGAGGGCTTGCCTCTGCCCGTTTCTCTCTCTGTCTGATCCGGTTCCTGTCTGAGGGAGCCCAGGAGGCTCACCTCAGCCTGATCTGGTTTCTGTCTCCGAGGGAGCCTAGGGGTCCTTGTCTCAGCCAGTTCCTGCTTCTGCCTCCAAAGGAGCCCAGGTGGGCTCATCTCAGATCCCAGTCTCCGAGGGAGCTCTGGTGGGTTCAACTCAGCCAAGTCCTGCTCCCGTCTCTGAAGGGGTCCTAGGAGTCTCACCCTCATTGGTCTCAGCCCCTGCCTTTTCTGGGTTCCTGCTCTGCCTGGTATCCAGCCCTCTACCAGGTCGACCTTCAGAGGGATCCCTGTTCTACCATTGCTGGATGTCTCAAAACATCCAGTAGGAGGAGGGGAGGCCTCCACTGCACTGGTCCCGCCTGTTCTGTCTGTCCTCCTGCCGATCAGCCTCTTGGCCGAGGCCCCCCATCTCCATCTTGCTCGCCAGACGCGGCCTCACCGGTTCTGCCTCCCCGGCTCCTTTAGGGTTCCTTGTCATGCCGGTTCCTCCAACCTCCTGCTCGGCTTATTTGTTAAGCTCATTGTTCTAATTGCCTACCAGCCAAAACATGATTCCTGACGTCATAAACTGTATTAACTTGGCATTTGCGCCTACAATCAAGCCACCGCTCTGCTCCCCAAACTTGCATGTAGCTAACTAGTGTTATGAATATGGACAGGTTTCTGAGATTAGAGACCCAACGAACAGACCAACAGCCCAAAAAAATGCAGAACTCCTGGCCAACTAAAACTCGCAAGTATGAGGCAGCATACATTAAGTATGGCTTTACTGCCACACAGAACAATGGCAATGACTGCCCGAAATGTATCCTCTGCCTCGAGACTCTCTCAAATGAGTGTTTAAAAACCCTCTAAATTTCAGTGTCACTTGACACAAAAACATCCGGCAGAGGCCGAAAAACAAGTTTGACTTCTTCAAACTTAAAGAAGAGCATTTGGCCAGGCAATCTGCTACATTCACACGGCAAGCTACTGTCCCCGAACAGTCCCAGGAGGCATCATTTCTAGTGTCTGATCATAAGCTACTAAGGACATTGTCAGAGCTTAGCGATGATGCAACCAAGAAAATTGATGCTGTCTCATTCTCTGACAACTTAGTAAGCCGACGGTTTGGTGAAATGGCCCAGGATGTATCAGATCAACTTTTAGAGCAGGTGACAGCCAGCAAATACTTTGCACTTCAGCTGGATGGGAAACCAGACTTATCAAATACTGCCCAATTGCTTGTGTACATCAGGTTTATGCTTCCAGAAAGGTTTGCAAATAATATTTTGTAAAGTACTTCAAAGGAAAACGACTGAGAAAGACATTTTTTGGACAATTACATCAAGTCAAGGAAGTCATCAAGTTAGACTGCTCTTGTCAAGCAGTAAGCCCCGAATGTAATGGTTACACACTGCATGTTCCACCGCTAGGTGCTTGTTGTGAAAAGGATGGATGACAAGCTTAATCAGGTACAACAGGAGGTTGTACAAGTAGTGAATTTAATCAAAGCCCCCCCTTTGAAACTTATATCATGCTCTGCTCATGCAACACTCTTGGTGGAAAGCCAGCGTTACACATTTACAAATGTGCAATGTGTTGTGTCTTATACATCAGCTAATGTACAGTATGAATGCACAATGTGAATGAATCACAGACAGACAGGGTATACTGTATGAAGTTTGATTTGTAAACTATGAATGCTTCATGCTCACCCCAAGAGTCTTGGGCTCCATCTTGAGGTGGGACTGCAATTGGCCTGCAGAGAGGGTCCCTGTTGCAGGCATTGGCTCTTTGTCAATATCAGCCATCCTAAAGATGATTGAGAAATAGTAGGTGTCAACAGATGACAGTATGATGACAATGATTAGCCAAAAAGAAGACAAAGAGTGACTAAGTTCAATTAAATGATTTCAGGAGAAATTAGTATACCGTAACAGATATTATTTGGGCACAAATATGCGTAAAACAGTCGTTGAAACTTTCAACACACTGATCCATAAAAAATAAAAAAACAAAGCTGCTATATCTAAAACTTCAACTGGTATTGTATGTATTAATACACGTTAGTGACAGCCTACCTCAGAGACTGGTCATCTTCGAACTTTCATACAGTTTAACATAAAGAAACAAACTATACCTTAAAATGTAAGAAAATTTGACATTTACAGAATTTCAGCTATGAGCCTTGAACCTTTCAAATTCTCTCACTAAACCATAAACCAGTTAGTTGGGGTTAAGAAATAAATCCCGTTGGAGACATTAAATCTAGGTTGCACGGTGTCCTGAGTACTACATTTCCGAATATTTTTTGTGGGGAAACACATTAAGAATCTTAGTTTTCCCTTAAGGATGCACACAATCGTTGAAATACTAGGGGACTGTGTTCTAGATTGAGCAGCCCACAATAGGTATCACAGAGCATCTCAGCTCTAACAAGACGTTAAGACTTTTATGCGGAAAAGTCATTGTTTCTCAACTCTTTTCTCTTTTCGTGTAAAAAGACACAGGACTAAAACTTTAATCTACCATTGAAGAAAATTAATAAACAGAAGCAATAAAAAAAAGTTGGTATATTGCAAAATAATTCTTGTGATTGTTTTGTTCCAGTATAATTTATGGCATTCCAGCCAGCTGATTTGTTTTGAAATAAACTAAACATAGATGCTGGAAGACAGTGTATTGATACAGTTGAAGGACACTGGTGGTGTGCTTCAGATTTCATTAAACAAACAAGGTAGCAATTTCAAGATTTGGCAACAATGTTTTGGCACATTACATTATGGGTAGTGGTTGCCACTAGGGATGTCCCGATCAGGTTTTTTTTGCCCCCGAGTCCGAATCATTTGATTTTTTAGTATCTGCCGATACCAATTCCCGACTTCTACAGTACATTAAAAAAATGAAGAACAGATCCAGGATGTCCCTGATTTTTTTTATTTTATTCACCTTATTCTATCATTTAACACTTATAAACAGAGCACTTCTGTGAGGTAACTCTAATGAAAAAAGTAATCAAATAATAAACAAATTCTTCACATCGTAGTTTAGTGCAACAATGTCTGATATAAAAACGAGCAGCAGCTCAACTTGAAATACCTGGCAGGCATGTAAATAAATAAGAAAATAAAAGTGCCACAGTGTTATAAAGTAAGGCAGTAATGTGCTTTAACAACACTCCTAATTCTTCCTCTCCTCCTCTGGCTTCACAGAAGGAAATGTACGTTTTTCTTGATGAAAACCAACATCTCTGCATTGTCAGGTGTGAGCCTGTTCCTGTTCTCATCAAGGATGTTAGCCATGTCCTCGCCACCTCTTGAAAACCCAAGTTTGCATATCTCACAGTTTGCAATCGCAACGTTTTTGTCATCCACTTTAAAATACCTCCACACCGCAGACATTCGGCCCCCAGCTTCAAGCTGCTGCCGTGTTCTGCTTCGCTTTACGGCAGCAAAGTGACGTCATGCTGCATGTTTCTGTGTGGAGCTGAGACCATAGACATAAAAATTGGGGGAGTTATGATTATTGTAGTTGGGGATATACACCTTCCTCAGTCGAAATAAATGTAATGTGGGGGCAGTGGAGACCCATCCAAGATGGCGGCCGCGCTGATACGTCAGCTCCAACAGGCAGCATCAGTCTATGAGGCGTCTACGTATATTATGTCTATAGTTGGGACGGTCTGACTCTGTACCACCACAGAACAGCAAATACTAAGCTGTTATTTTTTTCCCATTTGTTTTGAAATATTGTAGTTCTGATTAAAAAAAAATAATGAGAATAAATATACATATAGACTACATATCCGATCCCTTATGTAACGGATGTAATGTCCGATTTCGATCAAGTCAGAAACCACGTGATCGGCCCCGATTTCCGATCGGGAGACTAAATACATGGGGAGAGTGATTAGTGAGAAGGTACAGCTGAGGATAATTAACACAGGTGAAGGGAGTGGAGCTGACGACTGGCAGGAGGGAACTGAGGACAGGTGAGGAAATGGCAAGGCTAAACTAATGGGAGACTAAACAGACTAACCACAATAACACACAAAAAATACATGAATTGTGACAAAGACATTATGTACATTTGTTATTATTGTGGTCATTAACTCGTGTTTCCCTGTTCCAACAGGTATTCTTATGAATGGTGTTACAGTGTTTGTTGTCCCCTCTTTTCTGTCCTCTCAAACCCCAGCTGGTCGAGGCGGATGACCACCCTTCCTGGTTCTGGTTCTGCCAGAGGTTTCTTCCTGTTCAAAGGGAGTCGTTTCTCTCCACAGTCGCCTCAGGCACGCTCAGGACGGGAGATTGGACTGAAGACAAGTTTCAGTGCAATCTGTTGGTTTCCTTAACAAGGAAATTGGTTTTGAATTGGCTTTGTATGTATGAATTGGACTAATTTTGAATTTGATTTATTGGATTTGATTGGATTATGATTACAATGAATTGGACTGTATTATTGAAGTGCCTGGAGATGACATTTGCCATGATTTGGCGCTACATAAATAAACTGATTTTAATTGAATTGGTGCCAAACCATAATCTCACATAGGCCACCAAAATGGCTGGAGCTGGGTTTATTTCTGCTGTCGGTTCCCAGATCCCATACTGATTTGGGAACAAAGGCAGGTTAAAGGCAGGTTTTTCTGCTATTCCCTTTGCAGGGAATCAACTTCAAAATGATTTAAAGCTGAATAATCTGATCACAGTAAAATGCTTTCAAAAGAATCTTATGTGATTTAAAGGCAAAAACTTTAAAATGTACTTGCTTTGATTGTTCATTTTTATCTTGGCATTTTTTTGTTGAGATATTAATCCTGTATCCACGATGAGTTCCTTAAGGTCCAGCCTCCCTGGGTAAGTCTATGCTGAGGTGAGGGAGAGAAGAGTCCGGAAAATAGTCCAACCTAAGATATGGGAGGAGCAATGCAGTTTTTGTCGTAGTCGTTAAACACTGCCCTCGCAGGGATATTGGAAAGTGAATGAGGATTGCCTCCCATGCTCCTTGTTGTGACCTGTATGAGGTGCTCTGGGAACATGGCATGCCAGGCTTCTTCTTATAGGCTATTTGTATTCGGACCTTGGACAACCAGAATTAGCACCTCCGAGTCTCGGGATATGGTCCTCAGTTGGAAAAGGGTGGATTGCTCACTGCAGATTGTAGGTGAGCCGTTGCTTCAAGTACAGGAGTTTAAGTACCTTGATAGCATTATCATAAGGGGGGATAGAAAGGAACGGGAGATTGTCAGGCAGATTGGGACAGCGTCTGTAGTGATGTGGATGTTGTATCGGTCTGTCAAGGTAAAGGGAGATCTGAGTCGGAAAGGCAACTTGAAAGGAGCCAGTTGAGGTGGTTCAGGTATCTAGTCAGGATGCCCTCCCAATGCTACTCTGAATAGGTGTTTTGAACATGTCCCACCAAGAGACAGCCTCTGAGCCCACCCAGGACCTGCTGGAGAGACTTTAGCCGCTTTCGGACAGAGCCGTTCTAAGAACGGTCCTACTCGAATTCCGTTCTGATAACTGCCCTTCCCCCGGAAAACTGTTTCAGTCTGCATTCCCACATGAGTCGGGTCCAGGTCGGGACTGATGGGACGCAGGCGTCTGCGACAGCGACATGTTACTTTAGCGCCACATTCAACAACAAAACAGAACAAAACAGAACCCGGTAAAAGTAAGGAGAGAAGAAAAAAACACCACCAAGAAGCTAACATGGAGAGTGGGGAGGCCACCGTGTTCATGGTCTGCATGATGGTGATATTAATCATGGACGATTACATCAGGCGTCTAACATGGAGGCTGGAAGAGCTCACAGAGAGAGTCAGGAGACGCAGGATGCAGCGCAGGCCATACTTCTTGGTTTCATGAAGGAAGGAGAGCAGAGCGCCGCAGACAAAGGAGACCACGTGGAGGTTTAACTTATTAAACACGCCAAGGTTGTGTCCGTGTCGTATGAGGAAACATTTCAGCCTGACAACATGACGAGGGGCGGAGCTACCGACCACCAAGGGGCGGAGCTACCAGCCACCAAACACCTCCGTCAGATGTGTTGCTATAGAAACCCAGAACAGACCCAGCTGAGGAGAAGGAGCTAAAATGGTTCCAGGAACTGAGGGCGATGGTCCCGAGTTCCTGTATGTCCGAATGCGGGAAAAAACGGCCCCGCGGATTAAAAGGTTTTAGGAACTGCAGAAGGTTCCTACAGTCCGAATGCGGCTTATATCTCCCGGCTGGCTTGGGAATGACTCTGTGTCCCTCCAGAAGAGCTGATCTTCAGTCATTAGAGACCTTCAGAATCAAGATGGAAGCTGAACTCAGAAACTAACATTAGTGAACAGAAGAATTTGGCTACCTGGCTGGCCTCGCAGTGCCTGGACAGAGATCTTCAAGCATGCATGTGTCACGGATTTGCGTGGGTGGCTTTCGGCGTTACCCTTATCCCAACTTGGACTGGACTCCTGTATGGCCTGAACTATCAGAGCTTACAGCACCTTCAACCAACAGCATGAGAGGGGCAAAAACTACTCCCAGGATATCCATCTCTTAAAGGAACATATTAGCGACAGCGATGGTCCTGAACAACAGAAAAAGTTGTTCCCAGGTGTTCACTTGAGCTTAACATGTGCCAACGATTGAATGCTCCCTGAATCCCATCAGCATCAACTTATTTACGTAAACACAGGTCGAGACAGATGGCTGCCCTTCCTGAGTCTGGTCCTGGAGCTTTCTTCCCGTTTCCTCTCCACTTTAAATTTACGGAGCCCCTAAAGGGATACGGAGGGATTTTTTTTTTGCGGGATCTCGCAAAAGTTTTTTTCCCACGTCAGTGAACCGGAAGTAAAACAGACACAGCGATTTCAGATGTCTCTCACTTATGTCAAAGCCATGTCTACGTGCAAGAACGGATTTGATGTCTTTATATGTTAGGCCAATACTAAAATAGAAATCAATAAACTTCTCCCACGGATGATGGGTAGGCTCCTCCATCGCTGTGTCTGTTTTACTTCCGGTTCACTGACGTGGGGAAAAAACTTTTGCGAGATCTCGCAATACTTTTTGCGATATCTCGCAAAAAAAAAAAAAAATCCCTCCATGTCCCTTTAGGGGCTCCGTATAATTCCTTTCACATGCCCCTTTGTATAATCCTCATGTAGGAGAGGAACTGGAGCAGCTGTAGGTTACATGGTGGCTTTTCTCTGTTAGTCTTGATGTCAGAATAAATTAAGATTTGTTCTCTAGAACATTGGGTTGTGTCATGGCAACTTCATAACCAACACAAAGCAGAAATATACCAGTTACAAGTTTCAATGCGTTTTGTTGCTTTCCTTAGCTATAGGCAACTTTTGTTTGTTTTGAAAAGGCAGTGTAGAAATTGTCCCAATTTGAAATTTATTTAACTTTTTTTTCTGGATTATGATGGGATTATAATTAATATGATTATAATTTGCTTTAATTAGACTGTATGTTGAGATGGCATTTGTTGTTTGGCGCAAAATAAATAAAACTGAATTGAATTAAAAAGAATTGTCGTTTTCTAAGGTTAGAGCAGAAGCCCCATGAAATGTGTGCACTTCCCTGGTGAATATTCCGCTTTAACAGAGAAAAATGTATTTGTACATGATGCACAAACAACATGTCCTTTACACCGAAACATCATGCAAACAATAAGTGAATACAAGTCAACAGTCGCGTGCATTTGTCACGAGGGCTCTCCATAGCGGCAGACCTTGGCGGACTGGTGCTGATGATGGAAAACAGGCGAGAGGACACAATGCGCTGGGTGAAGATGGAGACCTTGAACTGCCTTTAATGTCAATGTGACTCATTCCTGAATGGCTGAATGCCATCGCGTTAAGAGCTTTCTTAATGTTTTAATATAGAATGCAAACATGATGTCTGATCAGATGCTGAGGTGCTGGTGTGGGACAGCGGGACACTTTCACCAGCCGCACGCACTTATGCGCCGCTTCTGCACATAGATATAAACATGTTTTTAGCCTACATTAAAAAAAAAATCTCTACCTTACTACGTGTGCAGCCATGTATCCACACAGTTTTTGTAAGTGAACTCGGCGCCTCGCTTCGTCAGAGATGCTCACAATGGGAATCCCTCCTGTCCCAACTCGTCTATTCTAGTTTCTGCTGCAGGACAAAATAGATCATAATGTTCTGCTGATCTTACCTCAGCTGTGGTGCTCGGCGTCTTTTTTATCCCGTTTGTATCCCGCGGAGGTGCACTGCTCAGTGCCAGTGATGCTGTTCTGCAGGATGCGGCAGGGTGTGTTCAGGAGCTGGATTTTACCGCAGCGCACCGACACTTTCTGCTGTGTCATACATGAGCAGCTGCCACAGGACAGCACCCTGCATCCAGCCCAGCTCTCATTCCTGCACATATGCTGCCTACGAGGAAAACTTATTCATTCATATTCAAATGGTCTTTTAAAGATCTGTTATCATTTATTATACCAACCGTTCTGTTATTAGCTATATTTTTAAATGCTTCCTCTTAGAGGAAAGTTTATCCACGTTTGTTAGCTTTAGTTAGTTCACTCAAATTACCTGTTATAGCTATACCAATTTTACTATTAGCTAAAATGACCTGATTGATGTTTTTATTTACCTGTATTTCTGTGTTGTATTTTTTATGTTTTTATTTCTGTATTTCTGTATGTCTTTATGTAAAGCACACTGAGTTGCCTGTGGTATGAAATGCGCTATATAAATAAAGATTGATTGATTGATACGTCCTGCTTCAGCACTAATAACCCGTCAAAGCAGGCAACAGAAATCTGCAATGAGACATAGAATTGTCTTCAGTGCAAAAATGTTCAGTTCTATCAGAAACAGTTCACTTAGAGGGTAGGTTCAAGTGGCAGTGTACTTTATTAAGTATAAATACTTTATTAAATGAACGATGATATTACTATAATTCAATCTTAAGAGTCTTGTAAACTGCCCACACTGTGAATGTCATAGCCTATTCCATTAAAACTTTTCAAACTTAACTTTGGAATTTAAGGATCTCTGATCACATGAACATGGAATTCATCATTCTTAGCATGCAGAATAAATCAACCTTAAAAAAGGAATTTGAAAGCTTATATGTCTCCGATCAGAATGAAAATGTTGTTGAAGGTGATACCCACTACAATAGATTATCATTGTCCTGCCACAACATTTGAATAAAGTTGTCAGAACGGGTAGTTTAGAGTGGTTACTTAGCACAGAAAATAGCTCTTGAGCTTACCTTAAAATTGGCTTTTTTTTTCTCTTTTCCCAACTTCTTTATAACAAAATTGCATGTTAAATCTAACAGTTAAAATAAGTTATAAATATCTTTTTATTTTTCATCAATGCTATTATAAATTGTTTAAACAATTTCAGATCAACATGTTGTGAATAACAATAATTTTTACTGCAAGTTGTTCAACAATATATGTGCAACCTACCCTTTGAAACCCACTCAGACTGACCCGGAAGAGAAAAAAGCCCCTCCAGCTGCCTGTGGCTGATTTCTAATGGTGGACAAGATCTGCCAGCACAAAATAGATCTAAAGAGACTGCAGTCAAGTCAGACAGGAGGTTGGTCACAGCAGTAGCTGAGCTCGGACTTCTTATATTCTACAGTGGTTGAGTGATATTTGTTTTTCAATATTCAATGTTTATTGAAAAGATTGACAACAAGTTTTATAAAATTACAAGCAAAGAACAGATGATCCACAGTGTCAACTTCAGAGTAACAAAACACACAATTATTTTTGTCAATGTTCATTTATTTTCCACAGAGACGTTTTATAAGAAAGCGCTAATCATGGCAGCGCAAGGACAGCTGCTGAGCAGCAGAGCAACACACCGGACAGGACCCCAAGTGCAAGCTGTGCAGAAAGGCTCCTAAGACTGTCTATCTCACTGTAATGGCGCATTTCCACTTGCTCGGCACGGCTCGATACGGCTCGGCTCGGCTCGGTTTGGTTGTGTTTCCATTACAACCGAGTATCACTTCTATGGCGTGATATGGAGGACATGGAGGCGCTCGTGTTGCTGCTCACCCTGTGGCTTTTTGTCGCACAGAAGGCAAGAGAAGAGAGCCAGAGCAGACTCCTGGCCGCCAGACAAAACAGGATTGAAAAGTGACGACACTCATCGGCCAATCAGTGGAAGGCAGTTGGCTGACGTCACGTTTTAGTAACGCTTCGGCCCGCTTGGAACCGGGGCTGAGGTGATACGGAAAATCTACCCGGCTGCAGGTACGGCGAGCTAGTGGAAACACGCAATAGCGCGCCGAGCCGAAGCGAGCTGGTGGAAAAGCACCATAAGACGCAGGCAGGTACGTGATACATGGGACGCCATAACCTAGTATCTGCAATAGAATACAGGAATGTCTGTGTTAAGGGTAGGTGGAAGTCCCAAAGTCACAGTTGGAGCGAACTCTAAATGTGGAGGTGAATGACATCCAGTGGGAATTCCAGATTCAGAGGTCAACCAACTGGACACTGTGGTGGTCAACTACAGCAGAACTTTGTATTGATAGATTTAGCAATCCCAGGCAATTTTTTAAAATCATTATTATTGCTATTGTTTTGTCATTTGGTTTTTAGTGTGAACACTCACAATTTAATTTAATTTTTAAAAAAGCATACATTTTCAGTCATTTTTCACATATTCCGCATATTGAAGACTCTTTTGCATTTTGTATTTAAATCAGCTTTGAATTGTGGCACCAGCTCTTTTAATAGCAGATAGGCTCGTAAAGAAACCTCCAGTAAGGAAACATTACAGTGTGTGACAGCTGAGATCTGTTTATTGAGGATCAAGTAAATGTACTGTGGGACAGAACAGTGTCATATTATGGTTGTGAATGATTACTGAGGAGGCCAAATGGCCAAATGTATGATACAAAGAAATCAGTCAGAATGGACAAACAACTCCACCATAACATCTTGTAAAATGTAGCCAAGGCACATTCATATTGTGTGTGTAATCAAATCTCAAACAAATAAGAAACTGGCCTGACCCAACACTTACCTATGTTCTCTGCATCATACTTAATGGAAAATGAGAACTTTGTCACTGAATTAGAACGTCAATTATGTTCCCTAAGAATTTGATTGGCAGAGCACATCAGCAGCATTCAAACATTTGATGGGAGTCATTTATAGATCCGGATGTAAAAATGCAATATTTAAGGAACATGAGCCTTTCTAGATTTTAAATTCTATCACTTACAAAGACACTACTATGGTGGCCAATGGCGTTATATCAGACTATAATAATAATAGGATAACAGCTGGTTGTACGCTTATACCCTAGTAAAGTGGAAACACTGCAGAACATTCAGAGTATAAAAACATTTTAATTTCATGTGCTTCACTTATGCACCACAGGAAGGTTGTCTTTTATGTTTATACACAGAATTCTTAACACTTAGAATAACAGAGTACCCTTTGTACTTTGCCATTGCAAAAGAACCGCCCACTGAGCTGACCGACAGTCATTATTACAACTTTGATACCTGGAATTGCCTTCCCTCAGCAGTAGTCCCCACTGCTCAGATGGGGGTGTTTGGCAAATGCTCTTCTAAGCCTGTGAGTTTGCCATTACATATCAACCCACTGACATGTTCATTATGCATCACTTGACCATTGAGTTTGCTAGACATCTCATTGCCTTTTGAAGCCTCCTGCTTCACAGGGCTCGTTCTGCCAGAGTCTCTGGATACGTTTTCTTCCCCAGGAGCTGTTCTACGATGGCAGTGCGGTCTGATGACATACAGAATCATTGTGATTAGCATACTAAGGCAGAGCACTAGCAGAACTGAAACCACCACTAGTTCCTTCAAGTAGCAGGGGGATAGTAGGGGCTCCCCATCATGGAATTCTGATCCTCTCTGTCCAGATTCCTTGGTCCACAAAATTAAGCCTTTGTCAATCAGTCTTGTGGTGACTTGAGTGTCCCTGGTTGATAGTGGAGGTTTAGTCTCTCTTTGTCTGAAATCTGTTATTTTTGGCCAAGGTCCTAGTAAGGTGTGCGTTCCAGGTCTGGCTGTAGCCTGTGTGGTGGGTATGGGTCGTTTAGACTGAGTGTTGCTGGTAGGAGTTTGAGTCATGGGACTGCTCTTCTGTTTGACATGGTAGATGGCCATAGTCTGCCGATAACCATTCTCTGTGGACAGGCACAGGTAGTGGCCAAGTGTGGCAGGCGTAGCCACAAAACTAAGGCTCCCATCTTCCAGGTGCAAGTACAGGTCGAAAGACAGCCGGCTATTAGGACGCTCCCACAGCTGCTGGGATAGCTGGGATGCTGCAGGACATTGCAGCCGCACCACTTCATTCAGGGATACGGAAACCAGCTCACCTGCAGGACATGAGGCTGATACACACAATACAGCTGACAAATCTTTCCAATAGAACAAGGCCTTCCTATCCTTTTAAATAGCATGATCTATTGTTATGAAACCTGCAAACAGAAATTTGTTTAGAAATGTATAAATGTGTTCATGACAATGTCTCAAGCACAGTAGTAACACAAAAGGCTGATGCAAGCTAATTAAACTCACAAGTATCTGTATTTGACAAAGGAGCACCTTTGGAATTTAACTGTTTATTTTTATCCAATGAATTGATCATTTTAGCTTACGTTTTTATTTGCTACTTAAAAAAAAGAAGAACTACTACTCACTTACATAAAATTAAAACAGTCTGGAAAATATGGACTATATCTGCAAAGCAGTTTAGATAAATCAAACATACCTGTGGGCACTTTGCTTAGACCAAATCTGGTTCTATGTGTAAATGACACACTGTTGCAAGCCTCTTCAACATTCCCATCATCAATGTCCTGGCTCCTGAGGGGGAGATGTCCCGTTAACAGAGAAAGCTCAGACAAGTAATTCAAATTTTCTTCTTGTGGCCAATTCTCTTTAATGATGAATACAAAATAATCTCACTTTATTACCATTATAGTTTTCTTAAATGTTTAAATAATTCATAACTTTGCCTACAAAATTTAAGCTCATCTTGGGATGACACCGCAAAAGCTAACTAGAAAAAGCTGTGAGAATGTGAGAGCAGTGAGAATGTTTATGAGCTGAATGGGGTTAGCTGACCATGCTAAAAAAGCTGAAAATAGGGAATATTTAGCAGAAGTCAAGTGAGTAACAGTTAAAATGGCCGCAGTGTAATATGTAGCAGAGCAGAGATGTCCTCGCAGTGATAGGAATGTGTGTAAGCAGCTCACACACAGCAGAAGGAGCAGAAATGGCTGACCTTCTGTGAGAAAACTATAAGAGCCAGGAAAATAATTTGAAGACCATCAGCACCAGAAGGGTTAAAGGAACGCGGTAATGTAGTTTTTTTTTTTCAATGGAGGGAACTTTTTTTAAATGGCAGCGAGTTGAACACACTTGAAACTGTCTGCTGTGTCACGTCAAACTTTCCATTGGAGGTTTCTTTCGCTTCAAGGCTCATAGCTGAAATTCTGTAAATGTAGTAGTTACATTGGAACAATTTGGAAAAATAGTACATTTTTATTTATGTGTCAAAATCCTCAACTTAAATTGGAAACAGCAACTCAAGTTGTACACTATATCAGGTACATGGCCATACTGTAGCCTATCTTATACCTAGAAAAACAGTAATACAAAGAGAAGAGAAAAAAGACCAATCACAGAACCTAATGTTAAAGCTTCAGATATCCTTGTCTTCGCTCACTTTTTTGCTCCATAATATTTTAAAGCACACGGTTTAACATAAAACTTGTTTAAACCAGAGTTTGAAGTTTCTGTTTAAATGCTGGGTCATTTAAAACTAAATTAAAACTATTATCAGTTCAGTCTCAGAAAATTCCACCGAAATATTGTTAATATTCCCATGTAATGTGTGTTTTGTCATGCTGCTTAAATAAAGCATTGTTGGGATATAATATTTGCATCATGATGTGGTAGTACTCACAGAGTGGTTACGGTTTCAGAGACCCCCGCACAGACTCTTTTGGCAGGATCCCAACCACAGAAGGGGTCCCGGGACAGAACGCATTGAGCACAGGTCCAGTAGAAAGAACAGTTGGCTGTTGGAATCTTCAACACACCCTCTGACGTACCAACATATATCATACCCTGCATTAAGACAGAATCAGACCAAAACGTTTCCAACAATTCTTCACAGTCCTCTTCGGCAATCTAAGGTTACTTTACTTTTACAACTCTGGCTGAAGCCCTTTGCACTCTGTAAATGTTAACATATTAGAGAAGCCATATTTTCAAGAATCTACAAACCTACTCTGTGCATAATGATTAAATATAAAATAAATAACTTGACATACACTGATTTCTCTTGAATGATGCCACTAATTATTCATCAGACTGATTTGCACATATGTTATTTTGTTGCATTATTGGTTTGAAAATTTCTCATAGTCTTTGTAAGATAAACAAGGCATACAATAACTGAGCTGCCAATTACATGAAAATAACACAAAGCAAAACACAAACAAGTAACATTTTTGTGTGATCAGAGAAATGTGTTATTTATAAACTGCAATATTGAAACCATATGTCTTTTGGTGGGGTGGCCTTGGCTCAGGGAATCAAGTAGTTATCATGCATGTAACTTTGATGGGCCAGTCCTCAATCACACACATGCAACCTTATGGAGATGTGTGAATGGTCCATCCAACAAATGGTCATAATTTTTTTTTTTATCATGCCATTATTTATTATTTAACAAAAATTAAGACAAAATGTAGAAGCAGTGAAAAACTAAGTGCACTCTTAAAAAAACAAAAATCTCATCTTCAATTTGATGGCAGCAAGACTTTTAAAAAATGTTAGGAGGGAAGTAATAATAGGTTAGTAAATGTTAATAAAAAGAAACACCTAGGGCAGTGTTTCTCAGTTCCGGTGCTTGGGACCCACTGCCCTGCATGTTTTCGATGTTTCCCTCCTCCAGCACACCTGATTCAAATCATCAACTCTTATTCAAGCTCTGCAGTGGCCTGATCAGGAGCCATTCATTTGAATCATTTTGAGGCAAAGAGACAAATAGAAATGTGAAATTCTTTTGGGAGATGATTCACACCGCTTTCTCAGGATAAAAGAACTTTGTTGGAAATATCTAACCTAATTTAGTCCAGTCAGATTATCAGAAATTCTGATAACGATATTGATTTTACGAGACAGCAAGCTATAGGTTAAAGGTTCTCAAAGGGAATCCACTCTGAATCTCTGGCCATATCTAAATCACAAATTAAATGTCTGTCAGTATGCACCTTGGGAATGGAGAGTTTCAGACTCTTGATTGGATGAGTCTGCTCAAAAAGCTTAATTTCCTCAATGATGTGGGCCCCGCTCTGCAGCAGCACTGCTTTGTGTAAGTGACCAGCCTCTGTAACACAGGAAAATTTTTTAATTTTTGATGATAAAATTGATAAAACATACTACAACAACGTCTAGAAATATCATTGTTTTAAATAAGATTTTAAAAAATATCCTGTGCAAAAAAACAACTACTCAATCATTTATTCTACATCCTTCAATCAATTGATCAGTTCTGTGATTAAAATAGTGAGTATTATAACTATTACCAGCTGAACCAAAGAGAAGCAGTTCTGAGTTTGTCAGCATCATAGCTCAATATCAGCAGAAACAGACAACACAAAGGAAAAAAAAAAGTTGCATGTATTTTATTGCTTCCATCATCAAAATAAATGTCTCCTCTGGACAAAGATCTCTGATGTTGTTTCTGGGATCTGTTGGAGCCACTCTCCCAATTTGGGGATCATGGCACAGAGGTCTCCAATTTCCACTGGTACTACTGTTGCTTTCACCTTCCACATCTTTTCAACATTCTTCCTTTAGGTCTAGGCAGTTTTGGAGCTTCTCATGTTCTTTTCCTCTTGGAACTTTTTGAAATCAGCTACTTTGTTAGTTTGTCAGTAGTACATACATACAGAGGCTTATTTCTCCACAAAGGGCCCCCGTTTTCCTCGCCCCCTTCACTGGGTTACAGTTGCCTGAGGCACTCGCTTAACAGTTCACGCTGAACTATTCCTGGATCTTTGTTGTTTTGTCCTGAATAGGGGCTCTGAAGCTCACGCCATTCTGCTTTCACTTTGTGTACAGTTTCAGCATGATGGACTTGGGGTGATATCCTTCATGCACTGTGAGAAGCTTTCTTGTCTTGATATCAGTGACTTCTGTCTCCTACTTTGGCCAGTTTGTTGTACCAGCAGGGTATCTGCTAACAGGTAAGGAATACATGTTGATGGTGCAAACTTGCCTTGTTCTTTTTTAGTTACTTTGTTGTGCCTGACTTCCCTTTTGTCTCTTCATGGCTGCCTTTAGGACCCTGAGCTAATTTGGAGCGGTCCTGAACATCTGTTATGGTGCCGTTTGATGGTTCACGCCTTTCAGTTGTGATCATCTTACATCTTATAGACATCATTCAGCCACATTTATCTAGTTTGAATGACATTCCGATTTCATGGTGAGGTGTATAAGTGAGTCAATGTCTTACTTAGTACTGGCTCATAGCTTGATGCTGTCCATGTAGAGTGTGGCTGATGATCGCTCCATTTTGGAACCAGTATCCTTAGCCAATCTTTTAGATGATCTGGTTGAAGGAGTTCAGGCCTATGCAGAATAGCATTGGGGACAGTCCAACTCCTTGGTAGATATCACACTTGATGGTGACTTGAGCAATTGGAGTGTAATTAGCCTCCAAGGTTGTCTTCCACAATTCGATTGAGTTCTTGAAAGCTCTTAGTGTCCTGTTGATATTGAAAAGTTTGGAGCATTCCAGTATTACTGTGTCTGAGGCTCTTTTTGGAGTCAATCCAGTGGTACACAGATTTGTATGTCTGATCTGATAGTTTTGAGTGACAGTTCTGTTGATCAGTAGCTGATGGTCAGCTTGTCTTTTGTTGCTTGAAATTCTCCTCTGGGCCCCGCTCATGTATTAAGCCACATGTCTACTGATCTTATCCGCTATGATGCCTGACAGGAGATTCCATGTTGTACAGAGGCAGGTTACTGGCCAGTAGTTGGATGGAACTGTCCCTTATGGGGATCTCTCATGATCAGGACTGTTAGACTATGAGTTAACCAGTCAGGGGTCCAATTCAGTAGCAGCTTGGGATGGGAATTGTTAAGAATTTAGCAATTCCGGTTCCATTATCGATATCGCTCATTGATTCGGTTCCTTATCGGTTCTCTCTATCGATTCTCATCCAGTCATATATAGTACAAATGGGTTTGGTTGCAGTAACACTTTAATTTCAAGTATGCACCAACATTGTGCACTCAAATTCAACTAAATCAAAGCTAGGTTATGCTTAAGGAAATTATTCATACAGTATGTTGCAAACATTATTACAATCAATAGGACCTGGAAGTTTTACGTTACCTGGGACTTTTGAGACGGAAGACGCTGTGCCACAAGCTCCGCGAGAGTTGCGGCCCAGGTCGTAAGGGTGCTGGGAAGTTTCCCTACCAAAGCCAAGACCAAATTTACGACCTTGGTTGCCGCCATCACTTAACAGCGTGTCAAAGACTTTACATTCATGCAAAGTAACTGCATGCTGTATGGTCAAATGTTTCAGCATGTTGGAGGTATTTCCCCCCTTTGATGTGATCAAAGCTCTGTATGTGTTGCAACTGGCCCTAGTATTGTCCTTTTGAGTGAAATATAACCAATCTTTGGAGCGCTTCTGCCTCGATGCCACGTTGGAAACATTCTGAGCCAAAGTAAGAAGCGTGCACATGACGTCATCGCGCAAATGTCTCATACGTTAGCAGAAACGGGATCGTTAGGAAGGCGCATTAATGATTCCACGGAATCAAACTACTGGGAGCCGGTTCTCAAATCCCATCCCTAGTAGCAGTTGCCTGATTTGTGCTGCTGACAGTTCATGGAGTGCAGTTGTTTTTTTTAGCTGGGAGGTGTTTATCATGTCAGGGCCTAGTGCAGTCCTACACTTCATACTTGAGACTCTTTCTTGAATGTCTGTCTCTGTCATGGTTATTGATTCCTGTCCTGAGAGATTGCTGTATTCAGCTCTTAGACCAACTAGCAATGGAGCATCCGTGTTATATGATGCTTATTTCTCCCAAATACTCATCCAGTACTGTTCAGTCTCAGCCCTGGGTGGGTCTATCATCATTCAGTGGAGAACAGTCCATTTATTCTCCTGGCTTTGGCTTCTCTAGCTTCTCAGGCAGGTTGCCAGAGCTTTGGGTCTTTGTTAGTTACTATGTCTCAGGTATGAAGAGTTTGCTGTATTTCTTTGGGAGTTCCTTTTTCATTGCACTTTCTGAAACTCTTATAAATGACTAATCTCCCTTTGTATTGCCCTCATCTTGGCCTCCAACCTTATTCTCCACTGAGGATACTCCCCTTTATTGCCCCTTGTTGCAGAGCCTTTATGGGATTACTGCAGCTGTGGCGTGCATCATTGTATCATTGGTCTCTGTGATGGTCCCAATAAGTGTCGTATGCAGTATTACATTCACATTTTTCTAGCAAACTTTTAGAGGCTACTTTGTCTCTTGGCCTTGGCAAAGAGCCAGACAAGGCTCAAAGTATCCATGTTATCTATGTCAGCTGTGCTTGTGTTAAGGTTTTCAGGGCTGTGTAAAGGGGCTTGCTATCCATTTTTAGATGGTTAGGATGATGATGCATCTTCCCCTACCGGTCGTCCTGGCTCCCCCTTGCCATAGCATCTTTGTTGTATCTCATTAATCTCTAGTTTTTATACCAGATTCTGTAACAAACATAAGAACACTGGGTTAGAAGTTTTGTCTTTGTTTGTTTAGATGTTGGCTTTCAGAGCATCCCTTGGTCCAACATCAATAGCAAATATCCCCTCTCATCTGGGTTGCTGCAATAGTAGTATTCCACTCTAGTCCATGAATGTCTTGTTCCAGAGTACCACTTCACATTAGTATGTTCGGGTTCCAAGCAGCTGACATTGCTTTACTTCTACATCTCATAGTAATTCCAAGGTTGCTGGTGGCATGCCTTGACAGGGCATCATAAAGCTGATTTTATTTGATATATATCAAATATATATAAAATTTCATATATATATAATAAAATCAGCATTATAAAATGATAAAAATCAGCATTTATATATGCACACATTTAAAAAAAAAAAATTCTAGGTTTTTTTTTTAGGCAAAATTATAAGGTTCAGTTGATTTTAATTTATATGTTGAAAAATTCCTGCAGAACTACTGAGACAAATTTTGAACCAACAACATGTTCAGAAGACAATAATCATCTGTAATCATCATCTTTGTAAGTGGATTTCAACAAATGTGCTTTTGACATCTTGAAAAGTAGAATGAGAAAGGATTTAAATTTAGCTTGTAAATGAATCCCATAGCAGTGAGTTATGTGAAAATAAATACATAAATAAATAATAATATTATTAATAATATATATATATATATATATATATATATTATGTTACTGTTGAAAAGTATGTTCAGTGTCATACTGTTCTGATTCAAGATTGTTTTATTTGTCACATACACAATCATACACAATGTGCGGTGAAATTCTTCCTTGTCCTGTTACCAATAAAGAGTATTAAAATAAAAAATGAATAACAAAAAATGTATAAGGTATCTGAAATGTACAGTATTAACAGTATTCATGGCCTACCCGTAAGCAAAAACAGGACAGTGTAGTGCCTCCTATTGACAGCCTGGACTCTCTGAACAGTCAGATGGCTGTAGGTGTGTTCAGTAGACACCAAAGTCAGACTTCTTCCAACCGGTCGCACAATGTCTTCTGCCAGAAAGTTCTCTTTGACAAAGCGCAGGGCGTTATCTGATGCATTGTGCAGGCCACACTACCACACAAAAAAATTTGATACAGTCACAAGTAAATCTGAAGTATTCACTTTCATTACATTAAAAGAATACTTAGTGAAATCACATTGATCAAATAATTTAGCAATTTGCTATGGCTGGTGCTGAAGGAGCATTAACAACTGAAAATAAAATAATAGTACATATAAAACTCAATGATAGGTTGGAATGTAAAAACTACTTAAGACTTAAAGGCAGCATATATACATTCAAGGTTTGCTAGGTCATAACCTGAAGTTTTCACTGTCAAAGATCAAATGTGAAGCTTTGTAATAGTTACATTTTATCACGAAAGTAACGATTTACCTCTCCTGGATTTGCAACCTTTTCTTGAACTCGTGTACTCCACTGTAATGTGTCCCTATTTAGGACTTTGTAGTTACCAGAGAAAACTGATTTGATCTCATTCAGACGAAATGAACAAACTGCAGACCGTCCAGAGTTGACAGACCTGGTTATTGGAGAACAAAAAATAACCAAATATAGACACAATTAACAACAGCCAATGTATAAATCCATAAAATCAGATCCTGTTGGATATGACATAAAAGAACAACTGTGGATCAGATTAGTATGAAGATGCAGCAGTTAAGTCTATAGCTTCCTTTTCATTAACAAAAAATGTATGCTGTCCTCCAAATACTGGTTACTTATCATAGAACTTATCATAGAAATTCTTAGAATTAAAGTAAATCTATATAACAGACTAGAAATTTCAACCACGTCTCTCCCTCTGTTACACTTCTAACTTTACAACAGTTTAACTGCTACACCGGAAAAAATAGAATGCTTGATTTAATCTAAGCAAATTTAAGAGACGAATAGAGCTCTTCTGCCCATCCTTCATTGGAAAAAAACCCTCCAAAAAACCAAACCACAATGTGGTACTGCTCACCTCCACACCCATTGTTCACCAGCAAAGTGTGATCAAAAATACTTTCAAGAGGTGGCCTCAGAAAGTTGAAAAATCATGAAGGGATGCTTTGAAGTCAAACTGGATAAAAGTGTGTGGCAGGCTTTATAAATCTAAAAAAAATTGTGGACATCATTCCCACCAGGACAATGAAGTGGTTCCAAATGAATAGACCTTGCATCACCAGTGACCTGAAAAGCTGCTCTAAGATAAGAATAAATGAATAAGAAGGCTTTCAGGGAAGGAGAGAAGCAGTTATTGAAGTGTATAGAAATTGTATAGAAAGGTTATAGGTCCAGGGGGATGTACTACAGATCCCATCTAACGTTGTTAAAGTACTGGGGAGACTATTATTGACTCACCCAAGTAAGCAAATAAACACCTTTTAGGACACACTACAGTTTGCTTTTTTCCCTGGAGACCTCGGTCATGGTGCGGGTACAGTCGCCTTATGTTGGGTGCAAACAAGACAAAGGACAATAGGGCTGCATGATGGTGTGGTGGTTAGCACCATTGCCTCACAGCAAGTGGGTTCCAGGTTCAAGGCCTTTCTGTGTGGAGTCTGCATGTTCTCCCCATGTATGCATGGGTTCTGTCCGGGTACTCCAGCTTTCTCCCACAATCCAAAAACATGCATGTTAGGTTAATTGGTGTCTCTAAATTGTCCCTAGGAGTGAGTGTGAGTGTGAATAGTTGTGTGTCTGGTTTGTCCTGGGTGTACCCCGCCTCTTGCCCAATGACAGCTGGGACAGGCTCTAGTTTAGGTTCTCCAGCAAGATGTCTCATATCTTTTGAGTCAGTGGTGTTTCAATTGGCTTTGCTGTATCGGTTTCAATTCAGCACCTGTTGGGGCAGAAGCATCAGAGCCAATGACTCAAAGAAACTGAACAAACTGATAAAGAAGGCTGTCTCTGTGCTGGAGACTGCTCTGGGGCCCCTGGAGCTGGTTTTGCAAAATAATGCTGCAAAAGCTGCTGAACAAAATGGACAATGCTGTACAACATAGTGGTCAAACTTGAAGTTTAAGGAAAGCTTGTCAACATTTGTCAAGGCTTCAGCTCAGCTGCAACAACATTACAGGACGTCTGTAATGGCTGAGTTCTTGATGGACTCAGAAATGACCAGTGGCACAGAAATAAAGGATAATGGAATCAATATATTCAAAACAGAAGTGACGGAGTACAAGAAATGATGAGCAGGAACAGCAATGACTTAGGCGAGAAGGTAGGTCTCAGCAGGATATAAACAGTGAGGCCATTTAGTCAAGGTTAAAACCAGACCAGTATTTCAAACAGAAGGTGAAGGAACTTAAATGTGAAGATGAATGAAGGAGAACTAGGTATGCAATACAAGACTGTTTGTGAGAAAAAAAAAGCCATTTGTGAAACTGAAAATTCTGTTTGTGAATCGTGACTCAGCAATTGTGGATCACCAATTACACTTTCATATTTTTGAGACATTCTTTTCGCAAATCCGCACAGATCCACAAACAAATAGCTCTTGATTCACAAAGCACTATCCAGTAGATGGCACTGTTGTTCACTGATGTATCTATAGCTCGGCCTAAGAACGACGAAGAAAGAAGATCGCTGATGAGCAGGAATGACATGGACGAGTCAGTTGGACGTGATAACATTTGTTGCTAGTCTGTGGTTTTAAAGTTTTAGTTTTATTTCAGCCACCTTTTTGTTGTTTTCAGTCAATCGCTTTGCGGTAAGACGTATTGCATCACTTCCTGTTACCTTGATTGTGTTCTTTTCTTGCTTCTCTTGGAGCAATTTCTCCTTATAAGTTACACATTTTTGCATAGTTAACTCTATCGCATACTTGTTCTGTTCTAACACTCATTCCTACAGATCTTTAGTCTTTAATTTCACTTTGTGTCTGGTTCTCTAGCTTAGCATGGCTACCAGTTCTCTCCCTCTATCACCTGCTCCGTGTGTCAGATGTTTAGTTACTCCTCTGCCTCCTTTAGCGATAATGGTACATGTAACAAATGTAGTCTTTTTGTAGTTTTGGAGGCGAGGTTATCTGAATTGGAAGCTCGGCTCTGCACCGTTGAAAACTACCTGATAGCGAGCCAGGTCCCTTTGGTTAATGCGGAGCCACCTAGCGTAGCTAGCCCCATTAGCCTCCCCTTAGCAGAACCCGCCCGGGACCCCAGGCCGGCTGGTTGGAGTTCAGGAAGAGAAGACATAGCCCTAATGTCAAGCCCGTGGTTCACCATCGACCTGTCCACGCTTCAAACAGATTTTCCCCACTCAGCGACACAACCGCTGAGGACAAAACCCTGGTAATTGGCAGCTCTATAGTCAGAAACGTGGCTTTAGAGACACCAGCGGCCATAGTCAAATGCATTCCTGGGGCCAGAGCGGGCGACGTAGAATCCTATTTAAAACTGCTGGCTAAGGATAAACGTAAATACGGTAAAATAGTTATTCACGTCGGCGTTAATGACACCCGGTTACGCCAATCGGAGGTCACTAAAATTAATGTTGCATCGGTGTGTAATTTTGCCAAAACAATGTGGGACTCCGTAGTTTTCTCTGGACCCCTGCCAAATCTGACCAGTGATGACATGTTTAGCCGCATGTCGTCCTACAATCGCTGGTTGTCTAGATGGTGTCCAGCAAACAACGTGGGCTACAGAGATAACTGGCAATCTTTCTGGAGAAAACCTGGTCTGATGAGGAGAGACGGCATCCATCCCACTTTGGAAGGAGCAGCTCTCATTTCTAGAAATATGGATGAATTTATTTGCCACCCTAAAACTTGACAACTCAGGGCTCAGACCAGGATGCAGAGTTGTAGTCTTACACACTTCTCTGTAGCTTCCCACCTGCTGCTACCCACCTGCTGCTACCCACCCAACATCAACATCAACACCCACCCTTGACATCATATCCATTTCAGTTTCCAGAGAGCATGCATGTCTGCAGCCTAAAATCACCCCTTCAGAGTTTCTTCAGATTCCTCTGACCAACTCCTCACAAAACTTTTGGTCTACTTTTCTCGAGTGAGCATGTGCAGAGGAGCTAAATGCATCTGTTGTTTTTACATGGTATAAATCCAACTTTTTGTTTTCACTGGTGAAAACAGATGTAGCAGACAGAGACATGTCACTGAAATGTGCAGAGAACTCCATTAATACACAGGGGTATTGTGTTTGTAGCTGAACAACTTCTGAGCTAATCACAACACATGCAAACTTATGGTGGGTAGCAAAATAATATTTAAACTTGGAAAAAAATACTGTAAAATACAGACAGAAACCCACAGCCAGTTTAATGGGTGTTCAGATCTGCTCCTTCAAATTGTCCACTATCATACCATCTGATGTTAACAAGCATCGCAGTCCCTCCTGCTTTACTGTTGCCACTCTTTCTACAGACTCTGGCTGCCTGTATAGTCTAAAAGCCACATACTGTGCCTTGCGAAAGTATTCGGCCCCCTTGAACTTTTCAACCTTTTGCCACATTTCAGGCTTCAAACATAAAGATATAAAATTTTAATTTTTTTTGTGAACAAACAACAACAAGTGGGACACAATTGTGAAGTGGAATGAAATTTATTGGATGTGTCAAACTTTTTTAACAATTAAAAAACTGAAAAGTGGGGCGTGCAATATTATTTGGCCCCTTTACTTTCAGTGCAGCAAACTCACTCCAGAAGTTCAGTGAGGATCTCTGAATGATCCAATGTTGTCCCAAATGACTGATGATGATACATAGAATCCACCTGTGTGTAATCAGGTCTCCGTATAAATGCACCTGCTCTGTGATAGTCTCAGGGTTCTGTTCAAAGCGCAGAGAGCCTCATGAAGACCAAGGAACACACCAGGCAGGTCCCAGATACGGTTGTGGAGAAGTTTAAAGCCGGATTTGGATACAAAAAGATTTCCCAAGCTTTAAACATCCCAAGGAGCACTGTGCAAACAATCATATTGAAATGGAAGGAGTATCAGACCACTGCAAATCTACCAAGACCCGGCCGTCCCTCTAAACTTTCATCTGGAACAAGGAGAAGACTGATCAGAGATGCAGCCCAGAGGCCCATGATCACTCTGGATGAACAGCAGAGATCTACAGCTGAGGTGGGAGAGTCTGTCCATAGGACAACAATCAGCCGTACACTGCACAAATCTGGCCTTTATGGAAGAGTGGCAAGAAGAAAGCCATTTCTCAAAGATATCCATAAAACGTCTCGTTTAAAGTTTGCCACAAGCCACCTGGGGGGCACACCAAACATGTGGAAGAAGGTGCTCTGGTCAGATGAAACCAAAATCCAACTGTTTGGCCACAATGCAAAACGATATGTTTGGCGTAAAAGCAACACAGCTCATCACCCTGAACACACCATCCCCACTGTCACACATGGTGGTGGCAGCATCATGGTTTGGGCCTGCTTTCCCTCAGCAGGGACAGGGAAGATGGTCAAAGTTGATGGGAAGATATATGGGGCCAAATACAGGACCATTCTGGAAGAAAACCTGTTGGAGTCTGCAATTCAATTCATTTTCAATTCATTTTTATTTATTAAGCGCCAAATACAACAAATGTCATCTCAAGGCACTTAGATAGTAAGTCCAATTCAAGCCAATTGGAATTCAATTAATTAATAATAATCATAATTCATAAAATAATCCAATTCGTTCATATAGAGCCAATTCAAAAACAATTTCCTAGCTAAGAAAACCAACAGATTGCACTGAAAACTTTTTGTTTTTCGGTCCAATCTCCCGGCCTGAGCGTGCCTGAGGCGACTGTGGAGAGAAACGACTCCCTTTGAACAGGAAGAAACCTCTGGCAGAACCAGACTCAGGAAGGGTGGCCATCCGCCTCGACCAGCTGGGGTTTGAGAAGACAGAAAGGGGGAGGGGGGGGGCTGCCGCGGCGGCGGCGGCACTGTAACACCATTCAAAGGATATCTGTTGGAACAGGGAAACACGAGTTAATGACCATAATAATATCACATATACATAAAGAGAGTGAAGTGAGGAAAGGTGTGTCAGATGAGGCCCCCCAGCAGTCTAGGCCTATAGCAGCTTAACTATGGGATGTTTCAGGATTACCTGAGCCATCCCTAACTATAAGCTTTATCAAAAAGGAAAGTTTTAAGCTTGGTCTTAAAAGTGGAAAGGGTGTCTCCTTCCCGGACATTTACTGGCAGCTTATTCCACAATAGAGGGGCCTGATAACTGAAGGCTCTGCCTCCCATTCTACTTTTAGAAACTCTGGGAACCTCAAGTAAACCTGCAGTTTGGGAACGAAGTGCTCTGTTAGGAAAATATCTTACAATGAGATCTTTAAGATATGATGGAGCTCGGTCATTAAGAGCTTTATATGTAAGGAGAAGAATCTTAAATTCTATTCTGAATTTAACAGGGAGCCAATGAAGAGAAGCTAAAACTGGAGAAATATGATCTCTGCTGTTAGTTCTCATCAGAACTCTGGCTGCAGCATTTTGGATCAACTGAAGGCTTTTCAGAGAATATGTGGGACAGCCCAATAATAAAGAATTACAGTAGTCCAATCTTGAAGTAACAAATGCATGAATTAGTTTTTCTGCATCACTCTGAGACAAGATGTTCCTGATTTTAACAATATTACGAAGATGAAAGAAGGCAGTCCTAGAAACCTGTTTTATATGCGAGTCAAATGATAAGTTCTGGTCAAAAATAACTCCAAGGTTCCTCACTGTAGAACTAGAAGCCAAGGAAATACCATCTAGAGTAACTATATAGCTAGACAATTTCTCCCTGAAACGCTCAGGTCCAAAGATAACGACTTCAGTTTTGTCTGAATTTATCATCCAGGTCTTTATGTCTTTAAGACATGCTTGTAGTCTGACCAACCTATTGGGTTCATCTGGTTTTATAGATAAGTACAGCTGAGTATCATCAGCATAGCAATGGAAATTTATGCCATGCTGTCTAATAATGTTACCTAATGGAAGCATGTATAAATTAAAAAGAATCGGTCCAAGCACAGAACCCTGGGGAACTCCATGACTTACTCTGGTGTGTGAGGAAGATTCTTCATTTACAAGAACAAACTGAAATCTATCAGATAAATATGATTTAAACCAGCCTAATGCAGTTCCTTTAATCCCAATAACATGTTCAAGTCTGTGTAATAAGATACTGTGATCGACCGTATCAAATGCAGCACTGAGATCCAACAGGACAAGCACAGACACAAGTCCGCTATCAGAGGCTAAGAGGAGATCATTGGTAACTTTCAGCAGTGCAGTTTCTGTGCTATGATGCACTCTGAATCCTGACTGAAACTCTTCAAACTGATTATTTCTGTGTAAATGATCACAAAGCTGAGCTGCAACTATTTTTTCAAGAACTTTAGACATAAAAGGGAGATTGGATATAGGTCTATAATGAGCCAACACTTCTGAATCAAGAGTAGGTTTTTTAAGTAAAGGTTTAATTACAGCAACCTTAAAAGTCTGAGGTACATATCCTGTCAACAAAGACAGATTGATCAAATCCAATATGGAAGTGTCAATTAATGGGAAAACCTCCTTGAACAGTCTGGTTGGGATTGGGTCTAAAACACAAGTTGATGGTTTAGAAGAGACTATTGCTGTTGTTAGTTCAGAGAGATCAACTGGGCAGAAGCCGTCTAAATACAAATCAGGTTCTAAAGATACTTCTAAAGCTGCTGTACTTGATGATACATCACTGATAATAGTGGGAAGGACTCCATCAATCTTCTCTCTGATAGAAACAATTTTATTAATAAAGAAGCTCATGAAATCATCACTGCTGAGAGTTAAAGGAATAACTGGCTCAGCAGAGCTCGGACTCTTAGTCAGACTGGCTACAGTGCTGAAAAGAAACCTGGGATTATTCTTATTCTCTTCTATCAATGATGAATAATAAGCAGTTCTAGCTTTACGAAGGGCTTTCTTATACATTGTTAAACTATCTTTCCAGACTAACTGAGACTCTTCTAAATTAGAGGAACGCCACTGTCTCTCCAGCTTTCTTGCAGTCTGCTTTAAAGCACGCAGCTGTGAATTATACCAAGGAGCCAACCTCTTCTGACTGATTACCTTCCTTTTCAGAGGGGCAACATTGTCCAGTGCTGTACGCATTGAAACTATAGTGCTGTCAACAAGAGAGTCAAGTGCTGCTGGAGAAAAGTTTAGGTAGTCGTCCTCTGTCATATCTGCACATGGCAGTGAAGAAAAGGATGATGGAATTAATTCTTTAAATCTGGTTACAGCATCCTCTGATAGACACCTTCTATACGTAAATTTCTTCTCAGAAACTGTATAGTCAAGTAATGTAAACTCAAAGGTTATCAGAAAATGGTCAGATAAGACAGGGTTATGAGGGAACACTGTTAACTGTTCACTCTCAATGCCATAAGTCAGCACAAGATCAAGGGTGTGATTAAGGCAGTGAGTCGGTCTGTGAACACTCTGAGAAAATCCAATAGAGTCCAATATAGAATTAAAGTTCATATTCAGGCTGTCATTTTCAACATCTACATGAATATTAAAGTCACCCACTACAATGACTTTATCTGTACTCAGCACTAACTGGGATAAAAACTCTGAGAATTCAGACAGAAACTCAGAATAAGGGCCAGGTGGACGATACACAACAACAAACACAAGAGGTTTCTGGGATTTCCACTTTGCGTGGGAAAAACTGAGAATCAGATATTCAAAAGAGCTCAAACTAATCTTGGGTCTGGGACTGATTAGTAACCCTGATCTGAAAATAGCTGCCACTCCTCCTCCTCTGCCTGTGGTTCCAGCAACGTGAACATTTAAACAGTCAGAGGGAGTTGCTTCATTAATGCTAACATGATCCTCCTGCTGCAGCCAGGTTTCTGTAAGACAAAATATATCAATATGATGATCACAAATCAACTCATTCACAAACAGAGACTTTGAAAGGAGAGATCTGATATTCAGCAGACCACATTTAATAGTTTGATGCAAGAGACCTGAGACTGGGACGGAGATTTATCTTCCAACAAGACAATGATCCAAAACATAAAGCCAAATCTACAATGGAATGGTTCCCAAATAAACGTATCCAGGTGTTGGAATGGCCAAGTCAAAGTCCAGACCTGAATCCAATCCAGAATCTGTGGAAAGAGCTGAAGACTGCTGTTCACAAACGCTCTCATCCAACCTCACTGAGCTCCAGCTGTACAGCAGGAAGAATGGGCAAGAATTTCAGTCTCTGATGTGCCAAACTGATAGAGACATACCCTAAGCCACTTGCAGCTGTAATTGCAGCAAAAGGCGGCGCTACAAAGTATTAACGCAAGGGGGCCGAATAATATTGCACCCCCCACTTTTCAGTTTTTTTATTTGTGAAAAAGGTTTGACGCATCCAATAAATTTCATTCCACTTCACGTTTGTGTCCCACTTGTTGTTGATTCTTCACAAAAAATTAAAATCTTATATCTTTATGTTTGAAGCCTGAAATGTGGCAATAGGTTGAAAAGTTCAAGGGGGCCGAATACTTTTGCAAGGCACTGTACATAGGCACTGGAGATGGGAATGAGCTCCTGTAGTCATGTTTCAGTGAAACATAATTATACTGCATTCCAGATATTCCCCCTGTGTCTTTGTCACCATTCAGAGCTCAGCCATCTCATTTGGCGGTGATCTTACATTCCCAAAAAGTTTTTCGGAAGAATTTTTTTAAACTTCCTCCTCCTTTCTCCCCATTTTGCTCCAGCTCTACATCAATAACACTTCCTCTTAAACTGGTCTGGGACGTAGGGTCTTCTTCTGGGCATTAGTTGGGCTCCATCAGCTGTGCCCACATGTAAGTAAACAACTAAACTGTCGGCATGGCTACCACATAAATGTTAAGTACTATAAGCAGAAATCATTCCAGCAACACAGCATTGAAACTAGCATGAACAAAAATCTGGGTTTTAAGGAAACAAACACAGTGGAAAATCCTGAAAAGATACAAAGATACTATGAACAGTATGAATTTACTGCAACAAGCTGTGACTAGTGTAATGCCATTTTATAGTAATTATTACCTAAATATCATCAGATTTTCATACTCTAAACATACATTGACATAAATTTACTACACATTTTTAGTAGTAAATAAGTTAAAAAAAAATACCAGTAAAAAAACAAAACAGTTAAGGTGGCTCATACATCTGGTTAAGATGCCACTTAGACAGGGAAAAAATATCCTTTTCAGTTTGGAGTCTCCTCCCCATGAGCTGTCACCTTACCGTGGTGGGGGGGTTTGCGTGCCCCAATGAGTCTGGGAGCTATGTTGTCTGGGACTTTAAGCCCCTGGTAGGGTCACCCATGGCAAACAGATCCTAGATGAGGGATCAGACAAAGAACAGCTCATAAAACCCCTATGATGATGGACAATGTTGGACACCGTGTACCCTTGCCCAGACGCGGGTCACCGGGGCCTCCCCCTGGAGCCAGGCCCAGGGGTGGGGCCCCCCGGCGAGCGCCTGGTGGCCGGGTCTGTGCCCGTGGGACTCGGTCGGGCACAGCCCGAAGAAATTACACGGGTCCCCTTTCTGACGGGCTCACCACCCGTGGGAGGGGCCATGGGGGTCGGGTGCAGTGTGAGCTGGGCGGCAGCCGAAGGCAGGGACCTTGGGGGTCTGATCCTCGGCTACTGAAGCTGGCTCTTGGGACGTGGAACGTCACCTCTCTGCTGGGGAAGGAGCCTGAGCTGGTGCGCGAGGCTGAGCGGTTCCGGCTGGATATAGTTGGACTCATCTCGACGCATGGCTTGGGCTCCGGAACCAGCCTCCTCGAGAGGGGTTGGACTCTCTTCCACTCTGGAGTTGCCCGCGGTGAGAGGCGTAGAGCAGGTGTGGGCATACTTATTGCCCCCCGGCTGTGCGCCTGTACATTGGGGTTTACCCCGGTAGACGAGAGGGTAGCCTCCCTCCGCCTTAGGGTGGGGGGACGGGTCCTGACTGTTGTTTGTGCTTATGCACCGAACAGCAGTTCAGAGTACCCACCCTTTTTGGAGTCCCTGGAGGAGGCACTGGAGAGTGCTCCTCCGGGAGACTCCCTCGTCCTGCTGGGGGACTTCAATGCTCACGTGGGCAATGACAGTGAGACCTGGAGGGGCGTGATTGGGAGGAACGGCCCCCCCGATCTGAATCAGAGTGGTGTTTTGTTATTGGACTTCTGTGCTCGTCACGGACTGTCCATAACGAACACCATGTTCAGGCATAAGGGTGTCCATATGTGCACTTGGCACCAGGACACCCTAGGCCGCAGCTCGATGATCGACTTTGTGGTCGTATCGTCGGACTTGCGGCCGTATGTCCTGGACACTCGGGTGAAGAGAGGGGCGGAGCTGTCAACTGATCACCACCTGGTGGTGAGTTGGCTCCGCTGGTGGGGGAGGAAGCCGGTCAGACCTGGCAGGCCCAAACGTATTGTGAGGGTCTGCTGGGAACGGCTGGCGGAATCCCCTGTAAGGAGGAGTTTCAACTCCCACCTCCGGCAGAGCTTCAACCATGTCCCGGGGGAGGTGGGGGACATTGAGCCCGAATGGGCCATGTTCCGTGCCTCCATTGTTGAGGCGGCCGACCGGAGCTGTGGCCGTAAGGTGGCCGGTGCCTGTCGTGGCGGCAACCCCCGAACCCGCTGGTGGACACCAGTGGTGAGGGAAGCCGTCAAGCTGAAGAAGGAGTCCTATCGGGCCTTTTTGGCCAGTGGGACTCTGGAAGCAGCTGATGGGTACCGACAGGCCAAGCGGAACACAGCCTCGGCGGTTGCTGAGGCAAAAACTCGGGCTTGGGAGGAGTTCGGGGAGGCCATGGAGAATCACCATTCGGCGGCTCAGGGGGGGGAAGCGGTGCACCGTCAACACCGTGTATGGTGAGGGGCTCTGCTGACCTCAACTAGGGACGTCATGAGTCGGTGGGGGAAATACTTCGAGGGCCTCCTCAATCCTACCGACACGCCTTCCGATGAGGAAGCAGAGTTGGGGAGCTCGGACGTGGGACCTCCCATTTCTGGGGCTGAGGTTGCCAAGGTGGTTAAAAAACTCCTCGGTGGCAAGGCCCCGGGGGTGGATGAGGTCCGTCCTGAGTTCCTCAAGGCTCTGGATGTTGTGGGGCTGTCTTGGTTGACACGCCTCTGCAGCATCGCGTGGACATCAGGGGCAGTGCCTCTGGACTGGCAGATCGGGGTGGTGGTCCCCCTCTTTAAAAAAGGGGACCGGAGGGTGTGTTCCAACTATAGGGGGATCACACTCCTCAGCCTCCCTGGTAAGGTCTATTCGGGGGTACTGGAGAGGAGGATCCGCCGGATAGTCGAATCTCGGATTCAGGAGGTGCAGTGTGGTTTTCGTCCTGGCCGTGGAACAGTGGACCAGCTCTATACCCTCGGCAGGATCCTGGAGGGAGCATGGGAGTTCGCCCAACCGGTCTACATGTGTTTTGTGGACTTGGAGAAGGCATTCGACCGTGTCCCTTGGGGACTCTTGTGGGGGGTGCTCCGGGAGTATGGAGTGCCGGACTCCTTGATATGGGCTGTGCGGTCTCTGTATGACCGGTGTCAGAGTTTGGTCCGCATTGCCGGCAGTAAGTCGGACATGTTTCCTGTGAGGGTTGGACTCCGTCAGGGCTGCCCTTTGTCACCGATTCTGTTCATAATTTTTATGGACAGAATTTCTAGGCGCAGCCAGGGCGTTGAGGGGGTCCGTTTTGGCGACCTCAGAATCGGGTCTCTGCTTTTTGCGGACGATGCGGTTCTGTTGGCGTCGTCAGGCCGTGACCTTCAGCTCTCACTGGAGAGGTTTGCAGCCGAGTGTGAAGCGGCTGGGATGAGAATCAGCACCTCCAAACCTGAGACCATGGTCCTCAGCCGGAAAAGGGTGGAATGCTCTCTCCGGGTCGGGAATGAGATCCTTCCCCAAGTGGAGGAGTTCAAGTATCTCGGGGTCTTGTTCACGAGTGAGGGACGAATGGAGCAGGAGATTTACAGGCGGATCGGTGCGGCGTCTGCAGTGATGCGGGCTCTGCACCGGCCCGTCGTGGTGAAAAAGGAGCTGAGCCAGAAGGCGAAGCTCTCGATTTACCGGTCAATCTATGTTCCTACCCTCACCTATGGTCACGAGCTGTGGGTAGTGACCGAAAGAACGAGATCGCGAATACAAGCGGCCGAAATGAGTTTCCTCCGCAGGGTGTCTGGGCTCTCCCTTAGAGATAGGGTGAGAAGCTCGGTCATCCGGGAGGGGCTCGGAGTAGAACCGCTGCTCCTCCGCATCGAGAGAAGTCAGATGAGGTGGCTCGGGCATCTGGTTAGGATGCCTCCTGGACGCCACCCTGGTGAGGTTTTCCGGGCCCGTCCCACTGGGAGGAGGCCCCGGGGGAGACCCAGGACACGTTGGAGAGACTATGTATCTCGGCTGACCTTGGAACGCCTCGGGGTCCGCCCAGAAGAGCTGGAGGAAGTGGCCGGGGACAGGGACGTCTGGGTTTCTCTGCTCAAGCTGCTGCCCCTGCGACCCGACCCCCGGACAAGCGACAGATAATGGATGGATGGATGGAGTTTGGAGTCTGCCAATCCAGTCAGGCGCTTTGTATATAAATGGAGGAAACTCAAAACTTAAAAGTGCTTGACAAAGATCAGTCCACTTGTAAAAGATGTAATACTGCAAGAGGTCACAAAAGTAACTTAGAAGCAGTTAATAGCTTGTGTCCTTTGACTGATGTTCATAAGTTTGCAGTCAGAATGACTCTCATCGCTAATGTTTTGTGTAGTAGAATTGCAAGAAGAAAGCAACTGATCTGCAAAAAAGCCAAAAGGCTTTTGCAATTTTTTTTTGTGGACGGATGAGTCCAAGATAGCACTTTTGGTTTGAGACATTATGTCTGGAGACTGGATAACACTGCATTACGGGATAAGAGCCTTATCCCATCTGCAGAGAAAATTGTAGAATTGTAGTGGTAGCACCGTGGTGCGAACCTATTTTGCTGCATAAGGGTTAGGATGGCTTAATATCACTGATTAAATATAAAATTTTGTAATACACCAGAATATTATGAATGAAAATGTATAGACATATGTTCATGAACTGAACGTCAAGGAGAAAATGGCTCATCCAACAGCATAACAATCAAGAAGAATCAGGATTAATAAAGTTTGTATTGTCCAAGTCAAAGTTCTGACTTTAATTCAGCAGGTATACCATGGAGGTGCCTAAATACAGCTGTTAATATGAGAAAACCAAAGAGCTTGAATCAGTTCTATCTATACACCACTTCTGAATCTATATAGTTCTATAGGCTGCATGTGTGATTCAGCATCTTACAGAAGAACTTTGAAATGTCGTCTGGTGTAGCCGGAAATTAAACCTTTTACCTTCCGATTGGCCCAACATTTCGCAACAGTAACAATTACTGCTGCACGAGGCTACACTTAGTTCTGTAATACTGGACCATTTTCATCACTAAACAAATGATAGTGTAAAATATTTAAAAAAATATTTTAATCTGTTTATAAAGCATGGGCAAAAAAAAAATCTGTTTTGCAAAAATAAAGAGCTGCATCAGCCAGTCAACAGCCACTATGATGTCAGACGATTGCTCACAGAAAAGGCCTGTTTTTCAAAAAGCATGTTTCCTTGATTCCTCTCTTGTTGCATCTTGAGTATTAGGGACTAAGGTTTGAGGAAAAGACACAGATATGAGAAGTAAGGAAATGATTCAGACTAATGAGGAACATGCTTGGTAAAGCCTACTGAGGAACTGGTCTTAATGGCTTATTCCTTCAAACCATCATTTCTGATATAGTGTTGTTGAAAAAATAAAATACAGTATTTCCTAGTTAAAATCTGAGCTTCAGTATACTTTATACACTATAAAATGTATAAAGCGCTGACTTCCTCGTTTTATAAAGTTTATACAACTATACTGTATAATTTGAGTTTTATTCAAATGCAATATATGGACTCTCCAGAATCTCCAGAAAGAAGCATAAGGTGTTAAAGATTACTAACCACTGAGAGGTGAAAATGCCATAAAAGAGTGTGTCATCTGCAGGAGCTCCCTCTGCTGGTGGTAGGATGTCTATATCTTGGATCACATTATATGGCAGCTCACTGGCAGTCTGGCACAACAGCTGAGCTTTGGCAAACGTGGTCCATCGTCGCTGCAAAGTCCGCTGACCTCCAACGTCACTCTGACACATGAGAGGAAAAATTCATCAGCATAACACAGCTAATACAGCTTTGCAGCTTATTGGTGTGATACCTTTCATTCAGTGGATCATGGATCATTTAGTTGATGGTACTATAAAGAAAAAGGTTGAAAAATATGTTGCGACTTATTAGGTTATTTTGGCAACGAGTCAAAACAATGATCGGATATAAAAAGAACACATTAAAGAGAGAGTCTCTTAGAAGTAAAGATGGGCAGAGGTTCAGCAATCTGAAAACCACTGTGTCAACAAACTCTGGAGCAATTCTGGAATAATGTTTTATATATCTGTCTACTGTATATCTATACACGCATACACATATATATATATATATATATATATATATACATATATATATATATATATATACATGTGTGTACAACATGAATGTACAACATTTATAAACGAATAAATAAATATTGTATCATCTGTGTTGTGAGGTTTCCACTAAATGAAAACAGGTGTTTTAGTTTTAGGTGACAGAGGACTTAAAAATGATAAAGCGTGAACTGAGCTGAATATTATCAACTTTTTTACCCCACCAAATCTAAAAAGGTTTAAACAGGTTTTTCTTATGCAAGCACACCCTCACCCATCTTTCCCCGCCACCAATAATAGTGTTCTGTGGGCTTCAGGAACAAACCTATAACGATGATAACATGAAGGGATGGATTACACTGTATCCTGCGAGCTGTGTTGGATTACAGTTTTTGATAATCTGGATTCTCTGACATAATAAGGCTAGTTTATTGCTTTTAACTTAATCGCAATTGTCAACCCCACACAGCAGCACAAAGAGAGAGCTGCCAGGTGTCTTGCAGATGGTAAAAATGATTACTCTTTTCTTTTGATCCGTGATTTTTTGTTGTCAGTTGTTATTTGTTCACTGGATATTTGTGTTTTATTTTATTTTTAATTCATTTTATTTTTATTGTGTTTTATATATAAAATGTGTTTTATAAATAAAAACGCATTTCCAGTTGCAAAGGTTAAGCATTATAACAAAAAATGTCAAAGCCACCAGCAGAAATCACTCCAGCAACACAGTATCCAAACCAGCACAGAAAAATGTGTGGCCTCAAAAAAAACAGCTCAGTAAGAAATCTCATGAAGATGCAAAGAAAGACGGTATGTTCAGAGCTACTGCAGCAAGCTGCCACTGTGTGGCACCATTCTGGAACTATAAGGGAATCAGAATATTACAATCACCACAATACATAATGGAGCCTTTCAAAACTTAATAACTATATATTAACTGTTTAAAACATCAACAACAACAAAACAAAATTGACAGTATGAAGAAGAAACATAATTACTGGTCTCACAAAGATTTAGTTGATTATTTTAGAACAACTGTAACTTGGAAGTTAATTATGCAAAAATGTTAGAGGTAAAATAAATATGGAAATGAAAACATGCATGCATGACATGTGCAAAGAAAAACCCATGTAGATGAAAAGCCTGCAATGTCTTGGATTTTTGGCCTTCAAAATATTTGTTCCTGTTGTAAGAGGCAGTCTATCTGTATCATTTTACAGGTTTAACAGTTCTGACTACAAAAAAAGATAAATGTCGACACAAACAATTGTTTTTGCGTGAGGTTGTCGAATTATGAGCATTTATTTTACACTTACCATGCAGATCTGAGAAACACGAGAGACAATAAATTTGTCGATGAAGTCATACTCTCTGCCCACTTCACTGAAGAAAAAGTAGATTTTATCTTCATGTGGAATGAAGCTGGAGCTGATGAAGGTCGGATCTATTGCAAACAAAAAGCAAACAGTGGCAAAAAATGCTGAAAATACATGCCCATGTTCTGCTGAGTGAACCTCACATTAACATTTCTTTCAGTTAAGGTATTTCTAAGTGGGCTATTGACATGAAATTTGCACCAGATGTTGCCATCAAGCCATCCATCCATCCATCCATCCATACTCATTCGATCAGACAGTATGCAGAGGGTTTTACCCACAATGCACTTCGCTCCTGCCCGAGCCGAAATCAGCCGGCCTGAAGCTGATTTCGCTTAAGCTATAAACTCTGTAAATATATAACTTTAGCAACATTTGAAACATTTTCAGGTGAGAAAGTAGTCGTTTAGACCCCCAACGTGTTGAAAATCTGACAAAATACCGTCTATTTACAATTTTGTTCCCACGAATTCGGCGCTACTAAAGCTAGCCGCAGTGAGCAACGCACTTCCGGTTATTTTCACAAACGAAATACCCATTGCCTTTTATCATAGGGAAAGCCATTACGATACAATTGGTGCTTTTGTTTTGAAAACAGGAAGTGAACCTACCCTCATTGTAGCTAGCTTGAAACTGCCGTTTTGACAGGAAATTACTTTGCATCTTGGGTAGTTTGAGTATGACAAGTAACCTCATGATGAATACTCAACATTTCGGCGAATCTAGTATGCATCTAGTATACATCCGGGAACTTAAAAAAGTTAAAATTAGTAGGAGTAGTAGGAGTAGTAGGAGAAGTATGCGGTTTCAAACACAGCCCAGGAAGTAGTCCAGGAAGTAGTCCAGGAAGTAGTCCAGGAAGTAGTCCAGGAAGTAGTCCAGGAAGTAGTCCGGGGCGGAGTCCAGGGCGGAGTCTGGACTGCTCCTGCCAGCACACCTGCTGCTCCTTAGAGCTGGCCTCTTAAGGACCTGCAGGAGCTCCAGACTTTACCAGATTGTCTTACAGTCTCTGCATCTTGGTGTGTATAAGGACAGCCAAAAAGTTCCATTTTGGTTTCATCTGACCATACTAGTCTCCCAGTAATCCACAGGCTTCTCTAAATGTTGTTTCGCAAACTTTAAACGAGCGTGGTGAGCATGCATGGATGCCATGGCACTTGAGTGCATTGCTTATGCTTTTCTTTGAAACAACAGTAACTACTGATGCAAGGTCTTTCTGAAGTTCTGCCCGAGTGGTTCTTGGCTCTTTGAGAACTCTTCTGATTGATTTTTGGACTCCTGTCAGATATCTTACGTGGAGCACCTGATCGTGGCCAGTTTATTTCCGGATAATGGCCCCCACAGTGCTCACAGGAACATTCAGAATTCAGAATCTTTTCTGTGTGACTCCTGGGTAATAAGAAGCCTTTCTCGGCCAGTAATTGGGACAAAACCAGCTGATATCAATTAGCACTGATCGGGGCAGGGTTTCTCTCTCAATACTCACAGATTTCAGGTGATTCCTGGCTTTCTATGCCATTTTGCACCTTGTTGTCTTCATGTGTTCAATACTGTCATTTCACTTTATTACACCTAATTCAATTTATGGACTTTAATGTTTAGATGTCTTTGTATGAATGAAATACTAGAGTTGATATTGGCATGTGGTGATTTTTTGTGTCAATAGATCCATTAGAAATACCTTTACTGAAAATAATGTTGCTGTGTCAAATCTTTATTCTCCCTGCTGAATATGTGTGTGGCTCCATTTTTGTTAAATTTAACTGATTACTGTGTTTTTACAGTCCTCTTGCTAATGTGTTGTAATTGGCTTTTAACAGCACAAACTAAATGCCCGAAGGTGGGAGCCCGAAATACTGCAAATACAGCAAAATAGGACAAAACTAGGAAAACGTAAGAGCTTTCCTAGTAGGATATAGGATATATTATTTCTTGACAGGTTCCAATTTAATCTCTTGTATAACGAATTTGAAATACCATGACATACTGGTTTCTGATCATTGTCCTGTGACATTATCCTTAAAACTCTCTTTCCCAAAGCAGGCGTTTCAACCCCACTTTTCTCAGTGATGATTCACTGAAACCATTGAAGTTAAATTGAAGGAATTTATAGAAATAAACGATAACGGGTGTGTGTCAGACACTTTGAGAAACACTAAAGGTTGTCACGCGTGGAGATATAATTTCCCACTCCTCTGCTCTCAGAAAAAGTGCCCAGGCTAAATGATGCAGCTAGGTCTGAGCTTGACTCTAACTTTAATTTGCAGGAGGTAATTGCTGCAATAAAATCATTTCTGTCAGGCAAGGCAGCAGGGCCGGATGGGTTCGGCAGCGAATTCTACAAGAAGTTTTGCCACATTTTGGCTCCGCTTTTGCTCCGGATGATCTCTAATTCTAAAAATGAGAACGTCTTGCCTAAAACCCTGTGTTGCGGCTTCCAACACAAACCTTTTAGCCGCTCAGAGTTTAAGGTTGGGTCCTCAGGTTCCTTTATTTGTGACGCGCTACTGGTTTATGGCAAGAGATACGCTGAGATCCAAAATATGCTTTTGTTGCATTTATTATAATCAAACCGCACAGAGTTATCACAGCGCAGCAAAGATGAATTAATATAAAGATGAAAACCAGCGGATTAAACGGAAACAAAAGGTGATGAATGAATAAATGAGTGGCGTGGCGTGTCGGTCAACAAAATTACGGCTACTCCCAATCCTGACTCTCTTACATCTGTGTCACCGGTGAGTCCACACCTTTACGCACACGCACGTGAACCACCCCCTCTGCAACACACACACACTCAAACTCACTGTGTTCGATATTCAACTTAAATGTCCCTTACACCCTGTATAAAGCTAACATGTCCCTTATTTTATAAAAGGACAGGGAAGAAACTGAGCCTGCTAGCTACAGGCCAATTGCACTTCAAAATGAATTGACAGAAAGATAATTGCTAAAATTTTGGCAACTGCGATTAAATATGCATTTGGCCTCTATTATCCATCCTGACCAGGCAGGATTTATTCCTGGTAGGTTCTCCTTTTCAAATGTCAGGCGCCTTCTCAGTACGATGTATGCTGATCATGATGGGGTGGGAGGGGCAGCAATCCTGTCACTTGATGCGCAGAAAGCCTTTGACCAGGTTGAGTGGCCTTAAATGTTTGAGTTATTGCGCAGATTTGGATTTGGTGAAATTTTCATCTCCTGGGTAAAGTTGATATATTCTAGTCCTTCATGCGCCGTTCTGACTAATAGTGACAGATCAGTACCAATCCCCTTACAGCGCTCAGTCCAGCAGGGATGCCCCCTCTCCCCAGCCCTTTTCGCCACTGCATTAGAACCACTTGCACTGAAAGTAAGAGAGCACACCCGGCATTACGGGTCTTCAGGTGGGAGAAGTGGAAACGCTTATTAGTTTATACGCTGATGACGTGATACTGTACCTCTCCTTGAATTGATAAACTCTTTCGGAAAAATATCCAGACATATGATCAACTGGTCTAAGAATGATTTTATGCCTCTCTTTGCATCATATTTGCCAGGATTTTTGGAAACTGTTCCATTCAAAGTGGTTGAGGATCACCTTAGCTATCTTGGTTTGACTATACCCAAAAATCCGATATTAATATTCAAGTCAAACTTTGAAAAATTTATAGTGAAACTTAAACAAAGTATTGAATATTGGAGGCTCCTACCTCTATCCATGATTGGCCGCATAAACTCTATTAAAGGCGGGGTAGGGGATCTTTTTCTGGAACATTTTTTTACATATTGCTTGAAATACTCTTCACACCCCCATTGCAACCAATTAATTAAAAGTTTTGACACAAATATGAAAAGTTTTAGTGGCCTCTAGAACGTACAATCTAGGAAAAACAGTATCCAATCATTGTAAACGGACCGTTCACAATGATTGGATACTGATGCCGTCTATCAAACTGCAATCTGCTCCTCCCTCCCCCTCCTTCCCCCTGTGCGCGTACCCTGCTCCGTGAACGAATTACGCGTCCAGAAGCTTGGCAGGAAGCTAAACTAGAGCCAGCTTGGCTAGCACCTAGCATTATTAAACGTATAGTGAGCATAAACTGAATACTAAATACTAAATACGGCAACGATCGATGCTTGCTGTCAGAACAGCGCTCGTGCACCTTCGTGCACCTTCGTGCTCGTGCGCATTCATGTACTCTAGAGGCGTGCCTTCGGGGGGAAAGTGAAGAAAAGGGTTGGGACTTTTTACCTGTGTATTTTCAAAATGCAGCTTCGCTGGACTCCAAATCCAGGATCTCCTACCCTACCTTTAAGATGGTCTCTCTCCCCAGATTTCTTTACCCATGTCAAAATCTCCCAATTTTTTTCTTACTTCTGCCTTTTTTAGGGGGTTAGATTCCGTTATTATTTCCTATATTTGGAGTAATAAGAATCCCAGAATCTCAAAGGCGGATTTACAGAAGGCCAAGATGGCTGTGGGGGTGTGGGTCTGCCACCTTTCAGGCATTATTATTGGGCTGCTAATATCAGAGTCCTGCTGTACTGGTGGCAGGCGGCCTCAGAGAATCTGACCCCCACGGCCACTTTATGGCTCAAGATGGAAGCTAACTCTGTTAATGTCTCCTCCTTACCGGTTGTGCTTTTTTCTAAGTTTGACAACCCTGAGTTGCTTTGGACACTTTGTTTTGTGCATTCTGTGAGAATCTTGAACCAGATTAGAAACTTTCTGGTACAAACACCTATATGTTTTAACCATTCTTTTTGCCTCCTTGGATAGATACATCATCTGGAGTCGGAAGGGTTTGGTTTTTATTGAAAATTTCTACATCGACAGAGAATTTGCATCATTCGTTCAGCTGAAAGGGAAATATGATCTACCTCATGCGCATTTCTTTTGGTATTTACAATTTCGGTATTACACTCAATCCAAAATCAGACATTTTGAAATTTCTAAAATTGTACACTTGTTTGATGACTGTATAACGGCACAAACTGTGAAGCTTAGGGATGCTTGGGGAGAGGAACTGGGTATGGAATTGCCTGAATCTATGTGGGATGAGTGCCAGGCTAAAATTCATTCTTGCTCCGTAAACAGTAGACACCAACTTATGCAATTTAAGGTTGTGTATCGCTTACATTATTCCAAAGTTAGGTTGCATAGGATCTACCCTTCTGTTTCACCAATCTGTGACAGGTGTAGAATGGCAGATGGCACGCTACCTCATGCTTTTTGGTTCTGTTCCTCATTAACCGGCTTTTGGTGTAAGATATTTGATTGGTACTCTAAAGCCTACAAAACGCTTCTTAAGCCTGATGCAGGACTGGCCATTCTTGGCATCTCACGGACCAGCAAGGATCATCCTGCGATAATGCGGCGGCCTCTAGAGCTAGGTATGGTTGATGCCAAAAGACTAATTCTAAAGGAATGGAAATCTTTGACTGCCCCCTCCTTTTTGATGTGGGTCACTGAGATGATGTCACTGATACAAATCAGATCTTTGAAGACTTGTTCGATGAGAATTTTTGCCAGTGTTTGGATTTATTATTACTTTAAGTTACTGCTGCACAAAAATAGGTTCTTGAAATAAATGCCGGTCATAGTTTTAAGAGCTGGTGAGGAACGAATTCTGTTTTTATCATATTCTGATACATAATATCTAGTATAGTCTTTGTTTACTTTATCGGTTTTCATATTCTTCCTTGATTGTTTTTCATTGAGATCTTCTAGTTTTCTTGGACTCGTCTTGGTTTGTTCATACTTCCTGTTTTTGTTGATCATCTGATCTAAGTTTGACTGACTCAGGTGCAACTTTTCAGGATTTATTCTCTTCTCTGTATGTTTGGTTTTCCTCACTGTCAGATATTCATCGTAAAGTCTCCACTTCTATCGGTCCTACCTCATTACACCCCTGCATGATTTTGTGTTTTTGGTTGTGCAATTGGGTCCCACACCTCCACTTAACATACCTCACAACAAAATCATAGAATTAAAGGGTGTATATGCCTTTTTTCACATGACTGTATTGTTTTTCAGGAATCTTCCGCTAAAACACAAAGAACTTGCCACCATGTCTGTATCTGTTCCCATCAAAATTGATGATATTAAAAGAAACATGGCCGTATAGCCTGGTTGTCTTTAATTCTCCCAGTTTTGTAGGATGATGCTATTAATCAGTCATTCCAGTTCAGTGAACTGGCACTCTCATATTCCAAATTGTATAAAAACTACTAAATGATTAGAACCAAAAGGACACAAAAGACCTTGTTTGTGATGTTGAATTATGAATGATTGTTAAAAAGTCTATTCAACACTGTTATGGTTTTTGAATGTTTGAAGTGAGAGACAATTCACTCACCTTCAAGCCATCCCAATGTATCATCCAACTTAAGGTCAACACGCCTACCCTCACTGAGGTGCCGGGATATGACTGGCCAATTTCCCCTGTAGTCTGCCACAGTGCCAGTGTAAAGTTCTCCATCTGAAGAACATAAGAAAACTTCACATAATCCTTAAGGGCAACACTTAAGGACAGAAACAATATTGAGACTTGTCCTTTATATTGGATGAATACTTTGCAGTTTTATGTAAATCTTACTTTGTTACATCAGTCTTTTCTGCATTTCATAATGTCAATCCAATTTTTTATTTCCCACAAAGTTCGTACTAGTTTTCTATGAAAAATAATATATATATATATATATATATATATATAAAAACGGTTAAACTGTACAGTCAGTCCATGCCTTGAACTGATCTTCTTTCTTAATAAATCAGGCAAATATATTAATATACATATAAGAAAATATTAACAAATAGGCAAAGTCAATAAATTCATCACAAACATTACATTTCTCTCCAAATAAAAGCTATCCATCCATTTTCTATACCCACCTAATCCAATTCAGGGTTGCAGTGCAGCTGGAGCCCATCCCAGCTGCCACTGGGCGAAAGACGGGCTACACCCTGAATGGGTCGCTAGTTCATTGCAGCAAATATTCATTGTGAATAGTGAAAGTAATCATGAATGACTACTCTCTCAAGTGGAAATTACTGTTTTGAAGAAATTTGTGAAATGATTAAAAAAGTTTAAAAAAAAAAAAAACTTTTTTAAATTTTTTTTTCAAAAACAAGCTATGCAAGAACCAAAATTAAGATTGTTCCAACATTAAAATCCTAATAGATGTCATATCTTTGGATACAATTCCTCCACATACACAAGGTATTTGCCAAATTCTTTTTGAAACTCACCCATGCAAATGATTCTATTTTAGTAGCCATGTCATTATTGCCTTACCCACAATAATAGCAGTGTTGCGCTGGTAGGGATCATAGGGACAGCGACCTCTTCCTTCTTCAGCATTAGGGCTCATTGTCAATGTTTCTGAGTTCTGGGCAGAAAAATTAAAAAAGTCAAGCTGCTAAACCAAAAGCTAAAAGCTAATCTCAAACCACATCAGTTGCAAGCTTAGTATTTTTCTGAGTGAGTTGATGTAACCTCAGGCTCATGCCCACTGTGGAAGACATCTAAGGCTGGAAATATACTTGCTGTTTCACCTCATGTTTACTCAAGCAATTGTTACTCTGACTGTTGTCAGCACACTGGGATAGTAAACAGGGTGTCCATTGGAGAGTTTAGCATTTTGTTGATCTTGAGATCATGACAGATTAGTAAGTAAGAGCAACAGTAACTATATCTCCAGCCTAATGTTTTGCGTACGCATGCCGCAACATGTAGGTGACCAGTAGGGGGAGTGCAGGGCTTGTTTTTGATGTTTCAAAAGCACAATAAAACATGCTCCATTTACATTTATAACTGGATATGAACATGAAGAATAGTACATGCAAATGGAAAACTATCATTGCAAGGTAATATTTCTGTCAACGTCTGCACAGAACAATATTTGCAAGCGAATTCATTCAAGGTAAACACAAGAAACTTGTGCTAAAGAAAAAAAAAATGGACCAGACTCAGTGAATAATTCCTTATAATCCCTACATAGATCAGTGAGCAGTGCTGACTAACATGTCATTGGGGTCATCAGGTGGGAACCCACAACCACAAGCTACCCCAGCCCTCACCAACTGCACACCAGTCACAGCGGGGTGGGGATACAAACCCTGGTTCGGGTAGGGGGTAGAAATAGAAGAGGTAAAGACAAGTAGGAATGGGATTCAAACCCTGGTTTGGGTCGGGGGTAATGAAAGTATAGAGGGTGCCAGAGGTGGAGGCAGGACAAGACACACGAGCAGATTCAGCAGACAAACTCACCTAAACAGTCCTACAATCACTAAAAATGCCAGCAAAAACAAAGCCATGCAGGCCAACTCACCTAAAATGACCGTCTGGTTTCAAAAGGCTCACATGGGCCACACCCTTCACTTAAATATCCTGGCTTTCTTCCTCATCTATTCCAAAGTGCTCCCCCTGCTGGGCCCCCAGCTGCTATTGCTTCTTCTAATCCAAATCCACTGACTGGACTTTACTGCCTCATCTGACACTTCCTTCACTATTTTCCTCACACTCTGTCCACTTACACCCAGCTCCCTCAACAATGAGACAACAGACTTTGCAACAAATCCTCTACATCCTACTTCCACTGGACAGATTCTAACTTTCCATCCTCGCTGCTCTGCTTCTGCCCCCAACTCCACATACCTAAGTTTTTTCCTTTCATATGCTTCTGCTACTAATTTCTCCCAAGGAACAGTCAGCTCTATGAAATAGACTCTCATTCTACTCCTAGACCACAAATCTATATCAGGCCTTAGAGGCTATTTCCTGGGGAACAACAAGCTTATTCCCTAAATCTACCTGCATCTCCCAATCACAGGCATCCTCTAAGCTGCCGTGCCTCCTTATCGTCTTATTAACATTCTCCCCCTCTTGAACAAACTGAATTGCCACTCGCTTCACCTTAGACCCTCTTAAATTTACCTGACTCCGTTTATCTTCAATACCTGCAGCTAAGCTTCTTATTACTTGGTTATGCTACCACATATAACGGGCTTGTGACAGACTAACCTTAAAACCTGACAAAATATGCCTTAGAGTTGCAGTACCTGAACATAACAAACATAAAGGGTCTCCATTTACCCAGAGTTTTAGGTTCTGGGGAGTTGACAATACATCATATGTTGCCCCTATCAAAAATCTAATACTCCTTTCCTCCATACTCCACAGCTCTTTCCAACTAAGCTTCTCTACACCTTCCCAATTCAACCACCGTCCCTGCTTAGCCTGAGCCACTGCCTTTGCACCCCTTAACATTCCCTCCTGTCTACGAACCTTCTCAACAACTAGCTTTCTCTTCTCCTTGAGACCTGCTCTACTCCACACCGGTTTGCCTGGGCCAGGCCCCAAGCCTCCCCGGCCTATTTGCACATTACCCACAATCTCTGCATGTCTAAGAGTTGCTTCTGCCTCCTGAGCTGCCATTTTTGGATTCTATTTTCTCCCCTTGGTTGGGTTTGGAACCACCTTACTAACTACCACATTTTTACTCCCAGCTAACAGGAGCTATGTCCTAACTTTAGTAAATTTAAACCCTTTATAGATTCCAGAGTTAAAGCCAACTTTATGGATAACGAATTGATGTTATCCCTCTTGTCTTCGCTCTGCGGTGCCTCTCCACAAATCTTAAACAACAGTATCATATTTTTAACCTCCTGACTACACTTGTGAACCTAGAGTGTATCAGGATCAGGTTGACGTTTTCAGCAAAGATAGAACTGTTTCTCTACCTCCACATAAACCTTACGGCTGTGGGATAGATCTGCTTCCTGGGGCTCCCCTCCCCACAAATCTATATAACTATAAAAGCTATATAACCATTTTCAACCTGAACAAACAGCCAAGGAGAGTTACATCTCCGACTCACTAGCAGCAGGCATAATACGTCCCTCCTCCTCACCTTTAGGCGCTGGCTTTTTTTTTGTCGATAAGAAGGATAGATCACTTAGACCTTTTATTGATTACAGAGGACTAAACAACATCTTCCGACCTCCAGCACATTTTCCTCCCTTGAGGTTAATGATACCACAGAGTCTCTCTGCTCTACACTGAGCTCATGTCTGGATAGTCTGTGTCCTCTATCCACCAAACCCGCTCGATCCTCCCAGTCCCACCCTTGGCTTGATGATACAGTGCACAGTGAAAATGAGTACACCCCTGTTGAAAAGTAACATTTTGAACAATATTTTAATACACACACAAGTTATTCCCAAAACGTGCATAGAGTAAGTTTAATACAACATCTGTTCAGCTTAAAACAGAAAAGAAAGGTCAATAATATAACTTAAATGACATATTTGTCCATTTTTGTGAAATTATGCTGGTGCAAAAGTGAGTACACCCCTATGTTAAACTCCCTGAGAATGGGCCGTGTTGGCCCGAAATGTCATGAAATGAAAAGGCATTAAAAGGGAGGTCATCGTTGTGCGTTTCATCCTTGCCTTACATTGAAATTTTACATTTTGAGTCTGCACCAGGCTAAAAGAGACGTGTGTGAGATTTGACTGAAATCCTATGGAGAGTATCATGATCTGCTTCAGTAGTCACAGTACATGTTGACAAGCATGTTTCTTTTGGTGAAATTCAGCTTCCTACTGTTGATGGCATCCATACAGCCCCAAACCATGTCACTCCCACTACTATGCTTGACTTTAAGCATGGGGCACTTTTCTTTGTACAAATCACTTTTTACCACCACACAGGCTTGACACCATCGAAAGCAAATTTGTTTATCATTGTCTCATCAGAGACAAACAAACTAAGGATATGGATTGCTGGAACCATGTCCTGTGATCTGATGACACCAAGATGAACAAATTTGCTTTAGATGGTGTCAAGCCTGTGTGGTGGTAAAAAGTGATTTGTACAAAGAAAAGTGCCCCATGCTTAAAGTCAAGCATAGTAGTGGGAGTGACATGGTTTGGGGCTGTATGGATGCCATCAACAGTAGGAAGCTGAATTTCACCAAAAGAAACATGCTTGTCAACATGTACTGTGACTACTGAAGCAGATCATGATACTCTCCATAGGATTTCAGTCAAATCTCACACACGTCTCTTTTAGCCTGGTGCAGACTCAAAATGTAAAATTTCAATGTAAGGCAAGGATGAAACGCACAACGATGACCTCCCTTTTAATGCCTTTTCATTTCATGACATTTCGGGCCAACACGGCCCATTCTCAGGGAGTTTAACATAGGGGTGTACTCACTTTTGCACCAGCATAATTTCACAAAAATGGACAAATATGTCATTTAAGTTATATTATTGATCTTTCTTTTCTGTTGTAAGCTGAACAGATGTTGTATTAAACTTACTCTATGCACGTTTTGGGAATAACTTGTGTGTGTATTAAAATATTGTTCAAAATGTTACTTTTCAACAGGGGTGTACTCATTTTCACTGTGCACTGTACTCTGCGAGTGTTGCACACCAACCTCAGAGCTGCCGAAAGGAAATGGCACAAATCAAAAGATCCTACAGATCTAACTAAATTCCATGCACTACTGTCATCATTCTCATCCAGTGTCACTGTTGCAAAAAAGGCTTTCTACATTGACCAGATTCACAGTACTACTGACACCCGGAACCTTTTTTCCACCTTCAAAACTCTACTTAATCCTCCGCCACCTGCTAACAATCTTTGCCTCATACTTTTCTGACAAAGTGGCAGCTATAAGCAAACAGTTTACCGAACTGCCCACACCCGAACCTTGTACCACAAAATCGACATGCAGAAGTTCTACTGCATCATTTTCTTCATTCACCCCTCTCACTGTGGGCTGTGCATCTAAACTTCTCACATGTAGCCGTCCTACTACATGCCCGCTGGACCCTGTTCCCACTAATTTATTCCAGTCCATCTCTCCTACTGTAACTCCAGCAGTCACACATGTGATTAATGCTTTACTGATAGCACATTCAAACAAGCTCGGGTTACACCGCTGCTCAAGAAACCTTCCCTCCCTCCGACTCAAGTGGAGAACTATCGGCCGGTCTCTCTCCTCCCATTTCTGTCGAAAACCATCGAAAGGGCGGTCTTTAAGCAGGTCACTGATTACCTCTCACAACACAACTTCCTTGATCCAAACCAATCTGGTTTTAAAAGTGGACACTCCACTGAAACGGCTCTGTTGACTGTGACAGAAGCCTTAAAAGAAGGCTTAAATCATCGGTACTTATAATGCTCGACCTATCGGCTGCGTTTGACAATGACATCCATTGTATCCTTCTGTCCATACTCTCCAGCATGGGCATCACAGGGAGAGCACACTCCTGGTTTGAATCATACCTCATTGGTCGGTCATTCAAAGTATCCTGGCTTGGTCACACTTCTGCGGCGCACCACCTCGCCACAGGGGTCCCCAAAGGTTCAGTACTGGGACCTCTTGTCTTTGCCATATACACCACCTCACTGGGCCAGATCATCCGATCACATGGCTTCTCATACCTAAGTTATGCTGACGATACCCAGCTCTGTCTTAATGACCACACAGTCTCAGCACGAATCTCAGACTGTCTCTCTGACATATCGAAATGGATGAAAGCCCTTTATATGCACTTTATATTTCTGTACTTCCCTCTATGTCTGCACTCTATCTCTACCCTGTCACCTCTGACAGAGTCTGACTAGTGGTTTCCTTCTATGTAGCTTATTGTTATCGTTAGCTTTGATGTTAGCTTTAATGTTACATTTTCATTTGTAAGTCGCTTTGGATAAAAGCGTCTGCAAAATGCATAAAAATAAACATCACAGTAAAGAAAGAAAGTATCCTCTTTCCCTCCTTAGTTCAGCTTTTGAGATACTAAATGGTGCCCAACTCTTCACTAAAGTTGACTTGCAATGCTTATCATTTAATCTGTATTAGAGAAGGTGATGAGGGGAAGACAGCTTTCAACACCCCCCTGGGACATTTTGCATATTTGGTCATGCCTTTCGGCATTACGCTCCTGCAGTCTTTCAAGCACTCATCAACGATGTCATTGAGAGACTTTTTTAATAATTTTGTGTTTGCCTATCTTGATGATATTCTGATCTTTTCACGTGACCCCAAGGAACACCAGGACCGTTAAAAGTTTTGCAAAGACTTCTAGAAAACCACCTTTATGTTTAGGCCGAAAAATGTGAATTTTTGTAAGCTTTTTGAAATTTGTTTACACCAGGGCAAATTGATGGTAGATCCAGCTAAAGTTAAAGCTGTGGCAGAGTGGCCTACTCCTTCCAATAGGAAACTATCAGAGAGATTTCTTGGATTTGCTCATTTCTATCAGTTCATAAAGGGCTACAGTAGTGTCACTTCCTCGTTAAACAAGCTGACAAGGTGGTCCTCTGTGAAGTTTTGTTGGTCTTTCAGGAATTAAAATCATGGTTTGTTTCTGCACCAATTCTATCTCAGCCAGATACTCCTAAACAGTTCATTGTAGAGATGGATACCTCTAATATTGGAGTTGGTGCTGTTACGACCCATGGTCTGTTGTTCAAGGTTTTTTTGTTTCAGCGGCTGTGTGGTTACCCATCCAGGACTGATTCATCTCCCTTCATTTCCTATTCATCAGAGGCTGTGCAGTTGCCTGTCTGGGATTGGTCCATTCCAGTTCAGGTCCTCTACAGCTGCACCAATCCTGGAGCCAGCCAAGGACATTTAAACCCGATTGTTCCTGGTGTTCAGGCGGCAGCTAAAAAGACTCTATGGTGGCAGCTGTTCAGAGAAATTACAATGTGGGGAACCAACATCTGGGGGCTGCACGGTGGTGTGGTGGTTAGCACCGTCGCCTCACAGCAAGAAGGTTCCAGGTTCCACTCCCGGCTGGGACCTTTGTGTGTGGAGTTTGCATGTTCTCCCCGTGTATGCGTGGGTTCTCTCCGGGTACTCCGGCTTCCTCCCACTGTCCAAAAACATGCATGTTAGGTTAATTGGTGTCTCTAAAATTGTCCTTAGGAGTGAGTGTGAGCGTAGATGGTTGTTTGTCTGGTTTGTCTCTGTGTGGCCCTGTGATGGACGGACTGGCGGCCTGTCCAGGGTGTTCCCCGCCTCTCACCCATTGACCGCTGGGATAGGCTCCGCCCCCCCCCCCCCCCCCCCCGCGACCTGACCGACGGATTCAGCGGTATAGAAAATGGATGGGGGTCCCAACATTGGAACCAACATCTGCCACGAACATGACTTGCTGGTTGGAAGTAGGGGGTATGTGATTATCCAATCAGAGAAGAAGAGACATCGGTGATGTGTAGATGAACTGTGAAAACTATTTTGCACATTGACAAAGAATGCTTTATTAAAAACATGCCTTCCGTTTGTGAATCCCATTGTTTGCACTCGCAGGGCATAAACGGTCCCTCAAAATGATAGTTTTCCATTTGCAAGTACTTTTCTGCTCACTCATATGACATGAATCCACTCTTCAGTTTTCATGCATGCATATGGTTTTCACATTTGAAAATTAAAAATCACAAATAAAGCTCTTGAGTTTTTAAAAAAGTGTATAAACAGTGAGTGGTATACTGTCACAGTATAGATATGTCTGTGTAAATAGACTTACAATGTAGGTGCAGCGTGGACTGAAAGAAAATGTTCCACAGGCGTAAATGTGGGTGGTATTCAAAAACTGCAGTACACGAATGAAATTGGAACAGTCAGCCTTGAAAAAAAAAAACAGGTCACAAGGTCATAAAGTTAGATGTTTTAGTAATACCAAAATGTACAGCTGCTGACTGTCTGCCTAAAGCAGTTAATGTACACTATATTGCCAAAAGTATTCTCTCACCCATCTAAATAATCAAATTCAGGTGTTCCAATCACTTCCATGACCATAGGTGTATCAATTCAAGCACCTAGGCATGCAGACAAACCTCTACAAACTTCTGTGAAAGAATGTTTCGCTCTCAGGAGCTCAGTGAATTCCAGCATGGTACCATGATAGGATGCCACCTGTGCAACAAGTCCAGTCATGAAATTTCCTCACTGATAAATATTCCACAGTCAGCAGTCAGTGGTGTTATAACAAAGTGGAAGAGATTGGGAACGACAGCAGCTCAGCCAGGAAGTGGTCGGCCAGGTAAAATGGGTCAGAGGATGCTGAGGCTCATAGTGCTGAGAGGTCGCCAACTTTCTGCAGAGTCAGTCGCTGCAGAGCTCCAACCTTCATGTGGCCTTTAGATTAGCTCAGGAACAGTGCGTAGAGAGCTTCATGGAATGGGTTTCCATGGCAACTGCATCCAAGCCATACTTCACCAAATGCAATGCAAAGCGTCGGATGCAGCGGTGTAAAGCACGCCGCCACTGGACTCTACAGCAGTGGAGTAACCAATGAATATTTTTCAACAATGAACACTTTTTAAGTGTTTTATGCACAAAGCAAGTTCCATAAAGACATGGAGGAGCCAGTTTGGTGTGGAAGAACCTGACTGGCCTCCACAGAGTCCTGACCTCAACCCGATAGAACACCTTTGGGATGAATTAGAGCAGAGACTGTGAGCCAGGCCTTCTGTCCAACATCAGTGTCTGACCTCACATATGTGCTTCTGGAAGAATGGTCAAAAACTCCCATAAACACTCCTAAAGCTTGTGGAAAGCTTGCCCAGAAGAATCGAAGCTGTTATAGTAGCTGCAAAGGGTGGGCCGACGTCATATTAAACCCTCTGGATTAAGAATGGGATGTTGCTTAAGTTCATATGCGTGTAAAGACAGATGAGTGAATACTTTAGGTAATATAGGGTATATCAAATACTAAAATGCAGAACAGAGATATACAGCAGACATATGCTTCATCCACAATAAATTCACTTTATCAACTGTAAATTAATCAACATCAACATAATTGTGTTTCCTCTGCTCCTTAAAGGAAACTGTTCTTTATTGTCATCCTTGTCTTGTTAGAATTGTGTCCTAAATCAAGAGGAAACAGTTACTCACAGTTTATAGCATTTTTTGGTATCTACAAATCAACCACTTACAATTTTCTTGCCCTTCATGGAACACTGTTCAAGGTCCTTGTCTGAAGGGCTCCACTTCAGCTGAAGGAAGAGAAAAGAGTCAAATCAGTGCAGAATAGAAAGTTAATTTATTTGCTTTTGCACTTTTTTTACACCAATTCTTCTGGATAAATTGGAAATATTAGGAGGGCTGTCCTTTTTTTTCTCTGTCACATGCACATTATCAATGGTTCAAACTGATATTCAATTATTTTACTGTTCTTTATATGGGGGCTTAAACAGTTGAGCTGCTGAAATCCTATAACAAACAGGAATGGAAAATATTTGGCTTCCAATACTTAAGAAGTTGAAAACTGTTGTTAATAGAAAAGGTGATGAAACAAAGTGGTAATCATGCCCCTTTGACCTGTTTTGAAATGTGCTGCTTTTTTTTTCATAAACAGTGGATGTAATATTTGTAATAGTGTCATTTTACTATTTTCAGTTAATTGTACATTTTCATGATTTTCAAATCATTGCAATTTGATTCAATTTATACGCAATATGGCATCCTAACTTTCTTGCAAACAAAGCTAAGCAGGGCTGTTTGGATAGTTCTTTAAATTGAAAAAATTTGCATCACTGATTTATTACTACAGTAGCAAGCAGACAATATTGAGTCAGTTAGCAATTGACATGTCCTACCTTGTCCCTCAAAATGATGGTGTCCTTGTGGCTAACATCCAGTGCTAAAACAGCATCCCGGGCTCCTACATACAGCATTTCTCCATCTTCACTGAGAAGCAGTGTTGTGGTGTTGCTGATGTCATGGCCACTGAAGCCGGTGTGATGTCTTCCAGGACTACCTGTTAATCGACAGCATTTAACAAAGAGATTACGGGGTGGTCAGTAGTGGGTTAAGCAGGCACCCCATGTACAGAGGCTACAGTCCTCGCTGCAGCGGGCCCCGGTTCCAGTCCCGCGCCGGATGGCCCTTTGCTGCATGTCATCCCCCTCTCTCTGCCCCCTGCTTCCTGTCTCTCTTCAACTGTCCTGTCATTAAAGGCATAAAAAGCTCAAAAAAACATTAAAAAAACAAACAAAAAAAACAAAGAGATTACACATTTTCATCCAATATCACACAATTAAAGATATCCAAATGTTATCAGACTGAAATCTGCCACAGGACAGGGCAATCAACATTCAGAGGTCAAAGCACAAGCTCGGTGCAAGCAGCTGGATCTGTAGTTGGCAATGTGTGCACTTACCACTGACTGCAACTTGAAAAGCTTTGTTTGTTAATAAAAAACAATGCTGATTAACTTGTTTGTGAATGAAATCCTTAAATCCAATTTTTTGTTTTTTCATAAGTCCAGTCCATCTCTCCCTCTCTCCCTCCTTCTGCTACCTCTGTTAGAACTGCGGGGTGCTAATATTCACTGCAATGGAAATATTTCTCACATTGTCTATTGTATTGCACTTTGGGGTTTTTTGCACTTTTTATTGTTCTGTCAATTGAATGATGCTTCAATATCATCTCGTTATTTTCCTACAACAACAATAAACCATTATTACTCTTATTGTTGTTGTATTTTTTCTTTTTCTAAGGATGCCACAGGACGTAAAATCATGCATTGTAGAAATACAAGTGGAAACACATTTTCTACACTGAAAATCAAAATTAAAATAACATTCAAATCATGTGGTGTAACCTTGTGTGTAACATGATTGAACTATTAAATCAACCTCCTGTTCTGTCACCATAGACTACGAGGCATGTCAGTCAAGACAATCACATCCTCCAACATATTTCTCTTTGATCTCACTGATCAGTATTCACCCCCAGTTTACAAAACATGCCAGAAACCTTGGAGATTTTATTCATTTTGTGTAGCAAACAAGAATTCAATTCAGTTCAAATTTGTTCGTCATATTCCTGTCAACACATTTAAGCACACACGTTATCACCCTTAAAAACATAAAAGGAGTATTAAATAAGAAGGGCATGTTGGGGTAAAAAGATCAGCACAAGGTTATATAACGTGAAAAGGATATTTACAAAGGAGTTTTAGAGTGCACAACACCGGTGTGTGGAGTCTGTCACCAATATTGCACATATTCTATTACATTAATATAATATATTAAAGTATTATAACATTGCATATGTGTAAAATGGTATCAACAGTGTAAAGATTTATGTACAGTCGCACTGTATTGTGCTGTATCAAGTCATGTCTTCAGTCAGAACTGATTGCATGGTCACAATGTTGCAGTGTGGGTAAACACCGATACAGTGTGGGAGTTCACAAACAGCAGGGCAGCAGTGTAAAACTATGTATGTGAGTTGAGAAGTCAGAGAAGCTCTTGTACTGCTGGCCTGACGGTGACAGAGAGAACGCTCGGTGTGCAGCATGGCTGAGGTCTTTGATGATGCTCTGTGCCTTCCATAAGCTTTGCTTTGGTGTATATCCTTTATGGCAGAACATTGCCTGTGATGACTCTCTGTAGAGTGTGTAGCTGAAGGGAGAGCAGCTCCCATACCAAACTGGAACAAAGTCTGTTAAACTTCTGCAGCCTCCTGAGGATGGAGAGCTGCTATCTAGCTTTCCTGCACATTGTATTTGTATGTAGAGTCCAGGATGGCAGGCCCGTAGCCAGGATTTTGCTTGGGGGGGGTTCTTTTTGTATATTTTTGGGACTTTGTTCTAGGGGGGTCCGGGGGCACGCCTCCCCCCCTGAAAATTTTGAAAATTCAACCCTCTGAAATGGCATTTCCTGCGTTTTTGAGAGGATTTCAAAGTAAGAAACGGAGACTGTAGATAATTGTTTCAGGCAGTATTGTATTCAAAGAATGTATACATTTTCTTTGAAGAATACGAATTCAATATATACATTTTTGTAATGCCTCCACATGCATCTTTTTAGACTTTGTAGAACACCCCCTGCCTACGGGCCTGCACCGTAAGGTCTTTGGGCTCTCACAGGCCTACCCACTAAGCTATTTTCATGTTTAACTCATCACATATGTATTTGACTGTGCGTGTGTCCTTAGCCATACTAACAAGATGATATTCACTCAATAGCGTAGCGTAGACTTCACGGGGTACTAAATATGCCAAGAGACATTTTAAGACGTAGTCAGAGCCCAAGCTTAAATAGTGGAGGGAAATTTACTTATGATGTACAATAGGCTACACACATTAAAAGTTGCACAATATGTATTTCATCGATCAAAATGATTTTGGAGAAACGGTGTATAATGAGCAGATAGACCACACATGTGAAAACATTATTACAACTTCTTCAGGGGGTAATTACGAACATTTGCATGGATTTATGGGAACAGCCACTCGACAGAATTTCAAAATTCAAGAATTCCACTCTGGAGGGCGGTTTCACTTTCTTGCGTTTTCATCCCCCCAAAAACGGCGTTACCATCTAAACGATGTAGTGCATCCGCAAAAAGGTTTTGCCTTTTTTAACCCGTTTCCGTTTCCATGTAAAGTGCCCCTAAGTAGCCTAGCAAGTTATTCTTAAGATGCTGCAAAGTGACTGTCATTGTAGCATTCCAGATTACTACAATTAAATTGTTGTAGAGATAAGTCAGAGGGTGCAACGTGAGTGAGGTCCACATGACGATCGGCTGACAGCAGGACCAAGAGGACCAAAAGCCAAGGAGATAAAATGAGTTCTTAAAGAAGACTTAAATGACTCCAATGATACGGCATGTCTAATATGAATTGGGAAGCTATTCCATAGCTTTGGAGCAGCCACTGAGAACGCTCGGTCGTCCAGAGTTTTAAGCCTGGATCTCGGGACCTCAAGCAACAGCTCATTTGATGATCTGACAGCTCTGTCACACAAAGAGGCTCGACTCTCCATACCACTTCTTCTAAATAAATAGTATTTATTTTTACTTCCCTTGAGTCCTGAGCCTGCACTTGAGTCTGGGTTTGTTTGACCACTGACCAGTGGATGGCAATGTGGCTCCATAGAAAAGTTAAATGTAGTCTGATCCATGCGTATCAGGCAATGCATGCACACGTATTTAACGATTTGAATGCGCAAAAGCCAAAAATGTTCACATCATTGTGAAAAATATTCATGTTTGAGCAGTTCGGAATGTATGCATGTTATAAAAGACAGCTTAGTACTGTGCCAGTGAGGTGTTGATCCGTAGCTGCTTTGTTATGACACCCTCGGCGGCTAACGTTGTACCTGTTGATGGTGTGTAATATTAAATCCAAAGCCTCATCTTTGATGTAATGTCACCAGTTTATTTGAATCCAGTCAGATGAATAGTGCACAAAGTCCAGTATTCCATAATTCCAAACGGTGGTATGACAACAAAGTTCATACAAACTCTACCACAGTGGTCAAAAACTTGTATGCCCTTCCGGGTTCAACACCTGCCCTACCTGTTGCCCCTGTTGCTTATATACAGTGTTGGGAGTAACGGCGTTTAAGTATAACGGCGTTTAAGTATAACGGCGTTACTAACGTCGTTATTTTTCCAGTAACGGAGTAATCTAATTAATTACTTTTCCCATCGTTACAACGCTGTTATCGTTACTGAGAATATAAAGTGGTGCGTTACTACAATTTGGTTGTAGGCTTTCGGCTACACATCAGCTGCATGCTGCCTGGAGAGAGCAGGGGTGGGGGTGATGACACCGTTGCAAATGCGATGATGATTGGCTGTGTGGGCGGATGCCCTGCTCACGTTGTCTCACTGCACGCGCTGACGACTACTACTAAACACATACAAAGACAGCGACAATGGCGACGAGCCAGGGAAGTTCAAAGGTAGCGTTCTCTAACTGGAAGAACCGGCACTACTTCTCACTCGTGGAGATAAAAGGCAAGAATGCGTATGTAACATGAACGCTATGCCCAGGGAAAAAAACTTTATCCACGTCTGCCTCAAGTAACTCAAATCTAATGAAGCACCTCACATCAACCCATGCGAATATGACACTAACCCAAGCCCAAATGCAGCTAGCTAACCCAACCCCAAGCCCAAATGCAGCTAGCTAACCCAACCCCAGGCCCAAAGGCAGCTAGCTAACCCAACCCCAAGCCCAAATGCAGCTAGCTAAGCCAACCCCAAGCCCAAATGCAGCTAGCTAACCCAACCCCAGGCCCAAAGGCAGCTAGCTAACCCAACCCCAAGCCCAAGTGCAGCTAGCTAACCCAACCCCAAGCCCAAATGCAGCTAGCGTGAGCCCCAGCGAAGGAGACGGAGCCACTCGAAAACAAACAACACTCCATTTTTCGGGTCAGAAACAGCTGACCACCATCACCATTTTATATTCAATATTTATGTTTTTATTTCTATGCATCATATGGCAGGCTGCAATCTATTGAGTTCAAATAAATACAGAATGTTCTAAATGACTGTATATAGTGTTTTTATTCTTCAATCAGTTAATGTAAACATATTTGATGTTAAAGATGTTATAGAACATAACAGCGTTATAGAACATAAAAAATAACGCCACAGTTACTTTGCTGAGTAACTAATTACTTTTACAATGTGGTAACTGAGTTACTAACTCAATTACTTTTTGGGAGCAGTAACTAGTAACTGTAACTAATCACTTTTTTTAAAGTAACTTGACCAACACTGCTACAGCACCATCTAGTGAACACAGAAAATAAAACACATATTTGGCTCCTACACATGTGTACACTTATTTATGTGTTCAGATTGCCCAAAGTTACACACCAAATGGTTTGTACAGTTTACAAATCATGTATTACACATTTGTAACTATATTGAGTCGATTATTTTTCTCCATTGTCCTTGTGGTGTGTGAATCAACACTCCAACAAAAGGAATGTTGATTGGCCTCCCAGCGATTAAGTTTCCCATTAATCCACACTTATTTTTTTGCTTTTATTATATTAAATCCATAACAAAATCCATTCGTGTTTTGAGCTTGAAGGTCGGTTGAGGCTACAGGAGATTGATAAGCACTATTTTTTATGCTTCTATTTTCAATGCAGACATTTTCTCCTAACCAGGAAGGGAGGGGGTGGGTGGGTTGAGTAGTAGCACTCTGCATCCTCAAAACAGTCTGGTCTCAGAAGAGTTGTTTCAGTATGGGTGAGAGAAGAGCCTTTCTAACACATTTCAGGAAGACATCTGCAAATTGTGTCAACTTGTCATAAAATGGCACAATATGTTGCCTTAGAAATATAACTTATCATCTCCTGGTTCAGGAGCTGCAGAGCCTATGAGAAGAAGAAGCTAAAGAAGATAGTGAAGACAGTATCATTGGTGCCCCCTCCCTTACCAGACAGGGAGTTACCAGAATTGTTGCATGTGCAGGGCTATTTCAATCATATACAATGCGTCCACCCCTATATAGGCTACACAATGGCTTGTGGTCTTCAATTTTCTCTTTAACTGTCACATTTTCAAGTTTATTAATCATATCTAGTTAAAGAAATGCATTGACAGTTAAAAGCTTTACTTACCCATCGAGAAGGAGACTCTCGGAGTCAATCTTGTGATACATGGACTCAGCAAACCCAGCAAGGCCACAGTGAGACTCAGTAGACTGCGATTTTCCATTAAAACATGAATTCTTCACCTGCAGTATCACCGACTTCTTGCGAGGGGTAAGGATTGTAGCGAAAGTCACATACTTTGCTTTATGTAGCATATCATCGCTGGATCTTAGATAGAGAAAAACACACACACACACACACTTTACTGTTAACTCTTTCAGTGCCATTGACGTCTATAGATGTCAATTTAAAAAAAAACGTTGACTGCCAAAGACGTCTATAGACGTCAATTGGGCTGGGGAACAATCTAGCGGAGTTTGTCACTAAATCTTAGGCTTGTAAACACTAAACAGAGAATATACTGGCAAAATTACCCGCAAGGTGGCAGCAGTGCCACTTTGCACTCCGTTTTTTTGGTCAAACAGCTGTTTTTGGTGAAACCAACCGATGTTCTACTGTCTATTACTAAAGGACTGAAAATGATAGAAACAAACTTTTTTTCCTGATGAAAGAAGAGAGTCTACTCTTTCGTTTGGTAATTTCCGTGTGTACATAGTCATAAGACACACTTTTCTGTGGGTCTTGGAAAATCAGTCAAAATACTGTAAAACACTTGGCAGTATGGGTCTCTCTGCACTGAAAATGGCTGGCAGCCAATGAGTTAAGTACCAAAATTACATGGAATTCCACAATTTCCGTTTCACTTTTGTGATGTCAAAAATAATCTTTATTCATGTGTTCTTTAATTAAGCATTAAAACTAAGTAATTAAGAGCATAAGTGTCTTACTCACATGAAAGACGTGAAGTCAAAAAGCTGTTTACATAGCATAGAGATGTTAAACCACAAATAGACGAAGGAACATGTTAAATGGATAGTTCGCCTCTTTTGACATGAAGCTGTATGACATCCCATATCAGCAACATCATTTATGAACATCTTCTTACCCCTTCTGCGTCCTGTGAGCCGAGTTCCAGCCTCGTTTTGGCGTCCACGAAGGTAGTCCCGGCTAGTTGGCTGGGGCTAAAAAAATAAAGTGTCTTGCTTCTCAAAACAATATGCGTTCAAAAGAGTAATACATTTGCATCACAAAACCGTTCTCCAGGAAAAAGTCAGAGCTCACAATCGCTTGGCGCTATTTTTGCCTCCCTTGATATCAATACGTCCAATGTAAACTGTGCAGACCGAGCACTCCCCTGCTTCCGAGCAGTAAACACCGTAACAGGTGCGGCTATCGTTAGGTGGCTGAACGCAGTGATAAATTATATTGCTAATATGGGATGTCATAAAGCTTCATGTCAAAAAAGGCTAAATATCCCTTTAAATTAATGCATCTGTGTGTTGTACTGATGGCTTTGTTTAGTTGTATGTCACTTCTTTATTAAGCCTTCATAATTACGCTGACTAATGAGCAGACAAACGAGTACGGCCCCTGTCACAGGTGTGTTACAACTGGATAGGCGATCAGCTATCACTTTGAAGGTTGTGCCAGCCCTGATCTGCTCTGTCCTCTGCCCAGGTGGCTGAGCAGAGGCTCTGTATCATGGTTGTGAAATGGTATAAACAGCTGGACGTGTAGTTTTTTGTAATTCCATAATACAAAATAAACACAAAATGTATAAATGACTAAATAACTTAACACAAATATATATTTCTGCGTCAAGACCTTATGGTGGTCTCTCCATAAACAACACACCACAACCCCTCCTCACTCTTCAAAATTGTAACTACACAGCGCGTTGTGCTGGTACAGATCACAGCGATTCATCAGCTTGGAGAATGACATATGTGTGACGAAGAGGCCTGATCAGCGCTGTATAACCTCCCTTTGTTGACAGGTCGATCATTCCACCTTTTCTGTTGGCTACTACTTTTACGATCTTTTAATTTTGCAACGAAAGCATTTGCTCCGCGATATCAACTTGTTTCAACTCCAGTGCAATATACTCGAGGGTGGCTGTTGAAATGCCCTGGGAAAGCTAATTCTTTTCAAAACCTGTGATGGTACATATGAGCTTTACTGCCACATCGTAAACATGTATCCACTCTTATAATTTACAACTGAGGAATGCAAGAAAGTCCTACTTCTCGGACATCATCACCAAAAACAGTCCTAATGCTCGGGCCTTATTTGCTACAGTTGACAGGCTAACAAACCCTCCTGTGTTAGTGGCAACTGAACTTCATTCCACGATGGCCTGCAATGACTTTGCCAAATTCTTCACAGACAAAATCCAAAATATTAAACAAGCAGTTGGTCCATCAGCAGCAGGTTCAGCATATGTACAGTCTCCACCGAAAACCCGTTTAAACACCATGACTCAGTTCCAACCCATTAACAGCAAAGACCTGGAGGACATCTTACGTCAGCTGAACTCCTCCTCTTGCTGTTTAGACATCCTGCCAACAACTTTTTTCAAAAGGGTCTCAAAGGTTTTGGAGTCAGACCTGTTACTGATGGTGAACTTCTCTTCAATGTCGGGTGTGTTTCCAGAGCCACTAAAAACAGCTGTAATCAAACCTCTGCTGAAAAAGGACAATTTGACAAGACACAAATGAACAACTACAGGCCCATCTCAAATCTCCCATTTTTAAGTAAGATCATTAAAAAAGCGGTTTTTCAACAGCTTAATTACTTTTTAAAACAAAATAACTGCTATGACACCTTCCAGTCAGGTTTTAGACAGCACCACAGCACTGAGACTGCTCTGACCAAAGTGTTTAACGACATATGTCTGAATACAGAAGGTGGAAAAATGTCAGTCTTAGTTTTACTGGATCTCAGTGCTGCATTTGATACAGTTGACCACAATATATTACTGAAACGACTGGAAAACTGGGCGGATCTTTCCGGAACTGTACTAAACTGGTTCAAAACATACTTAGAGAACAGGAAGTACTTTGTGTCAATAGGTAACTTCACATCTGAGCACACAAGACTCACATGTGGAGTTCCCCAAGGTTCCATCCTGGGACCTCTTCTGTTTAACATCTATATGTTCCCACTGGCACAGATTATAAAAAACAACAGAATAAACTACCATAGCTATGCAGATGACACGCAGATATATATTACAATGTCACCAGGAGACCGAGGCCCTGTACAGGCTCTTGGTAAATACATTGAGGAGATTAATGACTGGATGTGCCACAACTTTGGCCAGCTAAACAAAAACAAAACTGAGGTAATTGTCTTTGGAGCCAAAGAGAAACAATTACAGGTCACCACAGAGCTTCATCTATACACCTACATGTAAATACCAACCAGACCTAAATTTGGAAAAACACATTAAGGCAGTAACAAAGTCAGCCTACTATCACCTTAAGAATATATCAAGGTTAAAGGATCTGATGTGTCAGCAGGACCTGGAAAAACTAGTCCCTGCATTCATCTTTAGTAGGCTTGATTACTGTAACAGCATCTTTACAGGTCTACCTAAAAAGTCCGTTAGACACCTGCAGCTTATTCAGAACTCTGCTGCTCGAGTCCTCCCTAAGACCAAAGAAGTGGACCCCATCAGTCCAGCTCTGAGGTCTTTACACCGGCTGCCTGTCCATCAGAGGATAGACTTTAAAGTTCTGATGCTGGTCTATAAAGCTCTGAATGGTCCAGGACCAGAATACATCAGTGACCTCCTGACCCAGTATGAACCTTCCAGACCCCTCAGGTCATCTGGATCCGGTCTTCTATCAGTTCCCAGAGTCAGAACCAGACATGGAGAAGCTGCATTCAGCTTCTATGCTCCACATGTCTGGAACAAACTCCCAGAAAGCCTCAGATCAGCTGAAACACTCAGTGTGTTTAAGTCCAGGTTGAAGACACACCTATTTTCAGCTGCGTTTGAATAAAGCTCAAAATCTGAAGCTTGACTTTCAAAACTTAATCACATTTTAACTCCTGATTTTATCTGATTTTATCTATTGTTCTTTGTTCTTTCTTTTTTGTTTAAAATTTAAATCGTGCTTTTTATTTCTACTGTTTTAATGTCTCTGTAAATCACTTTGAATCATCTTGTTATTGAATTGTGCTATACACATAAACTTGCCCTGCCTATGTCTTGTCTTAAGGTAGCGATTTCTTGTTTCATTTCACCTTTAAGTTTGTCTTTAAATGTTGCCAGCTCGTTACAGAGTTCTTGCCTGAGGTCCCGTATATCGCTGCTGATGCTGGCGAGTTCTGCTTTCAGGTTTTCGGCGTGATCCATTTTCTCTGACGTTTCACTTTCAGGTTAAATATCACATTGTAAGATATTTTCCCAACAGAGCACTTTGCTCTCAGACTGCAGGTTTACTTGAGGTTCCCAGAGTCTAAAAGTAGAATGGGAGGCAGAGCCTTTAGTTATCAGGCCCCTCTCTGTAGAACCAGCTGCTAGTATATGAAGCAGACACCCTTTCCACTTTTAAGACCAGGCTTAAAACTTTCCTTTTTGATAAAGCTTATAGTTAGGGATTGCTCAGGTGATCCTGAAACATCCCATAGTTAAGCTGCTATAGGCCCAGCCTGCTGGGGGAGCTCATCTGTCACACCTTTCCTCACTTTGCTCTCTTCTTCCCCTGTTTAATTTCTCAAATGATATTATGTACATGTGACATTATTGTGGTCATTAACTCGTGTTTCCCTGTTCCAACAGATATCCTTTGAATGGTGTTACAGTGTTTGTTGTCCCCTCTTTTCTGTCCTCTCAAACCCCAGCTGGTCGAGGCGGATGGCCACCCTTCCTGAGTCTGGTTCTGCCAGAGGTTTCTTCCTGTTAAAAGGGAGTCGTTTCTCTCCACATCACAGCAGCTTTAAAATCTTTACTCTGGCTTCCAGTCAGTCACAGAATAGATTTTAAAAGCCTGCTGATGGTTTACAAATCAGAACGGTTTAGGGCCAAAATACATCTGTGATATGTTCAGAGAATATAAAGCCAGCAGAGCTCTTAGATCCAAGGACTCAGGTCAGCTGGTCCAGTCCAGAGTCCAGACTAAACATGGAGAAGCAGCATTTAGCTGTTATGCTGCAAACAAGTGGAACAAACTGCCAGTGGAGATTAAACTTTCACCAAATGGAGACATTTTTAAATCCAGGTTAAAGACATTTCTGTTCTCATGTGTCTATGCATGAAATCTGCACGATATCTTTGAACTTATCTGGACTGTTGCTTGTTTTTAATCATTTAAATTTAATTTAAAAAAAATTCTCTTTATATTCTTTTATGTATTTTTAATGCTTCTTCCACTCCCCGCTGCAACGCTTTTATTTTATGTAAAGCACTTTGAATTGTTTTGTACAAATACATTTGACTTGACTTGACATAAGAAGTGAGCCGAGTGTGGTGAATGGACTGTTGTTGAAACAAAATAGGATTGTTATCCCACAAAAGTTAAGACAGGACATACTGCAGAGGATTCATGAAGGGCACCTTGGTATTTAAAAATGTAAAAGAAGTGCGAGAGAAGCAGTGATCTGGCCAAGACTAAGCAAAGACATGGACAAAATAGCAGATGTGAAACATGCCAGAAATACAGGAACAAGCTAACTAAAGAGCCCATGACTGTAACAGATGTGCCAGTGGCACCAAATTCAGAGAGCCTTCTCTACAAAACTACAAAAACACTGCTGTTACTACATGTGCCAATTATCACTAAAAGAGGCAGAGGAATAGCAAAGCACCTGAGACACCAATCAAGTGACAACAGTAGATGGAGGGAGAGAGCTAGTAGTCACCCAAGTTAGAGGACTTTAAATAAACTTTTAGGAAAGTTTATAAACTGTGCTCTCCCCTCACTGAGTCCCAGACAAATCACAGAGTGTATTTAGACCATAACTGCCTGCTGATCTCTAGCGTCCTCATGTTAATCTATTTACTTTTGCAAATAAACTCATTTACCTTTACTTACCAGCTCATCTCAGCCTCCTTTTTTGGATCCTGCCTAGCCACTCAGCATTACATATACGTTTCAAAACTCTTTCTTTTACTAATTCATGCTTTTTTTTGAAGGATAATCTCATTAGATAAAAAAATCATTTGAATTGTAATGCAAACAAATCCAAAAAAACAGCACTGGGGTGAATATGAATTGTAAGCCACTGTAAGCAGTTTTTTGGACTGAAACACATCGAGCAGCGACTGAAAAAGCAAAGTGTTCACGATGCGTTGTAGGATTGAATTTTTTTAGTGGATATTACTTAATTTTATTTAAGTTGTTATTAACATTCAGCCTAAGTAGGTTAGGTGTTCTTTTGGGAAAAATGTTACAAAAATGAAACAAATGTATGTAAAAATAGATACAGTTAAGTTGAAACATTGTGAGTAAGTATGTGAATTATTATGTTTCTAAACTACTATGACAAGACAACAAATTAGATGTATTTATTCTAGGAAACTTTGTACTTTTTACTAGGTTTGATTGCTTACTTATTGAAATTAAGCAGTTTATGAAAGTAAACATTTAAAAAAATTTTTTTTTTAGTAAAAACTATGTTTTTAGAGGAATTATAATGTCATGCCAGTTTTCCAATTATAACAACTCAAATATCTCCAAAAGTATCTTTTGTGCACTTTTTTTGTATTGTTTCTAGCTGATACATTTTCTATATAAAAAAAAAAACAATACATTTTTTTTTTTCCAATGCAGGTGACATCATCGCTGATGATCTCTACTTCCAAAGTTCAAGCCATGCAGCATATGTGTCTCCTCTGGAGTTTCAACATGGTGCCTATTTTTCACATGTGCAGAAAGCTGTTCTTTGCAATGGAGGCATGAAAACCATTATTTGGTCATCAGATTGAGCTCTTATCAGCAATACCTACCACCTTTCTCTTTAGTTTTATTTTGCATGTCAACATTTCAAAAAGCATAGTTATATACACAGCTTACCCATTACAATTTTCAGTTAATTTTTGCAGTTGCATGGGAGTGCTTAGAAGGTACAGCTTGGTAACTTTCGACCTTTGACTTATATTGACCATGGAACCCTGAGTGTGTATATGTATATATATGTGTGTGTGTATATCTATATCCATATATATATAGGCTATCAGCCGCGATTCCTTTATGAGTACAACGGAGGCTCTATGTACGCACGTAGCCGGGTATTTTTAAAACCGAATATTTCCCCCCTCCGTTTATAAAATAATTTGTATCCACATTACCTCGTTTTCGAAAAAAACACCTTCCACACATAACCGAACATCTGCGTTTTCACCTGTCTTGACAACCCAAATGCATTTGCTGTTTTGCGCAATCTGCCCTCGTCAGCTAAATAATAAAGTGTGCACGCAACTTTTTTGAGCACACTGACAGGTGATCGCATGACAGTGGACTGCCCCTCGATATGAGGACGTAATAATTCCGACAGCGACAGGAGTGAGGACCGGGACATGCAAAATTGTCACGCTATTCCTCTGGGAGTACGACTGGGAGTAAAATCAAGGCAGTAAACAGCGCCTGCACAATAATAACCACCACAGTTCTCAAGGCATCCATGCTTCTTCAGTAAACAAAGGTCGCACTTTAGACTTTAAAGCAGATTTGTTGTTGTTTTGGCGCATATTGTGACGTTCGAAAACGCAAAACTCCGGTTATCTCTGTCTACACGCAAATGCAAAAACGGAGTTTTCAAAAATCTTCACTTTGCCCGGAGTTTTTAAAAACATTCGTTTACGATGCATTTTTATGCGTTTTCATGTGGATGACTAGCCTGGGCGAAAGCCGACTGTTGACTCTGTCAAACAGTCTGGAAAAACCCAAGAGGAATCCGTTTCCATGGAGGGTGGGACCTTACTCAGCAACTTAAATTCATTGGAGTTCCCTTAACCAATCAGTAATGTTTAGAAAGGACGTTGGTTATGCGCCGAGGTTCATGCTTACTCTCGCGAGGCTCTAGCTCGCGAATCACGAATCGCGAATCATTATACCGGTACCATTTGATAAATCAAACTTTTCCCAAAGCCAGTTGGAAGGAGAGCTATGATATCCTTGCCACGAACAAAATTGACGAGGCATTCCTCTTGCTCTTGTTTTAATTGTGTAATGCTCTCCAGAGTTGAGACAACTTCATGATAGCTTCTAGCGTTCTTCCGTCGCCATGTTTATTTCCGCTGCGGTTGAACTACAATTATATGGACTACAATGGACTCCGCGCGTGAGTTCTGCGTCACCACTCGCAACTGTTTGCTGATTGGCAAAACACTGAGCGAACCGAGGTAGGGGGATTTGGCCAGACTATGTGCAGAGCCAAAATCTTTGGGTGGAAGTACGTAGGATGGCGTCGCCAGGCTAGTGGATGACAGGTCCAAACGTAGAAAAATATATTCGTTTTAGCAGATACCCGGCTACGTGTGGATGGGGCCTCAGCCTCCTGTGCGAAATCACGAGAACATAGTTTACCAATGTGTATTATGTAATGCTTTAGCCGACTTTATAACATTGCTGTTTCAGATCCAGCTCCATAGAAATGCATGTGCTCAACCTAGAGATGAAATCAGTCAGTAATAAGGATCCGCGGTTCGCCTAATCTGTGCTTGCGTTTTTTTCCCCCTCATGACAATGCCAGCGAGTCGAGTCTCACTGGACTTCAATGGCATGTGTGAATATGCGCTTACTCAATGGCAGAATGCTAAACGATTATTGGTTATTGCCGAGAATATTTTTTGCTTCCGGAGACCGAGCCTCACTGGGAGTGAAGGGAGAAATTGAGCGAAGGGCGGGGAGAAGAGACTGAGGCTCCGACTTGTTATTGGGTGAACTGTGAAAGCAGACTGTCGTGTCAGTCGTTCCCATGCGGATATGTCACCAGTAGACTGAGGCTTTGTGGGGAAGTGACTGTTTGTGGGCTGATGTGTGGTGGACTGGCATTGTCAAAATAACTTTGTACATGGACTGATGCAACTTGGACTTTTTACTCATTCATTGAGGAAATGTGGGAACTGTCGAGTCTGTGGGGGGGGTGTGCTTTTCGTCCACAGCTGATAGTAATGAGTCTGACGATTGAGACTGGTGGCTGATTGGTCAGCCACAGGGCGGGCCCTCCAGGTGAGCGCGCTGATTGGCGAAGAGGGAGGTGTGCCGGCATCTACCTGAGGAGAAAAGAGAGGCAAGGGAGAGACACGGGAGGATCGTTTTTGGGGGGACAAGCCAGCGGAGCGGACGAGGAGTCGGGAGCCTGAGGAAGGCCAGCAACGGTGAGGGATCCAGCGTGCCCGTTCGGAGCGACAGGACGGAGTGACAGACCGGAGCGATCGTGGGGAAGCCCGAGAGACCCGATACAACGCTCACAATTTCCTGAGTGAAGGGAAGTGTAAAGCCAAGACCTGCGTCCCCCGTGTGTGTGAGTGAAACCCCACTAACAGAAGAAACCACTGCTGACTCTCACTTGTTTTTTTCCTGGCAGCCATCAGCCGCCGGACGCCGTGGAGGAGCATCTCTGGACGCCCGCTCCTGGAGACGCAGCGCCGCCACTGACAGCCGTGCCACCGCCCTGTTGCTCGGACCCCGCCGCTGGCGTTCCAGGGCGGTTTGGAGACAGTAGCTGATTCGTTTGATTCTCTCGGTCGCAGCCCCCGACCGAGAGCGGACCTTGAACTTCCTCATCCCGCTGTGCAGGCAGCAACCACTACCCCTGCGTTTCGCCGTGACATTGTATGGCAGGTAATTAGTGCCACTCGGGGTTAAATTCCTACTGTTGTCTATACCCCCCTACAGTGGCTAGGGAGTGCCCCAAGGGTGTGTTCACTGGGTACGGTGTGCTGTGGTTTATGAAGTGACAAACGTGTGCAGTGATTCATTTGGAAGTGTTTGCTGTGAAATGTCCTCTCTTCAATGAGCGTGTGTAGTGGAATGGTGCAGGATAACTGCTTGTAGTACCTGTTCTTTTGTTACTCTTCTAGCACCCCTAGCCTGGAAGAAAGGGGGGAGTTATGGGGCAATAACATGTAGTGTGGCCAGAATATTACCTGTTTTCTTTTGTTACTGGTTGAAGAGCTGGGGGGTGGGGGTAACTGCAGGCAGGTTTGGTGCAATGATTTTACTTGCGCAATGATTTTACGTATGCATTGAAATTACAATAAAGTTCTATTTTTCTATACCTACTTCGCCTACTGTCTGTGTGATTTGGGGGATCTCAGAACCTGATTCTCTGTCGGTGGAAGTTAAATCCGTGACACTTCTCTTTTGGCGTTGTCTCGGCAGGATCCCCCAACACACACATTCAGTATGTCGAACAATGGTAATGAGAACCCAGCTGCCCCGGCTCATGTACCACCAAATATTGTTAACAATGTCATGTTTCCTTGGTATACGGGAGGGCCATGGTTGCCCATTTTTGAAGGAAAGAGGGGAGAAAAGGTTGAGGAATGGCGGGCTAAAATTGAAATGTTTGTACGGGCACAAGGTCTTCCAAATGAACAAAAGACTGATTTTATATTGAGTGCTTTGGGGGGCGAAGCCAAACGTGAAGTCCTATTGTTGCCTGATAATGAAAGGGACATTGATGTGAAGATATTGGACTTCCTGACAACACTATATGGGGTAAGTCAGTCTCTGGCTACACTGAGGGCTCAGTTCTATGAGTGCAGGCAGGGCGCAGAAGAAGAAATGTGTGCTTTTATTCTCCGTTTTCGGGAGCTCTATCACAGGTGGCAGGTGAAGGAACAAGTGGATGTCGCAGTGGAAGATGACCTGTTACGCACCCAGTTCATCAGGGGACTACAGGAAGGTCATGTGAAGCAAGGATTGAAAAGGCTACTTCGTCGCACACCAGCTATCACCTTCCCTGCTATTTGTAAGGAGGCAAAGGCACTTGAACAAGAGCACACTAAAGAGGAAACAGAGACCTGGGCCTGCCACACGTACACATCCAGGCCTCCCCCGAACCAGCGGCCACCCCCGCCTACACATCAGGCAGCACTACAGCAGGCTCCACCGACCCATCACCTAGAATCCCCCCCTGGCCAAGACACTCAGGCATTGTGGGAATCCCTGCGGGCAGAGCTACAACAAGACCTCAAGAAACAGATTTCAGTGTTGGGCAGGTCCCTGGCCGAGGAGTTGCGGGCCCAAATAGCTAATCTCTCCGTGGGGCCTGCTGACCCAACCGTACAGACTGTCCAGCAAGGGTCGACGTTCCAGCAGAGGCCCCGCCGGTCCGCCCCTGAGGTGTCTCGAAGTCAGTTCCAGTGGGACCCTCAGGGCCGGCCTATTTGCCTGGAGTGTGGACAATCGGGCCACACTCGCCGGTTCTGCCCCAAGCGACGCCGTGGCCCCCAGGATTTTTAGCTTCCTCGGTCGCTGTAGGGCGAGCGGTCGAGGAGGGGACCCAGACCACACCCCCCACCAAGCCCTCATTCGTCGGAGAAAGTCCTGAAGTGAACGTTACCATGGGAGGTAAAAGCATTTCATGTGTGTTAGACTCTGGTTCTCAAGTCACACTAATGAAGCATTCTGTGTTTCAGGAGCAATTTGGGAGGGACTAGTCAGAGGCACAATCCCCTGGCTCACCCTGAAGGCTGCAAATGGACTGTCGATCCCATATATTGGGTATGCGCTTTTTGACTTTGAGATAAATGGGGTTAAGGTATTGGAGAAAGGGGTGGTGGTGGTCGAAGACGCGTGTTTGCAACATGACGGTTGTTTACTCGGGATGAATGTGATTGGGGACTGTTGGATGAGGGTTTTCCAGGGTGGCTCCCAAGCAGAGGAGAGGTTCAAGTCCGCAATGACCCCCACAGCGGCCGCCAAGTGGGGGAAGGTCTTTGCAGTCTGCCGGCGCATCGGCCTCGCGGAGCCCTCTGGAGTCCTACAGGGTGTCGCCAAGCTGCCGCGTCAGGACCCCATAGTGATCCCCCCGGAGACTGAAATGGTGGTTTGGGCCCAGGTCCCCCAAGCGATTGGGAGGCCAGACTGCTGCATCATGGTGGAGAACCTGCAAAGCGACGACCAAGAGTGGCGGGTGGCGAGGACCCTGAGTTGGGTGAGGGGTGGGAGAGTACCAGTAAGAGTGTGTAACCCTCACCTTTTCCCTGTGGAGCTCCCTCAGCGTCGGGCCCTCGCTGCAGTCTCACAGGTGGATCCCCAAGATGTGCGAACTGAGGAAGAGTTGGTGTTAACAGCTGATGGACCCTCAATAGTAGAGGTGAGGAGAATAAATGATCTGTCACCCCCAGCAGAGGCATCATCACGGAGCCATCCAGCCTTGGCACTGCAGGGGGAGGGCCTAGACCTCGATGAACAACGGAGGTTGGCCGAGCTGCTGCAGAGATGGACCAAAGTCTTTGCGGCAGATGAGGATGATTTTGGCCGCACTACTGCAGTCCTCCATCAGATTCCCACCGGGGATGCACCGCCAGTGCGTGAGAGGTACAGGCCAGTTCCACCAAATCTGTACACAGAGTTGAGGTCGCTGTTGGAAGGTATGTTGGACAATGGAGTAATAAAGGAAAGTGCCAGCCCGTGGGCTGCACCCGTGGTGCTGGTTCGGAAGAAAGATGGGTCCTGGCGGTTTTGCGTTGACTACCGAAAATTAAATGCAATCACTCACAAGGATGCTTTTCCTTTGCCCAGGATTGAGGAGTCCCTGACCCATCTCAAGGAGTCAGCCTGGTATTCCACTCTGGATCTTGCAAGCGGGTATTGGCAGGTCGAGGTGGATCCGCGGGACCAAGAAAAGACTGCCTTTACCACGCCCGTGGGCCTCTTCCAGTTCGAGCGGATGCCCTTCGGCCTGTGCAATGCCCCTGCTACCTTCCAGCGGCTCATGCAGCGCTGCTTGGGAGGCCAGGTGAACGATTTCCTCTTGATTTACTTGGATGATGTCATTGTGTATTCCCCCTGTTTCGGCAGCCATCTGGAACATCTTGAGAGGGTGTTTGAGAAACTGCACCAGCACGGCCTGAAACTCCAGCCCCAGAAGTGTCACCTTTTTCGTAAAGAGGTGAAGTACCTGGGTCATGTGGTCAGCAAAAGTGGGGTGGCCACAGACCCTGACAAGACGGCAGCAGTACAGAACTGGCCTGTTCCTACGACAGTCACCCAAGTCCGCTCCTTCCTCAACTTCGCAGGTTATTACCGCCGTTTCATCCCGGGATTCTCCAGAGTGGCAGCCTCCATCAACGCTCTCCTTCAGGGCACAGCAGGGGTCAAGAAGGCAGCTATTCAGTGGTCCCCCAGGTGCCAGCAGGCGTTTGAGGAACTCAAGCAAGCACTGCTGCAGGCACCGGTGCTGGCTTACGCTGACTTTAACTTACCATTTTTGCTGTATACAGATGCCAGCTTGGAGGGACTCGGGGCAGTGCTGTCACAGGTACAAGGGGGGAGGGAGCGGGTGATTGCCTATGCAAGCCGGAGCCTGAAGCCCCATGAGAGGAATGACCAGAACTATAGTTCATTTAAGTTGGAGTTGCTGGCACTGTTTTGGGCGATCACAGAAAAGTTTAAGCACTACCTGTGGGGGTCGGAGTTCACAGTGTTCATGGACAACAACCCCCTTGTACACCTGGGGACAGCAAAGCTGGGGGCGGTGGAGCAGAGGTGGGTGGCTCAGCTGGCAAATTTCACCTTTTCAGTAAAGTACCGGCCTGGTAGGACGAACCAGAATGCAGACGCGTTGTCCCGACTCCCAGGAGAGGCACATGTCCAGGCTGTCCACCTTGCCCCTCCTGGGGAGAGGGGGCTGGAGGAGGCTCCTCGGGCAGCTCAAGACGATGGCTGGGGGTCCTGGCAGGAACGCCAGCAGCAGGACCCGGAGTTGAACCAGGTGAGCCAGCTGAAAAGTCAAGGTCTAACAGTGTCTCCCCAGGTTCGCAAGTGGGGGCGAGAATGGGATCGGCTGGAGCAACCCAAGGGCGTCCTGGGACGTTGCATTCAGGAGCCAGATACGGGCCAGCTGACCTTCCAGTTGATTGTCCCAACCCAGCATACTCAAGACTTGTGGAAGGACTACCACAAGGCAGCTGGACACGCTAATAGTGAAAAGGTTCTGGGCCTGATGCGTCGCCGGTTCTACTGGCAAGGAATGGGAAAAGACATAAAGGTATGGACAGCTGAATGCCCCGAGTGTGCAGTTGCAAAGGCCGGCCCCGCGGTACGGGCCCCCCTCCAATCGATTGTGTCCAGCTACCCATGGGAGGTGGTGGCCTTGGATTATTTGTCTTTGGGGCGGCCAACCGACACCCACCAGTATATCCTCGTGATGACTGATCTGTTTTCTAGATTTGCAGTGGCCGTGCCTACTAAGGACCAGACTGCTCAGACCACGGCCAGTGCCCTGTGGGCCGCCCTCATCCAACCGTTTGGTTGTCCGGAGCGGTTTCTGACAGACCGTGGGGGGGCTTTTGAATCTGAGGTAATGCGTCAGCTCTGTGAATTGTATGGTTGTACCAAGAGCCGGACCACCCCATACCACCCACAGGGCAATGGTGCGTGTGAGCGCTTCAATAGGACCCTGCTATCCCTGTTGAATACCCTCTGTGCAGAGGACCAGCTGAGGTGGAGAGACAAGCTTCCAGCCTTGGTGCAAGCCTATAACAACACGGTGCACTGTAGTACTGGTTTGACCCCTTATTTTGTGCTCTTTGGACGTCATGCCCGACTACCCATTGACCTGTGTGTAGATGTTGTCCCCCCACAGGATCGGAGGACGGTGGTGGGATGGGTGGACAAGCACCATCGGACGCTGGTGGAGGCCTATAGCCGGGTCTGAACCCACACAGAAAAGAGGCAGAGCTGGGATCAGGCTCGGTATGACAAGAAGACAAGGGCCGTACCCTTGTTGCCGGGCGAGAGAGTGCTGATCAGGAATTTCAGACGGAGAGCTCGGGGCAAGTTGGCACCCCATTGGATGCCCTCTCCTTTTGTTGTGCTTTCGCAGATACGGTCTGGCCACCCAGTGTACAAAATCCGACCCGAGGGGAAGGAGGGACCAATTCAGACAATGCACCGGAACAACTTGCGCCCCTGTCCTGCAGGACTTGAGGCCACAAGGACTGAGCCCAAGGTGTGTACCCTGAAGATGGACTCTTTGTCTAAACAACCTACGTTCTTTTTACCTTTTGCCCCCTTAGCCCGACTGGCCCCCTTGGCCGTTACAGAGCCTGCCATTCCTCACCCAGGGGGTGAACCTGTGCGGTTTGCTGAACCAGCTCAGGCCCCAGTTTTGTTAGAGCCAGATGATCAGACCGGGGCTGCCCTGCTGTCAGAGGGGGGGTCAAACCCTCTGAGGCGGTCACAGCGGTCTAATATGGGCATGCCTCCAGCAAGGTATGGGGAGTGAATGGGTGGGCGAGGACGACCACCAAAATGGGGGGGTGGAAAATGTCACCAGTAGACTGAGGCTTTGTGGGGAAGTGACTGTTTGTGGGCTGATGTGTGGTGGACTGGCATTGTCAAAATAACTTTGTACATGGACTGATGCAACTTGGACTTTTTACTCATTCATTGAGGAAATGTGGGAACTGTCGAGTCTGTGGGGGGTGTGTGCTTTTCGTCCACAGCTGATAGTAATGAGTCTGACGATTGAGACTGGTGGCTGATTGGTCAGCCACAGGGCGGGCCCTCCAGGTGAGCGCGCTGATTGGCGAAGAGGGAGGTGTGCCAGCATCTACCTGAGGAGAAAAGAGAGGCAAGGGAGAGACACGGGAGGATCGTTTTTGGGGGGACAAGCCAGCGGAGCGGACGAGGAGTCGGGAGCCTGAGGAAGGCCAGCAATGGTGAGGGATCCAGCGTGCCCGTTCGGAGCGACAGGACGGAGTGACAGACCGGAGCGATCGTGGGGAAGCCCGAGAGACCCGATACAACGCTCACAATTTCCTGAGTGAAGGGAAGTGTAAAGCCAAGACCTGCGTCCCCCGTGTGTGTGAGTGAAACCCCACTAACAGAAGAAACCACTGCTGATTCTCACTTGTTTTTTTCCTGGCAGCCATCAGCCGCCGGACGCCGTGGAGGAGCATCTCTGGACGCCCGCTCCTGGAGACGCAGCGCCGCCACTGACAGCCGTGCCACCGCCCTGTTGCTCGGACCCCGCCGCTGGCGTTCCAGGGCGGTTTGGAGACAGTAGCTGATTCGTTTGATTCTCTCGGTCGCAGCCCCCGACCGAGAGCGGACCTTGAACTTCCTCATCCCGCTGTGCAGGCAGCAACCACTACCCCTGCGTTTCGCCGTGACATTGTATGGCAGGTAATTAGTGCCACTCGGGGTTAAATTCCTACTGTTGTCTATACCCCCCTACAGTGGCTAGGGAGTGCCCCAAGGGTGTGTTCACTGGGTACGGTGTGCTGTGGTTTATGAAGTGACAAACGTGTGCAGTGATTCATTTGGAAGTGTTTGCTGTGAAATGTCCTCTCTTCAATGAGCGTGTGTAGTGGAATGGTGCAGGATAACTGCTTGTAGTACCTGTTCTTTTGTTACTCTTCTAGCACCCCTAGCCTGGAAGAAAGGGGGGAGTTATGGGGCAATAACATGTAGTGTGGCCAGAATATTACCTGTTTTCTTTTGTTACTGGTTGAAGAGCTGGGGGGTGGGGGTAACTGCAGGCAGGTTTGGCGCAATGATTTTACGTATGCATTGAAATTACAATAAAGTTCTATTTTTCTATACCTACTTCGCCTACTGTCTGTGTGATTTGGGGGATCTCAGAACCTGATTCTCTGTCGGTGGAAGTTAAATCCGTGACAGATACATGATCTGTGATCTCGTCGTGATTGGGTGAACCGAGAAAGAGGCTGGTTTTTTTTTTCTTCGCAAAAATATAGACAGGCAGCGAGACTCTCGTGTCAGTCCCATGCGGATAATGCGAGCTGAGACGTCTAGTCCTGTGAGCAAGTAGAAGCTATTCATTGCGGTATATCCCAGTTTTGTGTACATATTCTTAATATTATCTTTCGAATAAAGTGTTAATAGTGTTGTCACGTGCGTTACCTTTTTGTATTCCCCTATTCCAAAACTGTGTTTATTTGAGGTACTTTTGAGGGAGCAAGCTAGCTTGCAAGAAAGCTGTGTAAAATGCCAAGCATCGTAGATTACATTCTGGCGAGGCCATTTTCCAGTCTTCCTTACGAGGAGAAAATTAAAATCAAGGAGCAGGGTAGACCAATGCCTAATATTGACTTGGTGAAAAAGATAGGGAAGAACAACCGTTCCTTTCAGCTGTCGTGGTACGAGAAAGTCAACTGACACCACAGGTATACTTATTCCAGAACACTCTGCTTCTTACAAAGAGCTGTATTCAAATCATAGCCATAGAACATATAACAATTTGCCTATTAAAAAACATCAACTTTCCAACAAATGTGTTTGCGTTTCAACAACAGTTTCAACAAGAGTCGTTTCGTGTGTGGGGCCATTTGTTGCTCAGGGCCAATGTAGGGTGTGTGTCAAAATTGAATTATTTTTCTCGCTTTTTCTTTGTAATCTGGACATATTGTAATTTACCAGCATCCCCTGTTTGACAGACTGCCAGCCGCCACTGATATATATACACAATTGTGCAGAGAGATGCTGCACAGGAACAGAGAGGCTGGTGGCATGGAAACACAGGCTGGTGGCATGGAAATTCTCAAACCCCAGCTGGTCGAGGCGGATGGCCACCCTTCCTGAGTCTGGTTCTGCCAGAGGTTTCTTCCTGTTCAAAGGGAGTCGTTTCTCTCCACAGTCACCTCAGGCACGCTCAGGCCGGGAGATTGGACCGAAAAACAAAAAGTTTTCAGTGCAATCTGTTGGTTTTCTTAGCTAGGAAATTGTTTTTGAATTGGCTCTATATGAACGAATTGGATTATTTTATGAATTATGATTATTATTAATTAATTGAATTCCAATTGGCTTGAATTGGACTTACTATCTAAGTGCCTTGAGATGACATTTGTTGTATTTGGCGCTATATAAATAAAAATGAATTGAATTGAATTGAATTGAAACACAGGTTGGTGGCATGGAAACACAGGTTGGTGGCATGGAAACACAGGCTGGTGGCATGGAAACACAGGTTGGTGGCATGGAAACACAGGTTGGTGGCATGGAAACACAGGCTGGTGGCATGGAAACACAGGTTGGTGGCATGGAAACACAGGCTGGTGGCATGGAAACACAGGTTGGTGGCATGGAAACACAGGCTGGTGGCATGGAAACACAGGTTGGTGGCATGGAAACACAGGTTGGTGGCATGGAAACACAGGCTGGTGGCATGGAAACACAGGTTGGTGGCATGGAAACACAGGTTGGTGGCATGGAAACACAGGCTGGTGGCATGGAAACACAGGTTGGTGGCATGGAAACACATGGAACACAACATAGTAGTTCACAGACGTATACAGTATGTCCGTGCACATGCCACCTTTCTGATGTGAAGCTTGCGTAGGAACAACTTCAGTAAATTAGTTGAACTGAGTAAGGTGAGGAGGTAAGATGGTGAAATAAAAGTCATGAAATCTTTCGCTTTCTCTGGAACTAGACAAACATTTTGTCTTGAGTTTAAGCTTTTACTTCACTCCTAATTGACACAAAGCATGGCGTGCTCTCTATCTTCTGTAGTGGATCAGCAGGTTTACTACACACTTAAGCACCAAGGTTTATCAGGTCATGCCTGTAACCATAGCTTTGGTTTGAGTTGATGTCTAATCTGTGGATTTTTAAATTTTTCTATGACCCTTCCATGAGGTTGAATGAGTTCAGATTTCTGTGAGAAAAAACAAGGAGGTCAGGACACCTCAGCTTTAAATTCACAGATTTGGATGATTGTGGAGTATCCGTGATTGTGCCAGGTCCAGACTGCTACAGTGATTGGCATGTTGCCAACAGCAAGTAATGTAAAACAAGTAAATATCAATTGTAAATAGTGTGCAGTGTTTTTTGTTATGCAATTATTTTTTCAATATAAAATAATTGCATTTTAGACCATACTATTTATTTAGAGTTTTTTAATTGTATGTACAAAGCTCTGTTTATAGAAAAAAAAAAAGTTTGGCTTCAGTTACTCACTGTCAGTATTACTGACAGATGATCGGGATGTGGGATAGGACAGTCCCAAGTCTAAACTTTTATTACAACCCAAGATCATGACTGTATGTTGAAGCGTTCAAAAATAGCAGCCTTTTTTCCAAAGTATGGGACCTTGGTTTCCACGGGTCTCCAAATGGTACTGTTTTGGCACGCCTGGTCCTATCCTTAGAAAAACCCGTGCAAAATACTCTTTTTTTTACTTTAATTTAAAGTCGCACTAGGTAAGACTTCAGGCTGTAGTTCTATTGTGTTTTCCAGTGTCCAGTTCCATGCTGTAGTCACTTTGAAGGGAAATATGTTGAAATGTTGAAAAATTAGGTGGACATAAAAAGTGTAGCTCATATTACTCTGTAACAATAGCACTAAGACAGATTCTGACTGCGTTCTCTTTCAAAAGAGACCTCAACCATGCCTGCACTCCAAATGGTTCAAGAGCAGCTTTAAATTGACTTTGTTTTAGGCAAAAATTGCAGGAATTTTAGAAGCACAGAAAAGGTTGGCTCAGCTTTTGTCATGCACATCAGTAAAGTACAATTGATAAACGAATATTTCTGTTTCCTGTTTATGTCTTCTATTCTGAAACATAACAATGATTATCATGAACACGTTCTGTGGGGGGCACAAACCCACAGATCACAGAATTGACAACATATCTGGATTGTATACATGTACACATTTTTTGCACTAAACAGCTCCAATGACATACTGGTTCAGTATATTGAATTAATTGAAAAAGCAGGAAAAGTTGTTAAAGAGATGGTAGTTGGTTGTATGAAAGTGTGAGAAGCACTTTGATGACATCGTGTTGTCAGAGCATGTACCTTGTGTTGAGTTATCTTGCTTTCCTGAAGTGCTCTCTGAAGAATTTCATCTGACGTTCAGCCACAGTATCTCCCACAAGGCTTTTTCACCTGCTCAGTTTCCTCCAAAACACAAACAGCTGTTGCTGTGGAACTGGTTAAACCATACTGTGCATGACTGAGTGCTCTGCTTACAGAGGATTTTGCTTGTTGAGACGGTCCATTCTGGGCTCTTCTTAAAGCCTCTTCTACCTATTCTCTGTAAAGCTTAATCTTTAAGATGAAATATATTTTCCACTCATAATGTCAAATAGCCAATGTACAGAATTCTGTTGTCATTCCAGTTGTAAACATAGGTGCAAACTATTTTGTGTGAAATTAGAGTTATGGGGAATAAACCACTGAACAACTTTACTGTGAGCGCAGCAAGGATATGAATGGGTAAGATGGCTAATGAGAAGAAAAGCAGCTTGGAGAGGATTATCAGTGACCTGGAAACAGCCATGTGGTAACAGGCTGTGTGTCTCCTAGTGTCAAACATGAAGCTGCTGACACATGGTTGACATTTACAAGCATATTATGAAACAAGCATGATGCAGAATATCATTCATGTGCATTAGTACTAGCCAGTCCAAACAACTGGATTTACCAGAGATAAAAATATACAATGTTCCCCTACAAACTTTAGTAAACGGTAAATGGACTCCATTCATCATGCAGTGTCCAGCTTCAATTGATTTAAAAAAAATATTCTATATTTATACTAATGTCTGACGTAGCTCCCAAAATACAACACCATAGTAAAAATGTTCCCTGCATAACATACAATTTAATAGATTGGTTTCTCACCACTAATAAGATACTGAAGCCTTTACAATGTGTATACAAACAAGTTCTTTAACATGTTCCAACATGTAGCAGGTAAAAGTATCGATGGAACACCTTGCTCATTTAGCTTATTGATATTTCAGAAAAATGTTGGATACACAATTGAGAAAATACAGATTAAGGCAGGATATTGTTATTACAAGTAGGAGAACATTATTTGGCCAGAGAACTGAAGTACATACAGAAATCTGGAAAGTATTCACAGCATTTTTTCCACAATATCCTGTTACAGCCTTATTCCCAAATATATTACATCCTGAAAATTCTACGCACAATAATGACATAATGACAAAGTGAAACAAGTTTGTTTGAAACTTTTACAAATTTATTAAAAATAAAAATCCAATAAATGCAAGTTGGAAATAGTGAACAACACAGGACATTGATTTGAAAGTGAACTAGCTTATTAATAAAAAGCTACAGTGAAAAAGTTTTATTTTCACTGCAACAGCAACCCAGTTTGTGCATTCAGGTGTCGCTTGCCTTCACAGAACCTGATGAAAATGTGAACTGGACTTAAGATCTCACAAATTCAGTGTTTTGACAAATAAGCAACATAAATGTTTTTCTTTCAAAAACACAGTAGAAACATAAAAAATTCAAAAAGTAGGTTTCAAACTTCAGTATACTGTAACATTCACAGTACGTTGGCATACACATTGAGCTATGCAAAAACCAGGGATCCGTATTTCCCTCAAAGTCTCTGTATGATGTATGCAGGGGTAATTTCAAGAAATTGATGCAGGTATTTGCAATGGGCAGTTTTGCAGCGGTTCCTGAATTCTGATCTTGGTGAAGAAATTCTATCAAGGGTTGTGGAGAGAAGCCAATTGGTGAAACAGTACTGGTTCCGGTGGCAAAGGACAGAATCTTACAAAGCTTCTGTGTCCCTTCTTCATCTAATAAAAAGTAACAAAGAAATTAGACTATCAACAAAAAACAGCACACGCATTACTACTCTTAACTGACAAATAATGATCAGATGCAGCACAGATATTTCAGTTAGAACAAGAAATGTTCAAATTCCACTGATTTACATTCTGCATCTGAGGTAATCTCTCCAGAAAGAAACTTCCTCAGCACTCCAGCTGGATAGTGAAAAGAGTGTCAACCAGGTCAGCTGAGAGGCTTATAGGAGACCAGCATAGAAAGAAAACTCAAAAACTGGAGGTGAGACGGGATTTCGTCCAGCACATCAAGTGTTCTCAGTCCATCCCGAAATCTAAATTAAAAACCAGAAAATTTAAAAAAAAAAGAGAGAGAGAAAGAAAGAAAGAAAACTATTTAAAGATGTTTTAATTGATTTTAGAAAAAAAAATGTTTTTACGTCACACGTAACACATTAATAAAACCAAAGTCAAAAAAACTAAAACAATTATACAGTATTAACAGCAACCTCGCCAGTGTAGAAACTTTAACATGTGTTGTATTTCAGGGTAGATACAGAGTACAGTCTGAGGTGCCCACATGCCCTAAAAATATTTATGCAAAGCACACTGTGCAAATTCTTTTGGACATTTCCACTAAAACCTGTCAGTGGGATCAAACCAATATCAATACTTTAGATGCAGGTTGAAGTTCAGAATTTCTTAACCTAAACTTGACATCAATTCCTTCAAAAGGAATATTACTTGTGATTTTTTTTTTACACAAGTGTACTGATACTTAAGTAAAGGTTATTAACCCTTCTTACACTGCAAGACAGTCTTCAAGGAATTCAGTTATTTTGTGAAAATACAAAAATAAAACATATTTACTCTCAAAGGTCCACGGACTCTGTGCATCACTTGGAACATTAGAATATCATCCACAAGAAGATTCTTGTCTTCCAGCCTCTGCAGTGGTCTCAGGCAACCAACATTAGCCAGATACTCCTCTAGTGATTGGTTGCTGCTGGCAGATCATCAAACCACCGACAATCTGCAAGCTTTCAAAAGATAAAACAAACATAAAAAGGTTTGATGGTTTATTTTTCTCCAAAATATCTCATACTGGCACTGGACATCTATAATTCACACAGTAAGATTAGGGCAGGATGAACTGTTCATGATGACTGATAGTCTTCAACTTGAGCATGAAATATTTCTATGTATACTATGTATTTAGTATCGTTCAAACTCATGAGGATGATTCTTATGTTTTTACACATTGTACCTGAACACCACCCCCCATCTCCTCCCACAACCTCTTCAGATTTGGATATTGATATTAAAAGACAGCAAAATTTTGGACAAACCTTTCAGTTTGAAGGCTTGCTACAATAGCCTGGTTCAATTCCTCATCATCAGGAGACACATCAGACAGTGCAGCCATTACTGAAAGATAGCTTTCACAGTTGGCCGACTGATGTGTTGAGGTGGAGGTTCAATGACAAGCAGGAGTGTTGCTCTGGCATGATGACCTATTTTGGCAAGGCAAGACCAGAGATGGGTCAGATGGATCAAGTGAATCACTCAGAATGTTCAAACAACCAGCTTCTCAGTTAAGAAGAGGTACATCAATGAGAAAACAAGTGCTCAGTTTAGGGAGGCCATAGCTATGTTACCAACAATGAGCGCAGAGTCGGTTGAAGGACTGCTGGATCATTTCAACTTAAAAATTTTGAATGTAATGGAAGCTGTTGCACCGACAAGAATCAAGAGCACCTTGATCAAACAGAAAACCCCATGGAGAAACACCACTACGGTCAAAAACCTGAAAAGAGAATGCAGGAAAGCTGAACGTAAGTGGAGGAAAACAAAGCTTCAGATTCACTATGAGCTGTACAAACAAAGCCTGCATAGTTATAATAATGAGATGTGCAAGGCCAGACAGCTGCATTTATCTGAAATGATTAATAAGAATGTCAACAACTCTCCAACTCTGTTTGCTATGGTTGAAAAACTCACAAATCCTCCTAAACAGTCAAACCCAGACCTCCTCTCCAAGGCAAGGCAGGTTTGTCTGTATAGTACAATTCAACTAGAAGGCGATTCAAAGTGCTTTATAGAGACATTAAAACAGTAGAAATAAAAAGCACGATTTAAATCTTAAACAAAAAAGAAAGAAATAAGAACAATAGATAGAATCAGATAAAATCAGTAGTTAAAATGTGATTAAGTTTTGAAACTCAAGCTTCAGATTTGGAGCTGAAAATAGGTGTGTCTTCAACCTGGACTTAAACACACTGAGTGTTTCAGCTGATCTGAGGCTTTCTGGGAGTTTGTTCCAGACATGTGGAGCATAGAAGCTGAATGCAGCTTCTCCATGTCTGGTTCTGACTCTGGGAACTGATAGAAGACCGGATCCAGATGACCTGAGGGGTCTGGAAGGTTCATACTGGGTCAGGAGGTCACTGATGTATTCTGGTCCTGGACCATTCAGAGCTTTATAGACCAGCATCAGAACTTTAAAGTCTATCCTCTGATGGACAGGCAGCCGGTGTAAAGACCTCAGAGCTGGACTGATGGGGTCCACTTCTTTGGTCTTAGGGAGGACTCGAGCAGCAGAGTTCTGAATAAGCTGCAGGTGTCTAACGGACTTTTTAGGTAGACCTGTAAAGATGCTGTTACAGTAATCAAGCCGACTAAAGATGAATGCATGGACTAGTTTTTCCAGGTCCTGCTGAGACATTTTTGCGTGGGGGAGGGGTGGGTTTAAATACGCAACACTGTTACTACCTTTAAAGACTATCCTGTACATCTGTCAATACCTGCTTAAAAACCAATAAAAAGACTTTGAAAAGAAAAGAGAATACAATCTGCTTTGCAGCCATCTGTTGGGCAGCAGAATCAGAGCCAGTGACTCAAAGAAACTGAACATGTTGTCTCTTTATCTGTAACATGCATCTGAATGTACTAAAGAGAATGCTGCACAAATTGATGAGCTCAAACAATACTGCTCACCCTCTACATAACATAGTGCTGAATCTGCTAGTGTGTCTTGTCCTGCCTCCACCTCTGGCACCCTCTATACTTTCATTACCCCCTACCCGAACCAGGGTTTGAATCCCATTCCCGCTTATCTTACCTCTTTTATTTCTCCCCCTACCCGAACCAGGGTTTGCATCCCCACCCCGCTGTGACTGGTGTGCAGTTGGTGAGAGGCTGAGGTAGCTTGTGGCTGTAAAAAGATGGTTGTTGTGGTGTGAGGAGCAGATCTATATAGGGAGTATAGGGAATTACTCACTGAGTCTGCTCCTTTATTTATTTATTTATTTTCGTTAGCACAAGTTTCTTGTGTTTACCTTGAATAGGGATGGCTCAGGTGATCCTGAAACATCCCATAGTTAAGCTGCTATAGGCCTAGACTGCTGGGGGGCCTCATCTGTCACACCTTTCCTCACTTTACTCTCTTTATGTATATGTGACATTATTGTGATCATTAACTCGTGTTTCCCTGTTCCAACAGATATCCTTTGAATGGTGTTACAGTGCCGCCGCCCCCCCCCCCCCTTTCTGTCTTCTCAAACCCCAGCTGGTCGAGGCGGATGGCCACCCTTCCTGAGTCTGGTTCTGCCAGAGGTTTCTTCCTGTTAAAAGGGAGTCGTTTCTCTCCACAGTCGCCTCAGGCACGCTCAGGCCGGGAGATTGGACCGAAAAACATAAAGTTTTCAGTGCAATCTGTTGGTTTTCTTAGCTAGGAAATTGTTTTTGAATTGGCTCTATATGAACGAATTGGATTATTTTATGAATTATGATTATTATTAATTAATTGAATTCCAATTGGCTTGAATTGGACTTACTATCTAAGTGCCTTGAGATGACATTTGTTGTATTTGGCGCTATATAAATAAAAATGAATTGAATTGAATTGAATAGTGTTAAAGAAAGTAGTGTGTTCAGTAAGTGGCTTCTTCAGCTTTGCTGTAACACAGAATGATCCAGCAGGCTATTACTGCAGAAGAAAAAAACTGAAAAAAGTCATTCCATTTCACTCATTTAATAGGGAAACATGCCATAATATTTACAATTTCTTAAAACTGACAGATCTGTCACGATTCAGTTATGGTCTTATGGGCTGAGTTCCTTTAAATATTTATTTGGCACATCCTATATATTGATTTACAATACTCAGTGCAAGAGTATCGTCGTAATATTCAGCATCATTTGCACAGGTGAATTTCTCCATATGAGCTACCTAGTCAGTCAAACCTTGAATGGTAATAATTCATTGTCAAAACAGAAAGAAAGCATGCCTTTCCACATATCTCAAGCTGTGAAATAGGCCTTTACTGCACTAATTAGAGGGATAAAATGTTCAGTCTGCTTTTTCAAAATTTTAATATCTAACTGATAAACACATGGTCATTTACATTCCTACAGTGTCTAACCAAATGAGGATTGCGATATGGCTTTAAGCTCCTCTGTCTGCTAAATGTGTGATGATCTTCACTTAAGCTGCTCTGCACAGAAGATCAAAGCCACGATGAAACTCTTTGGATTTTGTGTTATTATCATTCAGCTGGAAGCAGGACTGAATACTGGTAAGATCATTACACTTTTTAAGCTGGCACAAAAGTATGGCTTTGTTTGAAAATATACATAAACAATAGATTTAATATTTGTCTTTATATGTGACTTGTTGGTGAAGTTCCTGAGACAATCTATACCAACAGTTTTGGAAGTGTACAACATATCAAGTGGTATTATATTTTCTCTTGTATTTGGGTGGGAGTTGTTGATGGGGACAAAAGGTTTTGCATTGGCCCCATAAAGAGCTGTGACCACCAACTGCTAAACTGACAACTGCCTGTTCGATTGTATTCTGTGCCATTTCACACAAAACTGACACAGAACACTTTTCATAAAGATAAGCATCACAATTCCCTTTTAGCAAGCACTTGGCACAATTGACATCATCTGGTGAGTTAGCAGAAAATTTGGTACGTACTGTCTGTACGGTATGCTTGTTCACACACGTGAACTAGTGAGATGCATTATCAAAACAGGAAATCCTGAATAACATGAACATGAGGCACAAGGCAGGACATGACACAAAATAGTGTTGTGTTATTAATGTAGGAGGCTTTATTCAAGCATCAGTTGAAGCCAATATACCAAAGGCCATAGTTGGTTGCTGCCATCCTGTTGTGTTAACTTTGGCATCATTCATTTAAAGGCTGTGGTGCAGGTATGGTTTTATCTGCAATACACATTAGAACTGACTGAGTCACAGAAACTATTTTTGTTTTCCCAGACAACCATATTGTTTTTCGACTGAAGAACTTGCGAGGGTGTGCTTATGCCCGGTCTTTCCAATGCATGAATAGGTGATGCCAGTGTCTACTATGAAGGAATATTCTCCTATATTACCATCAATATTGTGGGCTACTGCTGTGGCTGTGATGAAATAGCTGGTGCCATAGCGCCCCCCTCAGGCTCCTCTGGGCATCCCTATTGTTACTCTGACCCTGGACACATGCATGGATTGGTTGGGCAGTCTCTATAGCCGCATTTGGACAGAGCACTTCTAAGAACGGTCCTCCTCGAATTCCGTTCTGATAACTGCCCTTATCCAGGGGAACTGTTTCAGTCTGTATTCCCACATGAGTCGGGACTGATGGGACGCAGCCGTCTGCAACAGCGACGTGTTACTTTAGCGCCACATTCAACAACAAAACAGAACCCGGTAAAAGTAAGAAGAGAAGAAAAAAACACCACCAAGAAGCTAACATGGAGAGCGGGGAGGCCACCGTGGTGGTTCATGGTCTGCATGATGGTGATATTAATCATGGAGGATCACATGGGGCGTCTAACATGGAGGCTGGAAGAGCTCACAGAGAGAGTCAGGAGACGAAGGATGCAGCGCAGGCCATACTTCTTGGTTTCATGAAGGAAGGAGAGCAGAGCGCCGCAGACAAAGGAGACCACGTGGAGGTTTAACTTATTAAACACGCCAAGGTTGTGTTCGTGTCGTATGAGGAAACATTTCAGCCTGACAACATGACAAGGGGCGGAGCTACCAACCACCAAACACCTCCGTCAGATGTGTTCCTATAGAACCCAGAACAGACCCAGCTTAAGAGAAGGAGCTAAAATGGTTATAGGAACTGAGGGACATGGTCCCGAGTTCCTGTATGTGTGAATGTGGGAAAAAACGGCCCCGTTCCTGAAAAGGTTATAGGAACTGCAGAAGGTTCCTACAGTGGGAATGTGGCTTATGTCAGTGTCCAGGTTGATCCCATCCCCAACATTACTACATCACTGCATCGGACAGGAGGTTGTCAAGCTGAGGACTGGATTGTGCTCTTCTGAAAATCTCAGGGGCCTCTCCGTCTTCCATGGTGAGGTGTTCTTGCCCAGGTCGCCCTCTTTCTGGGGTTGGGCGATAATTTCCTCCTGGTGCACTGACATACACCTGAAAAGATGGTAATGATGTGGCTCTTGTGTGGCCAGCCATTTGCTCTGTTTACTGGGTTGGGGGTTTAGTTACAGCGGGCTGAGGCATTATTGTCACATTGGGCAGAGCTTGTTGTTGGTTGACTGTTACCACTGAAGCTTGGGTTTTTAGCTTTGTCCTTCTTTTGTTTGAATAGCTCCCCAAGATGCAGCTTTGAAAACTGTTTGCTTAATTCCTTTTCTGTTTGCTTCTTTTGTTGTGCCATGATCCACATGATGCACCACATGATCAGCCACCACTGGCCACTCCATCTACATGAGCTACACCATATGTTTATGTTTATGGATTTGGAAGACCCTTTTATCCAAAGCAACTTACACTCATATCCCAGGTAGGCAGGTAAAGGGGTCTTGCTTAAAGGGGAACTGCGGTATTTTCAACATTAAGCCTCTTTTCTGAGTCGTCTGCAATGTTTTAGAACGCCCCTCACCGCTTTTTTGATGTTTACTGCTGTCTCCGGTATTTGCCTAATTTTGATTCTTCTTAACCTGCTTCAGAATGGCAAGTCATATGCATGTCCAAAAAGGTCCGTAAAAGCACCATAAACGTCCGTTTTCAAAATAATCAACTCACCGGAGTGGTTACTGGTGTGCACTGGTAATCCATATCAAATTTCGTGGCGAAAAGTTGCTTCTGTCGTGTTTTATTTGACATTTTGTCCTGGATGTTCGTTGATATTACTCCGCCACCGCTAAGAAAATAGTGCGAGCATGAACGAGCTGCCAAATAAAACACGACAGAAGCAACTTTTCGCAACGAAATTTGATATGGATTACCAGTGCACACCAGTAACCACTCCGGTGAGTTGATGATTTTGAAAACGGACGTTTATGGTGCTTTTACGGACCTTTCTAGACATGCGCATGACTTGCCATTCTGAAGCAGGTTGAGATGAATCAAAATTAGGAAAATACTGGAGACAGCAGTAAACATCAAAAAAGCGTTGAGGGGGGTTCTAAAACATTGCAGACGATTCAGAAAAGAGGCTTAATGTTGAAAATACCGCAGTTCTCCTTTAAGGACCTTTACTGGAAGTAGTTCCTTTAAAGGGATAGTTCGCCTCTTTTGACATGAAGCTGTATGACATCCCATATTAGCAATATCATTTATGAACATTGACTTACCCCCTACTGTGTCCTGTGAGCCGAATTCCAGCTGAGTTTTGGGGTCCACAAAGCTAGTCCGGCTAGTTGGCTGGGGGCACAAAAATAAAGCGTTTTGCTTCTCAAAAAAATATCCGTTCAAAAGAGTAATACATTTGCATCACAAAATCGTTGTCCAGGAAAAAGTCAGACCTCACTTCGCTTGGCGCTATTTTTGCCTCCCTTGATATCAATGCGTCCAATGTAAACTGTGCAGACCGAAGAGCAGACCGAGCACTCCCCTGCTTCCGAGCAGTAAACACCGTAACAGGTGCAGCTATCGCTAGGTGGCTAGGGAGTGCTGTCAAAAGAGGCGAACTATCCCTTTAATGCAGGGGGGTCAGGATTCAAACCCTGATCACCCACATGAAAGGCGACAATCTTACTGCAGGCGCTCATGTTCTTCTTGCTCCTACTCATATTTTTGCAGAAAGGTTTTTACAGCTTATGGTGTTTACTTGGGACATTCCTGTGAAAAAATGCCTCGATGGTGCCACCTATTGTGCCAGCCCCGAAAATGCAGCTCTTAGAAATTTATAAAACTTGGCACACACATAGATGGCCCAACAGGATGTTGGCCATTTTGGTTCAAAGACCCCATTATAGAATTTTACAGAACTTACATTTGAACAAACTCCTCCTACATATTGCTGTTCAATATAACAGTGTAACTTCAAATATGGCCAGACAACAGAAATCAAATTGATGATACTTAATGTAAAAAACTGACTTTTTGTAGGAAGATGTGTCCATGGCAGTATGACGAATTTCAATATGATATCATGACACCAAAAGTCATTATAAATCACTCATTTGTCATCCCTACAGCACCAATTTTAGAGAGATAAATAACTGTTGTGCCTTGTAGCCCCACCCACTAGCCCCTTTCACACTGAGACCCGCTACCTTAGCGGGTCCAAATTGCACCTTCATCCCGCGTCGAGCAATGTGAAAGCTTGGCGTATTAGGTGACCCGTGTCGCCTGAAGCCGAGTTCCGGGGGCGTGGCCTAGTGGCAGAGCGTCACACGAAACACATAAAATGCTGGGCGTGTACAATGACGTAGGCACAAGCCATGCGTCGGAGGTAGGGTTAAAATAATTTTTTTTTTTTTAGCATTTTTTTTAAAATGTATTTATTATAAAAACAGACAATTACAGAAACAAAGATAGATACAATAACTATACGCCAGGGGTTAGATAATGCAGACACAAACAAAGCAGACACACATCTATAAAACAATATTAAATTTTGTACATTAATTCACAGTTTTGATTGCTTTTTTGTTCTGTGAGGCATAAATGTTTTTGAGATAAATGTCCACGTCCCTACGAAAATAAACAAAAGAAGGCCTCATTTTAAGTACTTTACACTTATGTATATGGAATTTTGCCAGAAGAATAATTAAATTACAAAGAAAATATTCCTCATCCAGCTTCTTACTAAAATTGGTAAAACCAAATAAAACATCTTGCAAACGTAACTCAAAAGTTTCACAAATATGGTCAATTATAAAACGACAAATCTTTCGCCACAAGTCTCTTGAAAAATCACAAAACCAAAAAAGATGAATAAGTGATTCTGTATGTGTATTACAAAAAGTACAATTAGTATCAATATCATTACTGAATTTAGCTAAAAAGGATTTAACTGGGTAAAAACGTGAGGTAGGGTTAAATACAGAGTGGCTTCCTCCCCAGATGGCGTGGCACATGTCAAAATATGGCCAGTCCAATCGCCCTCTGCCACTCCTGCCGTTGTGGTCATTAACAGCATGGAATTTTTTCCTCATGGCCTTCAGTTTGTTGGTCACCTGCGTCTTGCTGCGTGGGAAACCGCGCTCTCCCATCTTTCTCGCCAGCCCTTCCAGCAGAGGTCCATCTTTCACCGTCCCCGACATGAGGCGGTAAATAACGTCCTCTGCTCGGAGGATGAGGAGCTCGCGGACCTCCTTGTCTCCCCAGTTGGCCATCTTCAAAAATGTCTCGAACTTGATGTAGGCTAAAACAGAGTAAAACTTGTCCTCACCTGTCGCTGTTGTTCTGAATCAGCTGTCCATTCTGTCTTTTAAACTCCTCACGTCACGCCACGCCCACGTCCGACCCGCGTCGATTGCTTTCACAACAAACTCGGCTCGGCAAAAAGACTAGGGTCCGACGCGGGTTGAAAGGCGAGTCGAGTTGACGCGGCAGCCCGTTGCGATAGTTATCGCAAGCCAAAGCTGCCATATCCACACGTCGAGAGCACGCGCTATATATCTTAACGATCGCGTTCTGTTTTCTTATATCACGCGTGGTATAAGGACACCCGTAAAAAGCGCCCCTTACGGGACGCGCTGTATAATGCTTGAGCACACCACGCGTCCTCTAGATGGCCAGTGCCACACTGAACTTACCTTTACACAGGGGATGTTCCAGCTTGATTATTATGTTTTATTATATATAATATACAAAGACATAGGCGCAGTGTGCAGTTGCAACACTGACAGCAATGTCCAACACATGTTAAAATGATGTAGCATAAAATAATAAGACACATGCAAGGCAATTTAGGCACGCAAAGATGTTAAAAGCAGTGGCTTAAGACAAGAAGCTAAAAACTTGGGGAAGAAAAACACCCTATAGTCACGAGGTGAGCATCTAGAGGACGCGTGGTGTATTTCGGCACGCGTGCTCAAGCATTATACAGCGCGTCCCGTAAGGAGGAAAAGGGGCGCTTTTTACGGGTGTCCTTATACCACGCGTGATATAAAAAAAAACAGAACGCGATCTTTAAGATATATAGCGTGTGCTCTCGACGTGTGGATATGACAGCTTTGGCTTGCGATAGGCAGTGTGAACGCAACAGCGGACACGCTAAATTCGTGGATTAAACGCGTGTTATTCCTCAGTGTGAAAGGGGCTATATAGGAAGTGATATTTTCTGAATTTTGACATATGGCTTTATTATTTAATCTTCATAGTTAGAGGTTTGTCAGGAAAAGTGTAAGCTTTGCATTATACTATCTTATTAAATTGTACATTTTCCCCAATGTATCCATGGTAAATTTCCTTTCTTGAAACAGGAAGTTCCTATACCTGACAGATAAAGCATCCAATCTTCCCCAAATTTTGCATATTTAGTGAGAGTCCAACTTTGAATATGTCTCTATGCAAATATTCTCGGCGTGTTGAAAATTGCCATCAAGATGCCATCGATGATATATCATCAATTCAGTCCTGCCTGTAACTTTTACCCACATTTATGAAATACACATGGCCACATGGCAGACTCATGTAACCTGCCAAGATCTACAAAGAAAGCCCCCTCGGAACCATTAGCGAAATCAAACAGGAAGTTTTTTTTTTAATGAATTGTGACTTTTAGTGCAATTTTGGCATTTTTCTAAAGCTTACATTTTAACAAACTTCGCCTGTATATTTCATCATATCACCCTAAAACTTGGTCCATATAAGCACAAAGGCCCTTCTTGTTCAAATTTATTGAAAACTTTACCTTTCATCAAAGTGCAAGGCTTTGGCACCTACTAATTAAGATGTTTCACTATTTAACAAAAATGTTTTATATCTGACATATACAACATCCAGTCTGCAACAAACTTCAGATCTTTGATGAATGTGCTCTCTAGAAAATATATCGATGTCACTATTCTGTCAGCGCCATAGCCCTGCCTACTGGCAACAGGAAGTGCCAAGTTGTACACCTTTATCTACCAATCCAAGACTATCCATCTCATTCAGTTCAGTCTTTGTTCAAAATCTACCATTTTGATATCTCAGTTTGAACATGGTCATGTTTCCCATGACTTCCTGTTAAATGTCAGTCAAGTTGCTATTACTCAGTAGTGCATTGTTTTACAACACTCATATTTGACATAATTGACAACAGTCCCAGCCTGGACAGTCTGCATTTCAGTATCAATTTATGATCACAGCGCCACCTAATGGGTGTTTGGAGGACACAATCTCTATGTCCTTTATGATTTGAATCATATCCCCAAATTTAGATGTCCTGCCATTTAAAATGTTCAAGTAAATAGATCATAATTTATGAAAGTCTGAACAGCACAAATCAGATTTTTTTCAAATCAGGCCCAGGTCACTTTCATATGTGGTCCTAAATCAGATACATATCCAATGTTTTTCAAAGCAACCTCAGTCTGAACGATCACATCGCATTTCATCTCACTTTTCCGTGATTCAAGTGAGACAGACGTCACAATTTTGTGCAAGAGGAAGTGTAAAAATGTAAACAATGGACGAAACAAGCGTAGACAATCTGCTTTGAAGCTATATGTTGGGGCAGGAGCTTCAGAGAAAGATGCTCAAAGAAACTGAACAAACTGATAAAGAAGTCTGGCTCTGTGCTAAGGACTGTTCTGGAACACCTGGATCTGACTGTAAAATGAAGAATGCTGCACAAGTTAAAAAGCATGAAGCACAACACTGCCCATCCTTTTCATGGCATTGTGTAAAAACAACAGGCTTCTTCAGTGCTGCTGTAACACGGAGAGAAACCGGAGGTCCTTCCTACCAGCACCAACACATCTTCAAAATGAAAGCTTGTGACCATTGTTTAAAAAAAACATAATTTCCCTTTGGGATTAATAAAACATTTTTTCAGTTTCATTTTTATTAAATTTTATTCACCTCAATCCACTTTTAAACTGCAGCCTTTTAAAATCCATCCATTTTCTATACCCGCTGAATCCGTCGGTCGGGTTGCGGGGGGGCTGGAGCCTATCCCAGTGGTCAATGGGCGAGAGGCGAGGAACACCCTGGACAGGCCGCCAGTCCATCACAGGGCCACACAGAGACAAACCAGACAAACAACCATGCACGCTCACAGTCACTCCTAAGGACAATTTTAGAGATGCCTTTTAAAATCTCTGTCAAAATGTTAACTCACCCTAACCCTGGTTCTTAAAGGGTTAAGCCAAGTGATACTAAGTGAATGGTTTATAATCCGACCGCTGGGATAGGCTCCAGCCCCCCTGCGACCCGACCGACGGATTCAACGGGTATAGAAAATGGATGGATGGAGTTTTTATTCTGTTCAAGATCATCCAAATAATACAGATTTAATTTTTCTCTGCTTAACTGATGAATGTATAAGTTTTACATTTTGTATAATTGTGCTTCTTCTATACTGTTGCTTTTATTCTATGTACTTGTGGTGCAAATGTGTCTTAATATGCAAATTCAAATTATATATATTTATATATATAAATATGTTATATATATAAATGTTACAATTTATATATATATAAATATTTATATAAATATATATAGATATAAATGTATATAAAACATAAATATATAAAAGCAAAAAGCATTTACTTTTTTTTCTTTTCTTATTTTTGGGTAATTTCAGATTGGAATGTTCAGAGTGCAAAAAACAGCTCTATTCCAGGAAAACGGTAAGATATAACATCATGTAACTCCTGTTTTTAACCTTTTAAAGCGTATTTAAATTCCTCAGATGGGGAAATTATATGGATATGTATGGAATTCCAGTTGATCATTTTTTAATAAACAACATAGAGCTCATACTATACCATAAAGCACTCCACTTAAATAAATTCTTTATGAATAATTTCAGTGAAACATATAATATCCAGTGAATGAGAATATTTAATCCACTGGCTCACTTCACAACACTCAGATATAAAATTTGCCATGTAAATGTTACAGTGACACCAAAGAGAGTATAAGGAACACCTTTAGTCAAAAAAAGATTTATGGGGGGGTAATAAAGTGTGATTTATGAGGGGGGTAATAAAACGTTGTATGACAGGTGACCTTTTGACCTCCGTATGTCCGGTCACATCAAAGGGTTAGCTCACATCAAAGGGTTAGCTCACATCAAAGGGTTAGCTCACATCAAAGGGTTAGCGATAACAAGTGGCTGGTGGTGAGGGTTAGGGGTGGGTGTTAGGGGGGTTCAATATGTTTTGAGTAGTAACAGTATTGACAATCAAATCAAATTTATTTGTATAACACATTTCGTGTACAAAACAATTCAAAGTACTTCACATAAAATAAAAGCAAATCAAGTCAAGTCTTTTGTTGTCAGATACACAGAACAACAGAGTCGGGCACTGAAATTCTTAGGACAGGACAGTGTCATGCCGTAACATGACATGACATAAGTACACTAACAATAAATAGGCAATATAGATACTATAAAATATACATTTTACGTTAATTACTAGTGCTATACTGAACATATAATACACATAATAGCCTATGCTAATCTAAGATCTATACTAACCTAGAAACCCAAGATAAAAATACAATATTGTGTAATATTACATGTTGTAGTGCAAACAGCAGTGGAGGTAGGCATGTGTAGTGTCGAGTGTAAGAAGCATTAAAATATATAAAAGAATATAAAGAGAAACAACTAAAATCATTTAAATGAATTTAAAAACAAGCAACTGTCCAGATAAATTAAAAGATATCGTGCAGATTTCATGCATAGACACATGAGAAAAGTAATAATAATAATTATTATTATTTTTATTACTATTATTATTATTATTATTATTATGAGAAAAGTAATGTCTTTAACCTGGATTTAAAAATGTCTCCATTTGGTGAAAGTTTAATCTCCACTGGCAGTTTGTTCCACTTGTTTGCAGCATAACAGCTAAATGCTGCTTCTCTGTGTTTTATAAATAAAAAGGTTTAATGGTTAATAGGAATGGTTTAGTTTAAGATGGTAAACTGTCAAGATTTAAAAATACTGCGTTCTTGCCTGTTTCAAAAAGTATGTAGACAGGCTGTAGATAGTTTAAATGCTAATATGTTAAAGTTTACACGAGACTGTCAGACGATTCAATTCGCATTGTGGCAAATCAAGGTGTGAGTTTCCACAGCAGGGGTCCACGGGAACCTGTCAAAATGGGTGGTTTCAGGGTAAGTGATGAATACAGTAAACAGGCTGAGTTTTCAGTCTCACCCCGTAAGGTGACTTGGGGGATGTTGGAGGTGTGATAAGAATCCAAGGGACAGTCAGTTGATAATTAACATATCAGGAAGAGACCGTGGCAGAACCCCCCATACATCTCGGGCTGTGACTTTCCACAGTTGGCATGGTGAAAACCTGACAAAATGGGTGGTTCAGGGTTAGTCATGAATACACTATTTCTCTCAGTTCAAGTAAACAAGGTGAATAATCACTAATTATCCCTAGGAAAAAAGTGAACATTGTCAGGAAAACATTGTAAACACAAACACACTACGGTATTGCTTCAAGTTTCAATTTACCAATGACATACAAAGTGATTTGGTAAAAGAACAATTATAGCTACTTACAGATCTGATCAGTGATGCGAAGGTAAGTTGTCAGTTAGGAAGGGTCACAGTGTTTCCTTCATCGTGTGTGTTTATCAGCTTCGACATCCCAGAGCAGTGTGTGCATGACTGTGTATGTTGGTGAAATGCACACGTCCAGCAGCCTTGTTGTGAAAGATTGCAGGCGTCGCAGGTCTGAGAGACAAGACAACCACAGGTGGGAAAAGTCTTATGCAAACATACCTGAAGATATAGAAACATTCAGTTGAATAAGACAATGAAAGTGTGCCTACTCTTCTTTTTCTTTATTCATTTTTTAACGTCCAGCTTATTATGAGATATTGGTTCATATGAGATAAGGAACATAGTGAGAAAAAACAAACAACAACAACAACAACAAAAGAAAACCCTCACTGATACGACAGAACAATGTGATAATTTCACCCTGTTTCTTACAGAAACAATGTAATTATGTAAAAATGTCCAAAAAAAAATAAAAATAAAAAATTTATTCAAGAAAACCCCTGAAACAGGAAGCACAAAGAGCTGTTAATATAATCTCACACCAACAGTATATCTGCATCCGCACCAGACAAGAATAACTCTATAAACTGACTTATGTTACCCCTCATACTTTATGTTACTTTGCTGCTAAAAGATTTATTTATCTCCAGTTGAGCAGTGTAAAGAACATTCACGCAACATTTAATTAGCTATATTCAATATGATCTGTTGTATTCATTGCAATTCATTATTAATAAAGGTAATCACACATGGCCAAAGACAATCAACTAAGTTTTCAGGAGTGCTGACAGTTTTCTATGCGTTAAATCTCAGGGAAACTTCATCTGAGAGCAAATACTAAACCAGACAGATTTGTCAGCCTTCTTCAGGCAGACTACTTCTAAATAGGAGTCTGCACACCTATTAACTAACCCGGGGTTAATAAAAGCTTACAAAAAACAAACAAACAAAGAAAAAAACCTTATTCATCCATTGTGGTGCAGCAGCTGTGGTAGGAATTTCGTGAGTTACGACGACTGTTGTGCAACAACCCAGAAGTAGATCTCCTAGGGGTGTTTAGAGTTGATGTTAAGAGTTATTTAAGTTAAAAAAAAAAAAAGCAGATGTAAAAGAAAAAACCCTCCTAACGACATGCAGAGAAATAAACTACAGTCAAAATAAAGTTTTCAAACAGAGTGCAACATGTTCCTAAAGCACCTGAGCACCAAGTTACCCACGAAGTGATCAGAACTGATCACAAGTGTAAAGAGATAGATGTTGCCTTGTGATTAAATTAAAGTCAACATTTAATAAACTTCAGAATTTGATTTTCCACACAGGGGAAAATGATCACCATCACCTGTATGAATGAACAGTTTAGTCACAGAGGCACTAAGTATGTTCTCATGAGAACAGGGTACAGCCAAGTGATCTGGCAACTACAGGCTTAGAAAAAATGATCTGGAGATAACGGTAAGTCCCTTTTCCAGCAGGGTCAGGTTCTCAGCTGTCACCCTGAGAACTACGAATGTCTGATTCTATCTTTTATTCTGAGATCTCGTGAATTTCCAGTTAAACATTTATATCAGATATGTGTAACAGATAGTTAGATGTACAAGTCATATCCTGCATTTACTGTTACAATGTTAACTCAAATGTGAACTAAATCTTCATGGCTGTAAAAGACTCCAGCGCACACACACACACACACACACACACACACACACACACACACACACACACACACACACAGAAATGTAGTCAAGAGTTATCTTTCCACAAAACCTTTTAAGGGGTGCATTGCAATTGTCCAACCAGGAACTGTAGAAAATAAGCCAACTTTATGGTGAATTACACCTAAGCGGCACCAGTGTAAAGTATTTTTACAAGCATAATGCTGCACTGTACAAACATGTTTAGCGCGATAAGTCAAAGGTGAAAGTGGATAACATTAGACTCTGCTCTTCAAAAGCTTCAATAAACCAGTTCACATATATTCCTGATAAAATAATGTTAATATTGCAACATTCCAAAATAATGGACCTGAATCCGACTTAACGTCTGATTGTAGTTAAGCTGTTAACCAGCAAACAAGGCCTGAGTTCATTCAGCCTTAATGACTTCAGACTCTGCTCAATCCATCCTTCATTTGAAATCAAAACACGATAACCGCAACTGAGATGGCTTTGTGGTAAGATTCAAACACGAACAATTGTTCGATTTAATGAGTAAACACTGGAACAAGTGAGCATGCAAAGAAAATATACTGATCTCCTGGAGACTCAGGATTAAATATAATAAAAATGATCAAAGTCTAATCTTTCTTGAACTGTTTAAGACATCTTGGTTACTGCTTCAGCTCCGTTTTGTGTTGTTTTTCTGATAGTTTATGCTCCACGAAAGATTTGATTAAGCTGAAATTAAAACTCCATGCTTTAGTTCTGCATAAAGACCTTATAAATTGTAAACTTCGTGCCCACCAAACACTTTTATGCTCTTAGATTTTACATGAATGTAACCTTAAAACCAATACTAATATTATTCTTAAGCTTGATTTGTAAAATATTCTGAACATGAACAACTTTCTTGATCTTATGTGCTAATGATTTGTAGATATTAAATCAACTTAAGCTGAAGGCGCTAGCCAGATTCTTTAACCCCATTTCCCCACCTTGGTTTATTTAAGACAACTACGTATTTATCTTAAACAGAATACCGGCACGCAATCGGTTCTAGTCTGGAATAGCTACGGACAAAAGAAGAAAAATAAATAAATTGGCAGACAAAATCTTGGTGATGGGTGAGGACAATGAACACAGGCAATATTTTGCATTACATTACATTACATTACGGTCATTTTGCAGACGCTTTTAACCAAAGCGACTTACAATCAGTGGTGTAGTCTACGTTGAACGCAGGTATACGGCGTATACCCACCTCTTTTTTTGGGGGATTTCCGTATACCTACCGAAAATGCTCCGTATACCCACTTAAAATTCGCTTTTCAATATTTAGAATAGCACAGCCACGTTTCATCAACTACCACTTCTCATTGAAGCCTTGTTATAATTTAACAATACAACGACAACACTTCAGAATAGCATTCATTCGGAAATTGCGGCAGTCAGTCAATCTCCCAGGGATTCACCATCAGTTGTTTGACAATAACGTCCGTTAGAAACTCTTCTTCTTTGTATTAGTTGAAAGCGGTGATTCTCTAACGCACAACAGCGCCCCCTATAGGAGTGGAAGGTGGAAAACTAAAATGGATGTGTGTGTATATATATTTTTTTTATGTACCGTATATTACATATATAAACGAATGTAATACACATATATATATTACAATTAATTAATTCTGAAAGCCCTTGTGTATGTATATATATATATATATATATATATATATATATATATAAAACAACCTGTCTCAAGATGTGATGGTGTTCTGCTGCTTTAAAACAATCACTCTGTTAGGCCTCGCTCTATGAGGGATGAGTACAAAGATTAAGTGCCACAGGGAGTCCCATTGCCACTGAGATACACAGCACACAGTCCACACAATCAAAGTGAGTTTATGCTGTCCCTCATGCATGCAAGGGGCAGGTAAGTGCAAAGCTGCGACCCCACAAACATGTTTGTCCCTTAACACGTTAAGACATTATAAATGTGCTGTTACCAGAATGGCAATGACCAAGTCGTAGTGCATTATTAAAAGCCCTGTGTTATGTCATAGTATTGTAGTACTATGGTACTTAACATTTCAATGACTATTGCAGCGCGCCACTGGAGGTACGGCGTGCATTAAGGGGCTACTATTGGTCCCGAGGGGTCCCGAGTCCCGACCCCTAGTTTGGTACCACGGGCCTATGACTGGCCAACTATACAGTATACCCACCTCAAAAAGGCAGACTACACCACTGCTTACAATAACTGCGTTCAACATCGGTAGGCAAAAGAACTTCAGGTCACAAGAAATCATAAGTGCATTTCCTTCCAAAACCAAACAGCTAAGAGCAAAACTAGTGCCAGAGTAAGTGCGATAAGTCAGGTACCTCAGCCTCTCACCAACTGCACACCAGTTGCAGCGGGGTGGGGATGCAAACCCTGGTTCGGGTAGGGGAAGAAATAAAAGAGGTAAGAAAAGCAGGAATGGGATTCAAACCCTGGTTCGGGTAGGGGGTAATGAAAATATAGAGGGTGCCAGAGGTGGAGGAAACAATAAGTGCGTAAGGAACTAGGACGCAGCAGGGTAGTGTTTCCTGAAGAGGTGGGTTTTCAGCCTGCGGCGAAAGATGGGCAGCGACTCAGCTGTCCTGATATCAGTCGGGAGATCGTTCCACCATCGGGGTGCCAGAACAGAGAAAAGCCGTGACCGTGTTGATGGTGCGCAGGGACCCCTGAGTGACGGGGCAGCCAGGCGCCTGGTGGCCGCAGAGCGAAGTGGTCGGGCGGGGGTGTAGGGCTTGACCATAGCCTGGAGGTATGAAAGAGCTGTTCCTTCCACTGCCCTGTAGGCCAGCACCAGAGTCTTAAACTGGATGCGAGCAGCTACAGGGAGCCAGTGTAGAGAGCGGAGAAGGGGAGTGGTGTGGGAGAACATGTGGAGGTTGAACACCAGACGAGCAGCAGCATTCTGAACCAGCTCCAGAGGTCTGATGGCAGAAGCCGGGGCGCCAGCAAGGAGCGAGTTGCAGTAGTCCAGGCGGGAGATGACAAGAGCCTGGATGAGCACCTGCGCTGCCCTGTCGGTGAGGAAGGGGCGAATCCTCCGGATGTTGTAGAGGAGGAATCGGCAGGAATTGCAGACAATGAAAACCAAAAATATATACGTAGCCTAGGTGTATCATGCAACTGCAGTAAAGGTGATATTTAAAAAGCGAAACGTTATTTCATTTAACTAAAAGAGGGCAGGAGGGCTAAATTAACCACACAATATTAAATATTCTGCATCTAATGATTCATTTCTCACATCTTTGAATTACTACTTGTGCAGAGTTCAACACATGCATGGTGGATAGTGCCATGGTAATAACAGTTCTACTGAAACAGAACATTTCATGACACAGAAAATGTATCCTAAATTGTATATCCAACCAGCATGAAAATTCCATCCACTGTAGATGATGGCAGCAATATCCATTGTTTCAATCTTATTCTACTTTTTTATTACCATTACCATTATCATTATTTTTTAACCAAAGACAAACTATGCCTTTCATCAAATTTAAAAACTAGATTGGATGCAAATTAGCACTTTCACCAATTGCAGCCTAACACAACAATCTAAGGGAGGATAGATTCAATTCAGAAGTTGGGTATAGGGAGACTTTCCAATAAAGAATATCAATTTGTTATCTGGAGGGACCAACAATGGATATAAATCAGTTAATTTACGTGTTGAGGGTCGACAAAGATAAAATAATCCTGGTTTTCCCCCGCTGTTCTTAATATCTGACCTCCCCACATCCGCACTAAACATAGTGTGACATGATGTGGAAAGTTTGAAATGTAATGAAATTACACACAAACTGTTAGACTGGTCTTACAATTATAGCATAGCTATGATACGACAAGTGAAGTAACACCTTACAACTCTGCATCTCTTGTTTCGTGTGCATCACTGTGTGTCATCCTGTTCAGGGATGGTACCATATCTTGTTCTTTGACCCTAAACTCAACATTTGACATATAGTGTTAATAATGTAAGAGGATACAAAACTCAAAAATGCGTAGAAATGACGTACAAAAAAAAAAAAAAAAGAAAAGTGGCATGCTAATTAAACGTCATGTCAAGAGAACGGGTGATTGCTAGGATTTAAAAATTATTTTGCTGTTGTTAACGTGCGACATCAATGTAGAAATTTAAATCAATAGCAACCCTTCAGATGGAACTAACTCTGAAAGAAGATGGTCAGGACAGAAAAAAATATATATATATATTTTAAATGGTCTCGGTGATGGAGTACAGCCTCATAATTCCAGCATCCGAGCCAATATCCCACAGTTAGACCTTGTGAGGGTTCTAACACTTTATTCTTTTCCTGAAATAGTTGAAGAGATCGATTCAAATGACTAGTTATTTAGGAAGCTGCAGTTTGGGGTGCTGTTAAACTTTGCAGCGTACTCCCATCTCCTCGCTCAGCAAAAACATCTAGCGTGTTCATGAATGATGGACTGACTCTGCGTCAGTACTATTAGCCTAAGCTGCGTTAGAGCGCAAAGGTGATCCGTTTAAATGTCAAATGCTATCTTCTTGTAGCCTGCACCTTTAACTGAACATTGTCAACTACATCTACACTAACCCAGTTATCAAAAAGCCCAGGTTTCTTTACACTGTTTCTTGGTGGTCTGTCAAGATCAGCTGTAAATCATCCCCACACAGAGCCGTAGTTACACAGCAGCTGAGCAGTTAAAGAAACCAAGAAGCTACCCGCAGTCCAGGAGGCTGGAGTCGGTTTGGAAGAGACATTTATATATATATTTATTTACATAACTACCCAGTAAAACAGTCAGGAGACCATCTTATGTAGGCTGCACTTAATATAGAGGAATTACAATGATATGTTTAAAGAAAAAAATAATACGCACATAATTTACAACTTTGAGGACTGCTGCTATTGCGAACAGCGTCAGCCGTGACATTTACAGCCTCACCTTCTTTTTCTGCTGCACCAAATGACCAGCCGGTCTGGTTTGTAGTTTAGGGGCCCCGCAACGCTTTAGACCGGAAATGTGTGGAGAGAGAGCGGCGAGGACCGAAAGAGTCACCGGGACATGGCACTGCATACAGGGGGAAGTCTGACCATGCCTCAGTAGGACATCAAAGACCCCTCCCACCCACCCCCCACAGTCACGGAAGATTTTACTCTGCTCCCCCAAAGAGGCACCAAAAGCAGCCATTCCACAGCAGCTTCATCAACCACTCTAAACTCCCCACTGGGGTGAATATCAGTGATGATTGTACCAGCCCTGTTCGGATTCACTGATATTCACCCCAGTGGGGAGTTTAGAACCTAAAAGGTTTTGTGGAAAGATAACTCTTGACTACTTTTCTGTGTGTGTGTGTGTGTGTGTGTGTGTGTGTGTGTGTGTGTGTGTGTGTGCGCTGGAGTCTTTTACAGCCATGAAGATTTAGTTCACATTTGAGTTAACATTGTAACAGTAAATGCAGGATATGACTTGTACATCTAACTATCTGTTACACATATCTGATATAAATGTTTAACTGGAAATTCACGAGATCTCAGAATAAAAGATGGAATCAGACATTCGTAGTTCTCAGGGTGACAGCTGAGAACCTGACCCTGCTGGAAGAGTGACTTACCGTTATCTCCAGATCATTTTTTCTAAGCCTGTAGTTGCCAGATCACTTGGCTGTACCCTGTTCTCATGAGAACATACTTAGTGCCTCTGTGACTAAACTGTTCATTCATACAGGTGATGGTGATCATTTTCCCCTGTGTGGAAAATCAAATTCTGAAGTTTATTAAATGTTGACTTTAATTTAATCACAAGGCAACATCTATCTCTTTACACTTGTGATCAGTTCTGATCACTTCGTGGGTAACTTGGTGCTCAGGTGCTTTAGGAACATGCTGCACTCTGTTTGAAAACTTTATTTTGACTGTAGTTTATTTCTTTGCATGTTGTTAGGAGGGTTTTTTCTTTTACATCTGCTTTTTTTTTTTTTAACTTAAATAACTCTTAACATCAACTCTAAACACCCCTAGGAGATCTACTTCTGGGTTGTTGCACAACAGTCGTCGTAACTCACGAAATTCCTACCACAGCTGCTGCACCACAATGGATGAATAAGGTTTTTTTCTTTGTTTGTTTGTTTTTTGTAAGCTTTTATTAACCCCGGGTTAGTTAATAGGTGTGCAGACTCCTATTTAGAAGTAGTCTGCCTGAAGAAGGCTGACAAATCTGTCTGGTTTAGTATTTGCTCTCAGATGAAGTTTCCCTGAGATTTAACGCATAGAAAACTGTCAGCACTCCTGAAAACTTAGTTGATTGTCTTTGGCCATGTGTGATTACCTTTATTAATAATGAATTGCAATGAATACAACAGATCATATTGAATATAGCTAATTAAATGTTGCGTGAATGTTCTTTACACTGCTCAACTGGAGATAAATAAATCTTTTAGCAGCAAAGTAACATAAAGTATGAGGGGTAACATAAGTCAGTTTATAGAGTTATTCTTGTCTGGTGCGGATGCAGATATACTGTTGGTGTGAGATTATATTAACAGCTCTTTGTGCTTCCTGTTTCAGGGGTTTTCTTGAATAAATTTTTTATTTTTATTTTTTTTTGGACATTTTTACATAATTACATTGTTTCTGTAAGAAACAGGGTGAAATTATCACATTGTTCTGTCGTATCAGTGAGGGTTTTCTTTTGTTGTTGTTGTTGTTGTTTGTTTTTTCTCACTATGTTCCTTATCTCATATGAACCAATATCTCATAATAAGCTGGACGTTAAAAAATGAATAAAGAAAAAGAAGAGTAGGCACACTTTCATTGTCTTATTCAACTGAATGTTTCTATATCTTCAGGTATGTTTGCATAAGACTTTTCCCACCTGTGGTTGTCTTGTCTCTCAGACCTGCGACGCCTGCAATCTTTCACAACAAGGCTGCTGGACGTGTGCATTTCACCAACATACACAGTCATGCACACACTGCTCTGGGATGTCGAAGCTGATAAACACACACGATGAAGGAAACACTGTGACCCTTCCTAACTGACAACTTACCTTCGCATCACTGATCAGATCTGTAAGTAGCTATAATTGTTCTTTTACCAAATCACTTTGTATGTCATTGGTAAATTGAAACTTGAAGCAATACCGTAGTGTGTTTGTGTTTACAATGTTTTCCTGACAATGTTCACTTTTTTCCTAGGGATAATTAGTGATTATTCACCTTGTTTACTTGAACTGAGAGAAATAGTGTATTCATGACTAACCCTGAACCACCCATTTTGTCAGGTTTTCACCATGCCAACTGTGGAAAGTCACAGCCCGAGATGTATGGGGTGTTCTGCCACGGTCTCTTCCTGATATGTTAATTATCAACTGACTGTCCCTTGGATTCTTATCACACCTCCAACATCCCCCAAGTCACCTTACAGGGTGAGACTGAAAACTCAGCCTGTTTACTGTATTCATCACTTACCCTGAAACCACCCATTTTGACAGTTGTAAAAGCATCTGCTAAATGTAATGTCTGTTGAACGTAAAGTACAAAAAAAAAAAAAAAGTATCTCCCCCCCCCCCCGCCGCGGGAACAAATTGCAGAACCAAACCGGTCCTTGGTGCTGAAAAGGTTGGGGACCCCTGCTTTAGACCCTCTCACCAAGATGATTCTGATCAGTACAAAGGTAGAATGGTAGCTTACAGAATTTATGGCTATCCATTTGAACACATTGACAGTATAATTTGAATTATGTTTTTTGTTTTTTGCACTGTTCTGTAAAGGAAACAAACAAACAAAAAAAAGTCTAATAAACATCATATGACCCTTAGGGAAGGTGACCATAAATGCAGCCATCAAACAATAGTTATAATGGAGGAGGACCCCACGGTGATTAAATCAGCGACTTACCTGTTTGAGAGACAACCCACTTCATCAAGTCTGCTGAGGTACTATAAGAAGACACTGCATATTCTGAGGGGAAGTCGTGTGTTTTTAACTGGAAATCATGACATTATACTGGTTGGCCATGGCAGTAAGAGCCCCACAGGAACACTCCAGCTAGCTGGTTATGGCCCAGAGGAACTTGCCAGATTTGTGTCCACCCTAAAAACTGAAATCCCCATTGGCCGTGTTGGCACCATCAGCCTTATTAGCTGCAGCCTTGGAAATGACCAGCACTTTGTGTTCAGGCTTTTACAAGCTCTCCGTTCTGTAAGTGTGGAAACAAAGCTGTTCCTATACAACACTTTCCTCTCAGTTAATTCTGACGGAGAGATAATAACTGGAAGTGACAGTGTGTGGCGATCCCACGACCACAGCAGCAGAGTCATCGCTCAACTAAACCAAAGAGGTGACCTGGTGACAAAAAGAGGGCTTGGGTGTGCAGGTCCAGTAATTCCAAATTATAAAGGAAATATTCTATATATTCAGACACTGGATTGGCCAAGCAACCCTCAGATGTTTGTGCCAGTTGAGTTGCGCAAAAAGTACTCCTCTATTGACTGCTTGGAGGGGCTTACTTGGAGTTTGTTCTTTGAGGAGAACGAAAGAAGGCGTGCTCCCAATTATATACCAGAGTACGATCACCTGAAAGCAATTTGGCTAAAAGAGCCAGAACTTACAGACGAAGACAACTTTATCCTTAAGCATATCAGTAACATACAGGATCTGCTTGTGGAGATACGATACAATGCCAGAGAGGAAGTTGCATTGGACCTATACTATGTTCTCAACGAATGTATTTATAGAGTACAAAAGGAAAATCTTAGTGTAAGTCTGGTGGGCAAGTTCATGAGAACTGACAATGAAGCTGAAATTGAAACTTTCCGTCAGACTTTCAGTTACCAGCAGAGTGAATCATCCCTGCTGGAGTTGCAACACGATCTTAAAGCTTCTAAATTCAATGATTTCTGTCGCCAAACCTTTCAGTTCCGGCAGTGTAACTACAACTGTGAGAGATGGGGCCGTTATTTCATGACAGCAGTGTTTTCAGCATCAGTATGTAACTTTAGAGTCTTCTCACTTTTCCTCATGAGTGTTATTGGTTGTGAAGTTGGACGTTCCAGGGGTACTGATAGCTCCCTTTGTACTGCCTTTATGGGAGAGAACCACCCCATGGTAACTGATCAACCCTGGCCTGAACAGCTGCGACGAGGATTCTATGGCTGCACCGTCGACAACTATCAAATGGCACCACCGAGCAGGCAGATTTGGTTAGATCAAGTTGTTGCAAAGGAAAATGCCTTGTATTTGAAATCAAAGCTAGTGATGAATGCAATCAACCCTGAGCAAACAGAGCTAGATATTTTTGGTAGAATCAAAGTCATGAATAAGTATGTGTTTTCATCTTATCTAGAATTTTTTCGAGGTACACCTGAGGGAAAGAAACTGAAAAGAGGATGTACTCCCTTGTTCCCTGAGAATTAAAAATGCACAAATATTGTGTAATGTGTGATAGCAATCTTTTTTAAAGTGTATATGGTTGGCTGTGATATCTTTCTGTTGAAATATCTCACAGATGATGTGAAATTACAACAATGCTTGAAAAGCTGCAAAATATAACTGCTAAAGCTTGCTGTTATATGAACTTATTTGATGCCAGTTGAATACATAGAATGGAAATCATCTTCACAGTTTAGTAACTTAAAGTGCAATTTGCAGGTTAACAACAATCACAGTGGCTCAAAGAGAAATTACAGCTCAGTAGTGACCTTAGGGAAGTCTAGAATGAATTAGAAACTATTACAAATAGGAATGTCAGTTATTAACATGCTCCCTTTTGCTACGTCACTACTGAACTGCATTTTGTAAAGATGCACAAAACTTTGGTACTAAAACATCTCTAAATGTCATATTTTTTAGAATAAATAGTTTTTCCAGCATGTATTTACACTTCAGATTACTGAATTTGTTGGCCCACAAGTTGCACTTTAAAGGATTAAAACATAACACTAACAGATTTGTGCATTTCTCATTGATATCAAGGAATAAACCCAACATTTTTTTTTAAAATCTGACAATATTTACTTTTCTACAATGTATTCTAAATTTAAATGATAAACACTACATGGACCATTAAGCAGACAATGCAAATGCAATGCAAAGAATTTGTTGTAAACATTGTGAGAATTTTTCTTATTAGCAAACTAATAAATTATGAAACAATAACATATTTTGTTTTGGATTTATTTTATTCATTAATTTGCTTTTCTTATGTTATTATACTGGTAAGAAGCGAGAGAATAACAAAATATAAATAGAAAAGGCAGGATCCAAGGGTAAACTGTGACTTCCATTAAACATTGGTATGATGTTATTACCACAACAGTAACAATTCATCCTCATAAAATTTGTCAAGAAAACATGACCCATTAAAATGCATCATGAACCACTAACATGTGGAAGAAAAACTACAACAAAATTCTAGCAAATGTGGAAAACTGTTATTGACTGTCATATTTCTCAGCAGTCTTTTGCAACAATTCAATTCCAAACCTTTTCCAGTCACTTCTGGACAACACGATACAACATTCTCAGCTCAACAATGGTGTGAAGCAGATGTAACTGTATGATAGTTCTGAGAATTAAAAGAATTTGGTCCACTTAAAGGACATTTAGGTATCTGACATGCACAGAGAATAATCACGGTTTAATCCTTTACAAACAGAAACTGGGAGCTAGAGCTACTGTGGCTAAACACAAACTCAAGATAATAATGACATGTACAATATTATGATGCTTTCTAGTACAATGGATGAAAATGAATTGCTCATTTTATTTTAAACTCCATGGCATTGTAGCTTTTAACCACAATGTGCAAATTCAATTGTGAACCTGCCTGAATTTGAATTGGTTCTAAAGATGCTGGGCAGTACAGAGACAGAGGTGTGATAAAAGGAACCTGCCAGACAGAGATCAAAGGATTTAAAAACTGTTAGGTTTTAGTCATAAAGGTTAGAAACAGCGTTCTGTGACAGAAAAGAATGTATTCTGTACGACATATAATTGCGAGAGTAAGGAGCATATTGTGAATCCTAAATTCCAGAAGTGGAAACCTAGAGCGTGTTCATGTGATGGGAGCCAGTGCTTCAGAAGAGGATGCAGCTGCATGATGAGCCCATCTGGTTGCTAAGGAGGCCGTGCTGTGTGGTGGCTACTGACTGGATTAAGTTCCAGAAATGTTTGAAAGTAATGCCCTCGCCCTCGCCATCACCCACACCCATCTTCCGCAGAATCTCACCCAGGCCCTGGTCTGTGCCAATCCCCTGTGGAAACACACCAAAAACAAATATTTCATTGGGAAATTGTAGGTGCATAGCAGTAAACCAAACTTTATCACAAACAGAGAGGTTCAGTCCAGTTACTGACACTGAAAATAATAAAGAAGCAGCTGACAAAGGAAGGAAAACCAGGCATTAAGATGACCTTCTCCCTGGACCAGTCCCACCCAAAGTTGAGACATTTTTTTACACGAATTGTTGGCTGTTTTACTATTAATGTGTGTAACTGCACGACTAGTGAAGCCGGTGATGCAAAGACCCAAGCAGGCTTTAAATTGAACTTTTGTGGATGATTAAATAGCCAAACAAAAGCCTTCTGTTCCAGTGCTGGAAAGTGCTTTTTTTATACAGACTCCAAAACAAACTGAAAAGGAGCTCCTGAAAAATCAATAATGAATAATTACTATGAACAGTTTGGATACTTGTTTTCTTGCTTTCCCTAACAGAATTGTTTATAGCATTGCCCGTTACTCAGCTGTTAAAGATTAAAGAGAATATTCCTTCAAAAATAAAGTAATCCTACTCAATCATCATGTAAAACACACACACACGCATATATATATATATATATATATATATATATATATATATATATATATAAATACACACACATGCACACGATTCCAGCTCTTATCTGTGAAGCTAATTCTTTACCACGTGTGTTTTCTGGTGTGCGCATTAGGCCTGTTTGACTCAGAAAATGTTCCTGAGTGTCTTTGTGTGAGCTTATGTGTGCTGCCACACCCAGGTGCCGCAGTCAACAGAATCTGGATTACAGCCAAAAGCAAGGAGACGAATGGGAGTGTTACCTTCACCAGGTTGGGCAGCTGGGAGGACAAGAGACCCTTGAATTCATCTTTTTTCAGTGCTGGACCATTGTCAGCAGAAGCAGAGTGGAACTGGGTGACCAGTGTGTCAATGGCCTTCTCCAGGTCTGAGAACTAAAAGAAAGGAAGATTGATATGGAGGAAGAAAGACAGAAAACAACAGGAGGAATGGTAATCTTAAACTCTTTGCTTTTCACCCTCAAGCTCCACTACTGCCCAGACAGCGAACTTGGTTACTGGTAAAAACACATGACAGCAGTTTAGGATACCCTAGAATGCCACACACAAAGTTTACTGAAAAGGTTAGTCACACTAACTCTAACTGGTCTTGGCTCACACCTTTAAAATAACAATGGACAGGATGTGAACTGGATTTCCTTTTTTCTTCAGTGGATCATTTATTTATTTCTATCTCACACAGTGAGCTCGGTCTCCAGCACTGAGCGCAGGTTTCAGCGGAGGATAGAAAGCTCTGCCCTTCAGTGTTTCATGTCTATTTCTAAAATAAAGGATGTAAATATTTCCTGTGTATTTCGCCATGAGCCGCTACAAAGAAGATAGGAGATTTTAAGGGTAAGGTAAAGAAACAAAGTGATTGAAGCGACTTCTGTCTTGTCTTTCATAATGCAGTGCACTATGTAAAAATATCCCTAAATAAAGGGAGCTATGCTAGATTTTTTATTAGTGGCTTTGTCAAAAGATTTAGTTCGATATTAGCCTGCAGTGTACATGGCCAAGTTTTAAATGGAATACTTGGATTCAGATGCTGTATTAATAATGCTTGAGCTGTGCGTATTGAGGTGTTAGAGATTTACTGGAGTTCAGATCAACTGGTGAGAGTAGGCGTGGCTTTTCAGGACCCATCGGCAACGTACCAGGAAATAATCACTGGGATTATGTTAAAAGAAACATGTCCTCTTTTTTTTTTTTTTTTAGCTCAGCAACACAACCATCTCCTGCATCATCCATTTTAGTCTCAACTATTTTTTTTTAAAACTCATTTCCAGTTATTTCATATTCATTATTATTTCATATGCAGCCTCTCCCAGCTTCAAACTTTTAAAGAGTGGCTGCTCACTGATAATAATGGAAGTCAAATCTGTCCGCCCCAATGAAAAAAAGTTTGGAATCTTCTAACACCAATTTCTCATTTACACCCAAAAACGTTTCCCCTGACAGACCGAAGAACCCGGAGCAAAGCTGGGATTCTGAAGCTGTGGAACGTGTTGAGCAGCCCACAGTCAACACCAAGTCTGTGCAAAGAAGTGCTCCCACTGAAAAAGAATATTTTTTAATTAATCTCATTTTAATTCTTGCTAAGTATTACATCCACAAATGTAAATTTGCCAAAGTGAAACCCAATTTTTGTGCTTTCATGATAGAACTCCAGATGTATTTCAAGTCAATTTCCTCCTCTAATAACAAGAAAGCTATCAAAACTATAAATCTAGTCTCCCACTTTGAAATCTGTAACTCAGTGTAATCCTCATTGTTCATCTCCCCTGGTATATTCTCTCTCTCACTCTTCATTTATTATTTAAACTACTTATGTATGTATTTATTTTGGTATGCTTATTTGTTCTTCATTTATTATTAATGATACTTGTCATGTTTTTGCAGTGTTTTTATATCTTGTAAAGCAAAATAAAGTTGTATTAAAAAAAAAAAAAGTCTGTGCAAAGAAGTTGCGAAACGTCTTTTCTTAAAATGGCGAAAGCTCAGGCACAGAAAAAAAACGCTGGTTCAAATCCCATTTACGCGTCCGATTCGTATGACATACATCCAAAATAACTTGGATTATTAGTAGCTTTGTCTTATATTTGATTAAACAGGTTACACGGTAGGTGTCTTTCCGGTAAAACTATTAACGTCACAATTCTCAGACTGTTACAGCTATTTTCCAGCTGTGCTGGTAAAATGACGCATTTGCATGGCAGGATCTGGTAAAGAAGTGTAAACTCATCTCACACTTTGACTCCGTGTCATCGTGTTTCTGAGCTTTCTGAGCAGCTGTTTTCATTTCAAGGATGACGCGAGATTTTCTCTCTTTATTAAAGAAACACCCAATAAGAACAAAAGGAGGGACATTTATACCGTTTACTGAATATATAAATGCCCTGAAGTAAAACTAGTTTCCCAGCTGAAATATACCAAAATAAGGAAGGTTCCCCAGTTTACTCCCGCATTCCTAACGCTCCCCTGTGTCACTGTTCGAATGAGGCCAGGTACCACAAGTCACCCAGGCTGTCACACCTAACCGAGTCTCAGCGCTTTCACCTTTAAGTCTTAGTGATTTTTTTTTTTTTCACAAGTGACAACGCGAACATTTTTGAAAACGGTTTTCCTCCGTGAAGTTTTGACCAGGCATCTACGCAGCCACCTACTCCCGCGCAGGAATGTTCCCATTCGATCTGACACCAGCAGGTCTCGAACACCGGTTGACGCAGCGTTGGCTCTTCAGGGAGGGGCCGCTGACTACACGCGTCTGTGAAGTTTATTTAAACTTTATTCTTTTCTTTCACAAACGGGTCCAGAGAAAAACTGTGAGCCGCCTGTCCCAGTCTGCGGCCTTAACGCTTTAAAGCAGCTCAACATACAAGTCCTTCCTGTCCAGTTTGATCACTTTGCGTGATATCTGGCGTCTTCAGCAGCTTGCTTTCTCTTCTCAATTAAACTGTCTAATGATTAAACAACACATCGGTATTTAATGTTTCTCGTTAGTTTTACTTTTATGTAAGGAAAACATAGTTTTTGGTTTGTCTTACCTGAGGCATGGTGGATGTATAAACTTCTCTTCTTCTGGATCTCACTGCGGTGTCTCAGTTGAGCATAGATTCTTTCACCAAGTTCCTGGATCCTCCCTCAGCCTGAGAGAAACGCCAGGAGGGAGGAGCTGGGAGCCCTCGCAATGCCAGAAATCTGTTGCTACATAAATGATTAAAGATAGACAAATAAAATGTAAATAATAATCATGTATCGTATCTACGGAAGAGTATTAGGGCCAGGCATAAGAAAAAATATTTATATTTTGCCTGTCTAGAATAAAGTCGACATGTTGAGATTAAAATCGAAATGTCGAGATTAACATTTGAGTTTCTCTCACAGCCCTTTTACAGACAGCCGTTCCACTTCCTATTCGCCCCATTATAAAAAATTTGGCTGCAGTTCAGTTGATTTTCTCTGGGGGCGCTGGCGAGCGAGTGCAGAATGACCATTGGCCATAGGGCTGGCGCTAATAACTCAAAAAATGTCCCCGCTAGCGGCTGAAACCTGAAAATAATACTGTGATTTCTGACAGAGGGATGTGGATTTATATCGAAAGTACAATAACCTGGGAGTTATATCTTTCTGTTTTCTTACAGGTCTGGCATTTGGGAGTCAGTCTCCGCTAGCATCTAGCTAACGGAATCTGAAGAACGCACGGCTGATTACGACCGGCTGCTTTACGGCACTCGTCCACTGTGCCAGAGTGCTAACCTGGTGCTGCTAACAACAACCAAAGCTAAACCAGAGGCTAGTCAGAGAGTATGTAAAAGGGCTGTGCTGAAATCTGTAACTATTTGAGCTAACACCTCTCTGCTAGCTCAGCGCTAGGACTGACCATGCCGTAAAGTGATGCCACATGTGTGACGTCACTCGGGATGCAATACTGACAATAAATGTGTATTTTAAACAAATCTAGTGAGTCTAAAAAATCAAACCAAGTGCCGTTTGAAAGGATAATTTATCCTGCCTTTAGGAAAATTAAAATGAAAAAATATAAAAAATTCTATCCAAAGCAATGGCTGCATCTAAGGTGGATCTCATAGTATCACCAGAGAGTTCTGCCTGCTCTGCACTGCTTCGTTGGCGCCCCTAGAGTGCAGTACCACCCGGAAAAAGCCGCCAGCTTTCCCTCTCCTCATAATAGAGACTCTCTGGTTTCTATGGCCGTTTCTCAATATACGTTCTTGTCCGTACTTGTGTTCTTGTGTTCTTGTGAAACGTCATCAGTCGCAGCCCAAGTACTGTCCCAATACACAAGTTCGCATTTCGCCGAGAACGGTGAAAGTTCCCGGATGTGTTCTCGACACGCCCATTTTACCAAGGATGCATCGGTAGCTAACTTGTGCTAACTTGCACTGCACGAAAAGAGGGATTTGTGTCACTGTGGACGGCAGTGAACATCCGCGAATTTGCCTAATTTTCGGACGCACCTGGGCGCTTGCAGGCAGACAAACTTTAAGTTTGTTGAGCGAGAAAATCGTCGGAAACGAACCCGACTCGCGGCGGGCTCTCACAGCGGGGTGCTAATGGCCCAGCGATTAGCACCCCGCTGTGAGAGTGCCTGGACCTCTCACTGGCCTCGCTGGTATTGGACGAAAAAGGCACGTGATTACATAAAAAAGCTCCTGCAAAGCTGACCGCCCATTGGCCAATTAGGTTAATCTATGCATACTTTATATGGGCATATCACTCAGCAATTATGATTAATAATTGTGATTATGATTACTAATATTCCTGGGATGTTTGTGTACTTCATATATTCACGTCATTCTTATAAGCTGCACTATGACTAGGCTAATGCAGGCATGAATGACGTGAATTTATTGAGGAAATGAAAAAGGAAACTTTTTTTTTAAAGCGCTTTTATTGCCACACCACACAATGTACATAGCTTACATTGTAATAAGAACCATATTGATAATAAAGAATTGAAAACTATATACACACACTGCTGTAGCCTACAATATACACAATAAGCCTAAACGCCGCCGTTTGGAATCCGCATTCTTCGCATTACTCCGGTCCCTGCAGGGTCTGCGGGAGTTGTCAGACGTCCTCATCCTGGATCAGAAGCTGGCTTCTGGGAGCTGTTGGAATAACCAATAAATAATCCATGCACAGCATATTGACAACTTGTCTATAAAGTAACAAAAGTCATATTGACAGCGTATATGTTCTTACTCTCTTTCACTCTTCTGTGGTGAGACTGGGAGTATTTCGGGTTGGCTTCAAGACGCGCCTGTAGCACAGCACACAGGTCCGTCACGCAGCTAAAAACAACAACAAGAGGAATGAATAAAATGACCAGTGCTTTAAAGTGTCAGTGCCAGCCGGGGTAAAAGTCAGCGCCGCTCACCCTCGATAGTGTCCCCGTCTGCCTCTCTGAAGTTCGGACTGTTTGACACCGCCTCCTTCAAGCGACTCGTTACATCCATATTGTGAGGTGACAGTAGCCTGTAAAAACAATAGGCCTATGGTTAATAAAATAAAACTGCATTAACGTAACATCGGGTCCAACTCAACTAGATATTGGGAGAACATTCACTTATTCTTACCCTTGACCTGGATTATAATGCCACGGTGAGTTATGCAGGCGGCGAACTGCTTCCTATAAATTGAAAACACGAAATTCATTTTTTTAAATAAAGCAACTCACACTGGTTTTCACGTGATGGACACAATTAAGTTGAGTTTAGCCTAAAGCCACAGTCAATAACCTACTCTTACCGCGATTTTCGGATTCTGTATCCGCCTTCTCTTGCGCTCTTCAACTTCTCTGGAATGTAACTTCAGTCCGTTCTCGACGGCCATCTTGCCTCCAACCTAGCGAATCTCTGGTCGATTCCCTCCAGAACCCTCTCCACGACCGTATCCACAGTGCTGGCCACCATACGAGACATTCCGGTCATAGCATTTGAGGTGTATGGACCCACAGGCAAAATGGGGCCTAAAGGCACATGAGGAAATCTGAACTGAGTTCATTGAGTCCACAGACAAAATGGACGAACCAGAGTTTAATGAGTCCACAGCTGGTTAATTTCAAGACGCCTCCGCGCGTCTCCGTGCAAGACACTGAGATACACTGAAAAACAAACTCTTAAATAGTTTTACCCAAATAAGGTAGATTTGATATGGGACCTTACAGTCAGACCATATCTTTTGGCTTTACGCCTGGACCAGTGGCCTTGAATCTTCTTTAAAAGTAAGGGACTTTCTCTCCCCAGGCAGAGAGTTTTTCGATTTGACCACAGGCTCTCCCGGGAAATGCATTTTCTGTAACTGAGACGGACCTGATGACAGAAATAAAGATTTCCTTTGTTCGACTACGTCCGTTTCAGCAGCTTTCTTCATCACTCATTTTTTACACCGGTTTTTGAAGACGACCTCTCTCAGAATTTACTACACATTCAACAGGACTTTCATTTGATCTGCCTGTAAGCAAGTGAGTAAGTAAGTTTAATATACAGCACATTTAAAATCAGCGAGAACTGTCCCAAGTGCTGTACAGTGTCAACAAGACTAAAATTAAACAATCAAATGGTCATGTGCAAGTAGAAAAAAACACACAAACCTGTAGACCCGCAGAGAGTTGCTGGGGAGTTGAAAGCAAGTCGTCTTCCAGCCATTGTATTCCACAAACCAGGGCAGTTTTCACAGCACGGGACTCTGTCTGTCTTTCTGCCGCCAGATCTGCTCCTTAAACTTTTTGTTTACACTGCACGACACAATGTTTCTCATACGTGATTGAACGAGAGCTTATGCGAGCCGTTAAGCTCCACCAATCATATGCGTATACGTCATTACACGGAATACTCGCGAGACAACCTCCCGTCCTTTTGCTATTTAACGTTGTCTGACCACAGCTGGCAATTTGCACTGTTTTGACACAAAAATGGACTCTGCAAGGACAAAGAAAAGACCTCGGCGATATTGTGACCATTGTGACACCGAATTAAGCCATACACAATAAAACACTGAGCGCACTACTGCACATTATGTATACAGGCCAGATTTCTATATTTTTATTTCTATATTTCTATTTTATTTAAGAAACCTTTTAGAATATTGCTGTTGCATGCTTATTTTATCTTTATCTTATCTTTATTATTATACATTTGGACATCCAGTGCGGGCAACAAAGAAAATAATTTCATTGTTCAGGGAAACAGGTTTCTAACTGCACACATGACAATAAACCTTTGAATCCTTGAATTTTGCCCACAAAAAGCGGTATTACAAAAGAGGTGTTTGGGAGAAAAAAAAACCAGATATGCATCACCTGTCACCAGCAGACAGCGTGCACCTCTTCTTTTTCAAGACAACACAGCAACAAACTTGGCTGGAGTTGGAGGTGATAGTGATGAACGTGTAGAAACAGGCCTGCCCACCCCCCACCTCACCTCACCCCACCCCACTTGAAAATGACTGTGGCAGCTCCTGACCTGATCACTGGCATTTACATATTAAAGGCTCTCCTAAGTAGGGGAGGGGAGGGGGGCATGGGGGAGCAGTTGCCAGGTCAATTTGCGACAACTTGGGCCAAGTTTTCACTTTTACCACCGCAAATGCAGGGGCTTAACGTATGCGGACATGTAAGGGGCCACATACATCCACAAATCCCTCTTTTCATGCAGTGTTGTCAGCGCAAATATCCCACAATGCACTGCGCTCCTACCCGAGCCGAAATCAACAGGCTGAAGCTGATTTCATTTTAGCTCTAAACTCTTTAAATATATCATTTTATCCACGTTTAAAACATTTTGAGGCGAGAAAGTAGCCCTTTAGATCCCGATTTTATCGTTAATTTGTCTTAATACCAGCTATTTACAATTTTGTTCGGAAGAATTCTGCGCCTCAAACTTGTCACACACACACCTCGGGCACGAAGAACACATAGTCTCAAAACTGAAAACGGAGCATGTGTACTTGTGATCTCCCGAGTTCATTCTTCCAAGGTTGACTAGCAAGAACATTCTCCTCAAGAACACAAGTCTGTTCTTTGCATTCTTGGTATTGAGAAACGGCCTATGTATGAGGAGAGAGAAAGCTGGCGGCTTTTTCCGGGTGGTACTGCACTCTAGGGCGGCGCCAACGAAGCAGTGCAGAGCAGGCAGAATGAATGTGGTACGATGAGATCCACCTTAGATGCAGCCATTGCTTTGGATAGAATTTTTTAAATATTTTTTCATTTTAATTTTCCTAAAGGCAGGATAAATTATCCTTTCAAACGGCACTTGATTTGATTTTTTAGACTCACTAGATTTTTTTAAAATACACATTTATTGTCAGTATTGCATCCCGAGTGACGTCACTCATGTGGCATCGCTTTACGGCATGGTCAGTCCTAGCGCTGAGCTAGCAGAGGTGTTAGCTCAAATAGTTACAGATTTCAGCTCGTGCATCCTGTTATGGGTCTGCGTGGCTAGAATAGGTACTATAAAGCATAAGGCTTTGCTAATTTTTTCAAAAAAAAAAAAAAAAAGGCAGATTTTTCCAGAGAATGTTAGTCACAAAGTTTAAGCTGTGCCGAGTTTGGAGCTTCTAGCAGGACAGTGATTGCATTGCATTTGATCAAAATTCAACCAGGAGTTGATGCAAAAGTACAAGTACAATGTCTTGAAATGGCCATACCAATCTTGAGATCTTACAATCATTGAAAATGTATGAATAGATTTGAATCAGGCTGTCTATACAAGGTAGATAAGTAATCTGAGAGAATTACACCTTTTAAAACGATTTCACAACTGCAATGTTTGTCTTTCCCTATGGTTTAACATATGTTGAAATGAAATTGCTGCTTGAAAAGCTCAACGAGAGATAAACCGATGAAATGATTTTCTAAAAGGGTGCCCAAACTTTTTCATACCACTCAATTAGGCAGATGGCCGTGCGTTCTTCAGATTCCGTTAGCTAGATGCTAGCGGAGACTGCCAGACCTGTAAGAAAACAGAAATATATAACTCTCAGGTTATTGTACTCAGACCCGGCGGCAGAGACAAGCTATTGGACGGGCATTTAAATGAGTAGGGGGGGCCCACTAGCGGGGGATCTGGGGGTCCTCCCCCATAAAATTTGGTATTTCTTAGATGCAATTTCCTGCATTTTAACCGAATTGTGGGCCCCGTTTCAGCCCAATAAGGAACTGTCCTTTTGTTACTAAATACGTGACGATTCCATTATTTCAAGGGACGGTTGGCAACTCGTTTAGGCAGCCCTGGCAAACACATCACGCTTCCTTTAAAGTAGGCATTCGGAGACATCTCAAATAGCCTGCACAGTTTCATCCACTCTGTATCATCGGTGCATAAATTGAACGCAAAGCCCAGATCACGTTTGCCCCTTTCTAGTCGCCATTAATACTAATACACACAACGAGCAAACAGGAGCGCAACAACAACAGCAACGCCCACGCACGGCCACAGTGAATTCAGACTGGCGCTGAGCCGACATCAGAACGCATTTGAACATGTAGTTCAGGGTCGGACTGGGGAAAAAATAAAAAAAAAATAAAAATCGGCCCTGGCAATTTTCCCCGGGACCAGCCCCCCTCCTCAGTATTAATTAGTATCTCCAATCTAATTAAATAAAAATAAAAAACGAGCACAGACCGCTCAGTCAGTGGCATGTACCCATAGAAAAAATACACACACATCACACAACCTGACTATCGGCTGCTAACAACCATGATCAGTAACCTACACAAACCCAGACACATAATGGCTCGGCGGCCAGCAATCGGATAAACCAATGAAGTGAATCAATCCTGTGAAAGAATGAAAACAAGTGAATGAAACCTGCACTGACCCATTATGAAGTTAACTCTGCCAGCCCCTCCATAACCTGCTCAGCCAACTCCTTGACTTCGGGTATGGTTGGTAACGTTACGGCGGCTAGCATTAGCAACGAGGCTGCTAGGCTTGCTAAATCGGTAAGCATTAGGCTACAGAAGAAAGCTAGTCTTTTTAGCTACGTTATATTATCATCTTTCTTCTCGGCTATAACCTTTGTTTACGGCCACTGGCCCTAACCTGACGCCCTAGCTGTCAAATCACCGGAAGTTTTCACCGGAAGTACTGGCGCACACACAAAAGCTCTCTCCAGACATATCTTTCTTTCATTCCGCCCAGATGAAATTTAATGCCACTCTTCGAAAATCGGCGAAATTTAAGACATTTTAAGACCTTAAAAAAGGTATTTTTTATTTAAGACTTTTTAATGATCCGCGGAGATCCTGTAATGGCGGTATGGACAGATCCACTTGAGGGATGGGGGCAGGGGGCGCAATCGTAACACGCACCTGCTTCTGAACTTGTCCTGAAGAGGCAAGGTCTATGCACCCCCCCCCAAAAAAAATGTATACAATACATTACGAGCCGCATGGCCATTAACGGGCTGCTAGCAAATGTAGACTAGATAAATACATTTAGAAATCGTTTAAGGTTTGCAGTGTTTGAGGCAATCTTCGGTCAAACGTCAAAGAGTGAACCCAGGGGGGGCACACCGGCGTGGATGGGGGGGGCAATGCCCGCGAGTGCCCCCCCGTGGCGCTGATTGTACTTTTGATATAAATCCACATCCCTCTGTCAGAAATCACAGTAATATTTTCAGGTTTCAGCCGCTAGCGGGGACATTGAGTTATTAGTGCCAGCCCTATGGCCAATCTCATTCTGCACTCGCTCGCCAGTGCCCCCAGACAAAATCAACTGAACTGTAGCCAAATTTTGTATAATGGGGCGAATAGGAAGCGAAACAGCTGTATGTAAAAGGGCTGTGGCCTGGCCCTAATACTCTTCCGTACGCATCGGCTTTAGATGATGTGAGACATGTTCGTGAAGCACAGCTCACATCCAGCAGTCTGCATCTGGAAATCTTTATCATAGTTTGGCTCAGTTGATTTATGGCTGCTGTAACAGCCTGCAAGTTGAGACTGGAATTCTGTTTTTGTTGATCTCCTCTCCAATTATTTGATGTCAATGAATATTTTGGCTATTACAAATTCCCTTTAGAACCACGTCTTTGGAAAAAAACACAACAAAAGTGTCTTAAACCTGCTGATCAAAATTTAAATACAAGGCTATTTTTCATGGTCAAAAGGGGCAGAGCGAAAACTAAAGATTGTTTCATTTTCATGATCTCTAAATGAATAAATACAACAGTGTCAGACCTGGGCTTGAAAAGAGGACTCAGATGCAGATAATCCAATTAAGGCAGAGTTTATTCGAATATTCCAACCACCAATACGACGTGATGAAAATAATCAGCTATAAAAATGTATAAAATATAAATCTTAATAAATAAAAGAGGACAAAACAGGCTAAACTCACTCTGCTATGAGGAGGGCAATAAACTAATAACTATACACCAAAAATCACTCTGAGGAGGAAAAACAACTTCGTACTAGAAGCAAAACAAAAAAATGCACTCCTCAAAATCTTGGAAATTTAAAAAAAAAAAAAAAAAAACAACTCCTAAAGGAGGCTATCAAAAATGGCTGTGAAAATTTAGACTAGATTACAAAACAAAACAAACAAACAAACAAAAAAAAAAACCACACACACACTCGCAAGGAGGCAAGGAATTGAAGCTTGGTAAACGAACGAGCAAGGCAAGATTTTCTATGACTGTGGCAGGCTCGGGTGATTACATTAAAAACATTAAAAAAATAAATAAATAAATCAGATCTTTCTTTGAGATGGTTGTTGCAACAAGGTTACAGCCCAAGAGAGGTCATCCACAAGAAACATGTGAAACTGGAAGGGCAGCCATCAGCGGTGTCTTTACACGCCTCCCTGAGTCACAGTGCTCTCTCTGTCTCTGCGCACCGCTGTGTTTGTCAAAGAAGTCGAGCAAAATAGTTTCTACTCTAAATAGTGCTGTGGTCTTCCAGTGGAATAAAAAAAAGCATGACCATAAACAGCTGTCTTTATACACTTCCATGTGCTGATAATTATTATTATTTTTTGAAATCCACACTTTATTGAATGAGGCATAAACAGATAATGCTCCCTTTGTCATGAAGGTTTGCTTATTCAATTTTAAAGCCTAGCATGAACACTCCTGTTTAGCCAGTGCAGCAGACTTTTCTATGTCGTGACCCCCCCAAACAGCCTTTGCATATACACATGATCCATGAAATTCAAATCTGATGGAAAAAAAAATAATAAAATAAATAAAAAACTATACTGTCGATACTTAGAGATCTTTCAGCAATTCATAAAACGTGTTTTCAGGGAATCTTGTTGGCCTTAATTTTAAGGAGACCAAATTTGCATAAAGACAGCTGTTAATGGCTGTGCTTTCTGCTTCTGGGCAAACACCCCAGTCAGAGGGGACATTTGGAGTGTTGGCACCTGACCTACGGCAACAGCTCCCTTATTCACATTAAACGGTGAAACATATTGGTATCAACCATAAAAATACAGCGGTGTGCATCACAAAATGTGAAGAACGTATAGGACTGAGTGATAGAGAGAGAAAAGTTATCATTTAATAGGCCTAATTGATTTTAGTATTACCCATTACACAGATATTGCAAGACAAAAAGCATTCAGGAAAACTTTAAAAGACATTCAGAAATCTTATTTTCAGATTGCCGACAAGGGCCTGTTGGCCTTGGCTCCAGGGGCTGGGCTAGGCTCAGCCCGATTAGGTCCCCTTTACATGGGCTCACAACTTGTGGGGAGAATATTTAAGGTCGGGTGCATTGTGAGCTGTGCGGTAGGCAAAGGCAGTGACCGAGATATGCCAATTCCCGTAAACTGGCTCTTGGGACGTGGAATATCACCTTGCTGAAAGAGAAAGAGCCTGAACTGGTATAAGAGGTGGAGCAGAACCAACTTTCATTCTATAAGTAGCACCAGGCGTTTCAATCCCAAACGATTCTGCACTTACAGCACTTACCTTGTATGGAGACGTGGTTGAGTGTTTAAATGGGAACAGAGGGTAGGAGAGATGAGAGGAATAGTAGTAGAAAGGAGAAAGAGTGCCTGGTAGGCCTGCTCAGGTAGGGGAGGGCTTATTCTGCTGTTTCTCTCTTAAGATGAACAGTGTTATCTGTGCCTGGGTGTTTCGAGGTGTGGCATTGGTTGATGTTTTGTCTTCGAGTTGAAGCTAAGCACCATAAAACTTGATTGTGGTGCCAAGTGTATCTGCCTTGTGTTAAGCTTGCCTTGCAAACCACCAGGATGTGTTTGAAGGTTGCTGGAGCTGCGCAGGGGTGACAAACTGAATCCTCTCCAAACCAGAGCTGGAGATTGGCTGAATAGGGCAGAACGTCATAGGTGGCTCCTTTTCCGTTTGTTTCTATGCTCAACAGGTCACTCCATTTGATCTTATGTTGTTCCACTCCATCCACCGGCCTGGCTGGGCCAAATACCACTACAAAACATGTCTATTGAGTTGGATAATTTATTTATTTTTTTTATTTTTTTATCCATAATTGAACACATGAAACGGGGACCCTACTCACCACCTGGATTAGGTCACCACACCAGCTCAGCAAGAGGCTGAATGGAGCCATTTTGAGGCTTTATATACAGCATGGGGAGGAGCTAAGGGAGGGGCTTAAGGGTTGACTACCTGGGTTGCGTTCAAGACCCTTAGGTCCACTAACAATTATGAGTCTCAAAATTCAGATGAATATCTGTAAAGTTGACATATAAATAACGAACCAAACAATGTTATTTTCCTGTGTTAACCATGGAATACAAAAAGAAACAGCAGGAAACATCGGTTAACAGTTGCATTACTTCATATAAATGTCCAGTTTACTGACTTCATTTGGATTTAACTATTCAATTCTACAGACCACTAGGGGGCAGTGTGGTTCCATAGGCAGGTTAGTCATTTTCCAAAATAATGTTTTCTTTATTATTCTTCCAAGTACGATCGTGAAAAAGGTCTTAAAATGCAGCTCGTGATTTCACTGAGAACCTGAAAGAACCTGTACAAAGATATAAAACACATTTTATATAGTTTTAAGATTTGACTCGGAGTGAATCTGAGTAAAGTCATTTTTAGAGTTCCATGAGGTGTCTCTCTCTCGTCTGGCTGGTTCAGAGCAGGGGTCCGTTTCACGTAGCAGGTTCAACCAACTCTGAGTCTATTCCTGATCTCTGAGTTGATCTACTCTGAGATAGAAAACCCTGAGTTTTCGGTTCCAGAAACGCTGATTTGAGTGAGGTTAATCAACTCTGAGTAAGTTCAACTTGAGTTTAGCGCGTGCACCACAACTTTAAAAAGCCAGCATCAACGGAGCCCCGATTCGACGAGTCACCTTGGCAACGGGGAAGAGGAGGGGCTACGTTTTTCACCAACCTCGAATTGGAAATCTTAATGCGCTCATACGGCGAGTTTCAACACGTTTTTAGAAATAAGTGCAACACCGTTGCAGCAGCAAAAGTGTAAGTTTAAATGTAGTCCTTTGCAATCACAATAATATCACAGGGAAACTGCTTGAATGGTAGCCCATTCATTTATTTCATTTAGGTGCAATCCCGCAGGGGAGAAGCTCTCTTGGCAGCAGCTTAAGATGAAATATAAAAACATTGTTCAAACAGGTGAGACCTCGGCATGGAGGTACCTCATTCTGATCATGTTTTACACTGTAAAGTAAATATTAAGTGGCTATTTGACTGTGCAGTTATTTTATTCCCAACATAATGCTGTTTTCACACACATAAACTGTCTTCTCATCTATATCATCCATCCATCCATTATCTATACACCGCTGAATCCGTCAGTCGGGTCGCGGGGGGTTGGAGCCTATCCCAGCGGTCAATGGATGAGAGGCGGGGTACACCCTGGACAGGCCGCCAGTCCATCGCAGGGCCACATAGAGACAAACGAGACAAACAACCATGCACACTCACACTCACTCAGAAGGACAATTTAGAGTCATCATCTATATCATGTTCTGTTAAATAATTAAGCCTATTTAAACTAACACAGACTTCTACTGAGCCAACAGAAAGAAGGCAGATGCCCGTAAAACGGGTGGTGGCCACCACCTCTAACGGGAGGGCAGTGGCTGAGGGAATCCCCGGAGGGAATCCACCCCCCACACACGAGTGCCTTTATAAAATATAATAGGCCTATATATGTCTTTTTTAAGCCTATTCATACAAATATTTATTTGTCTTTTATGTCTTTTTTTTTCTTTTGTCCCAACACATTCTGATGGTGCCGCTCAAAAAGATAATTGTCTGTCAATGCAAAAATCTATGCGCGGTCTGATAACCATCTCCGACGAATATTTATTTCTCTGCGCAATAATGCTGCACCTTCATCCACGGGATCGTTGTCAAAGGGATATGTTCTTGAAAAAAGTCGCCTCCTACTGTATCTAATGGACTTATAGAAGTAGAAGAACTCGCTCTGCTGATGAATGAATGAGGAAATCAAATGGCGTGTGTGGCTGAAAGAGGGCGGAGACAGAAAGAAACTCAAGGTTTCTTGAATAAAACCTGGTCCCGACCAGGTTAGGTTCAGAGAGTCTGTTACTACGGTAACTGACCGAGAGGTTAAGTTACCTCTCTTTGTGAAACAGGCTAGAGTTACCCCTCTTTCTCGGGGTTGAGTTACCTCCCTTTGTGAAACGGAAAACTCAGGGTTTCCCTCATTTCAGGGTTAACCTACTCAGAGTTTTCACTAAACCTGCTACGTGAAACGGACCTCAGATGTCACCTTAGATTTATTTTGTCCAGATAAGGTAGGGAGTGGTTATTTCCCCAATGTTCTCCTAAGAGGGTCCTTTTGTTTGTTCAGCTAAGTTGTTAATGCATCCCCGTAAGTTTATGGGGCAGGTCTGTGACGGAGGAACTCCCAAATACTTTCATAGGGCAAAGGTTGTTGTAAATTAGACGATCTCAGTCTCTTCCTTTGTGTAGGAATCCCTGTCTGGTTCCTACACAGAAAACATCCCCCACAGGAAGGTTGGGTCTTCCAAAGGTTTAAGTTTGCATTAAGTTCCACACTTGAGATCACTACACCAGTACTGCATAGACGAAGATTGTCTGGGGAGAGGAACAGGAGGAAGCTTTCCAGGATGTGTAGGCTGCTCTGTGCCAGGAGCCAGTACTACAGAGTCAAACTGCAGCTTGCCCTTTACAGTCCAGACAGATGCATCTCATCGGGGGGTTGGTGGGGTGCTACTGCAGGGAGAAGGAGAGGACAGGAAGCTGGTGGCTTATGTCAGTCGGAAGCTCTTCCTGCGGGACACCAGATACTCGGCTGTCGAGCTTGAATGCCTTGCCGTGAAATGGACAATTGACCCTTTTAAGTTCTATTTGCTGGGACGGGAGTTTAATCTTGAAACCGACCAGAGGGCTCTCCAATGGCTGGAGTCACTGAAAGATACCAACAGCCGCATCACAAGATGGTTCCTGTCACTTCAGCCTTATTGGTGCTGCATTCAACATGTGCTGGGGAAGCAAAACACGGTGGCTGATTTCCTGTCCCGCCAGGAAAACCTGGAGTCTTCCGAAGGGGAGGGAAATGTGAGGGAGATGTAGATAACCCCTCCTCACGAAGCAAGTTAAGCTGGGCATACACTGTGCGATTTTTTTTAGTCGCAGTATTCAGCTGCTGCTCATACTGTACGAGTGAATCGCAAGGGTTAAAACGTTGCAGCTCACGATTCCTGTTCTCACACTGTACGACCCGATGGTCTGATGCGATCTGGCTGCTCACACTACATGACACGTCGGACTCGGTCGGACTGTTGACACGTTGTGCTGCTATGCTGTTCTGTTGTCTTCTTCTTCTGTTGACAATTTTCTCTTCCGTATCTATGTTCGCGCATGCGTAGTGTGACAGGATGAGGTAAATCGGCTCGTGCCACTGCTTCAACTGTGCGAGAGCCTCACGAGGGGCGACCAGGATTTAAACAAGTTTGATTTTCATCCGATTGATCGGGAGGGCTTAATCGTTTGTCGTTACCCCATGTATACTACACGATGCGAGACGTACGATTGAGCAAAAACTCGGCCCAATCTCCAAAATAGTCGCACGAGTGAAAATCTTGTCGACATCGGGCCAAAAATCGCACAGTGTAAGCCCAGCTTTAGGTGCTCTTTACACATACCCGGGTATTTTGATAAACGAAGACCTTTCCCTTCGTTTGTACCTTTCGTTTATACACAAACGGAGTTTTTTCCTCCGAAAACGAAGCTAAAAAAAAACTCCGGCAAAAGTGGAGATTTTTTAAAAACTCCGTTTAGCGTTTGTGTGTAAACTGGTTGAAAGAGACAAAAACGGAGTTTTGGGAATGGAATGAGGAGTTGTCGTCATAGTACAGAGCCCCGCCCCTATCCGCCATGTTGGCAGGATGCTAGCGTGAAAACGCCATTCTCTCCGTCCATTGTTTATCTGGCAAGCATGGAGGTACTAGCAGCATTTCTGTTGTTGAGAGCTATATGTGACGACCACAAAAGTGTCACATTTGTGTTTATGGAAATACAGAGAATAATTGTCTTTTATTTTGAATACAAGTTATTGTAATTATTTGGAAAAGGTACCCCCAAAGAGTTTGCATTTCTTTGTGCAGTGGTTTATTTCCCTATTCAATGTGTATGCTGTAATGTTTACTCCATGCCAGCAGGGGGCAAGGGCAGGTGCCGGTTTTTAGTGTCTTGCATTGCGGTTAGCTTCATTGCTGCATGATCCTTGAAACTGACAAGCCGTCTCCTAATCTCTCTCCTGTCTCAGGTTCGTAAATGTGTGAATATGCCTTGAAATTAGAAACTAACCATGCCAAAATGTATTGGGGATGTTTGTGAACAGTTTTAGTGACGTTATTGTCGATGGAGACTTTTTGTGATTTTGTTTGGAGTAAGTTTGAAACACGGAGCCGAAGTCTAGCTAAGTAGCTGTGCAGTGATCACGCACAACATGCATGGTAATAGAAACCAACTCCGCTTAAAACACACGCCTCCTCTACGTGAACGTACGCTTCAGTAATGTTTTAGAAACTTACAATGTCGATGTGTATTGTTTATTTTGCCGTCTGTAAGGTCCCCACCATTAGTTTTAAGATATGTTTTTGCTATAAGGGTTCATGAAGGAAAAAAGGTGACTGTTTAAAATGGAGTTTTGTTTACATTGAGCACTTAAGGTTTATGAGGGTAAAATGCAGTACTGTCTTGATTTAAAACGAAGGAAAATTGTTAAATGTGAATATGTGACGCTCTTATTATGATATGGAATGTTGTATAATTTCAGCCAATCAATCACTTGTACGTGATAAGGCGTGTGATGTAAGCACGCAGATGTGCAGTTCGGATCAAGCATGAACAGAGAGAGGTCATGCTGAAGTTCAGCTCCGTGATTATCAATAAAATAAGAAAACCGTGAAACTCCGCTCCGCTCATCTTTCGTCACGTAGGTTAAATCTGCTGCAAGTAAGATGAACACCTTAACAGGTTATGGGCCCAGGGCCGAAGATAAGCGAGCGTGAGTAGTAGTTTAAGGTAAACGCGACGTATTACGTGGTAAAGTCAAGTTTGGAGCTGAGGAGAAAATTTGGCGAGTTCGTGGTGAAGATGGCTAGCCGAGCCACTGGAGTTCCAGCACCACAGTTGCTGTTCGACGGGTCTGAGGAGAAATACGACCTGTGGGAAACAAGGTTTTTGAGCTGCCTAAATATCCTGAAGCTAAAAGAGACAATTTTAAGAATTGAACCAGAGGAGCCGAACGACGACGATCGACGAAAGAATGCCGACTGCTACGCCGAGCTGGTGAGGCTAATCGACGACAAGAGCCTGTCGCTAATCAGGCATGAGGCTGCTGAAGATGGCAGAAAAGCACTGAAGATACTGAGAGAACATTACACTGGTAAAAGTAAGCCGAGAATCATTAACATGTACACGTCGTTGACAAAGTTGCAAATGGCAGAGAAAGAGACTGTTACAGACTATTTGATTAGAGCAGAGAACATTATCACAGCTTTAAGAGAAGCAGGGGAAACCCTCAGTGATGGACTGATCGTGGCCATGGTGCTAGGCGGGCTACCAGAGGCGTTCAAGCCGCTAGCGGTGCATGTGACACAGAATGAAGATAATGTCACGTTCGCCGATTTCAAGGCTGCGTGTCTATGAAGAGTCAGAGAAAATGAAGATGACAGAACAGAGTACAGACAATGTTATGAAAACGCATGCGAGACAGGGCAAAGGGCAACGCAGACCAGAAAATATCAGAAAAGATGATGATGGAGACATGATGTGCTACAAGTGTGGAACAAAGGGACACAGGGCGCGAAAATGCTACAAGCGAGTCTGGTGCGGCCATTGCAAGAACGCCACACACGCAGAGTCCATCTGCAAGAAGAAGCACGATCAAGATGGCGCCAGGAAATTTGTGGAGAAGCAAGATGGAGCCAAGGATGCCCTCTTCATGGCCAACTACGTCCAGCGAGAGAGACCACCGGGCAACGTGAAGAAGGAAGGGATCATGGTGGACGCGGGAGCGACTTCCCACATCGTCAACGACATCAGAAAGTTCCAGAGCTTCGACCACTCGTTCCAGCCGAGCACCCACTCGGTGGAGTTGGCGGATGGAAGCAAGTGCAACGGGATGGCGCAACGCAGAGGAACCGCGGTGATCCACCTGCTGGACAGCAGGGGACAGCAACGCAGAGCGCAGCTCCGGGATGCGCTCTACATGCCAACATACCCACACGACATCTTTTCGGTGTCAAGGGCAGCCGACGGAGGTGCACTGAATATGGCACTGAATTTACAGGTCACGAATTCCAGACACTGTTAAGGAGAAACAGGATTAGACACGAGACGTCTGCGCCTTACTCGCCCCACCAAAACGGCACTGCAGAAAGAGGTTGGAGAACACTCTATGAAATGAGCAGATGCCTACTGATCGAAAGCGGGTTACCTGATGAGTTATGGAACTACGCTGTTCAGACCTCAGCTTATGTGAGGAACAGGTGTTACAATAGGCGCACAAACAAAACAGCATACGAGTTGTTCACAGGCAATGTACCTAACCTGTCCAAATTGCAGAAATTCGGATCTGCGTGTTTTGCTTATAAACAAGAGAAAGGCAAAATGGAATCGCGATGTGATGAAGGTGTTTTCATAGGCTATGACAAAAACAGCCCGGCATACTTAGTGTACTACCCAGACACAGAGAAGGTACAGAAACATAGGTTGGTGAAATTCACAACAAAGACAACAAATGAGATAGGTACACAAACAGAGCAGTCACACACAGGTTATGGGGACACACATACCATGGTTGACAGCACCGATGATGAGAGGATTGGTGAGAAACCTGAAAATGCAGGTCAGAGTATTGAAAGTGGTGGTGTTCGTGCTTCACCTGAAAAGACTGAACGTACCCAGCCAGGTGAAGTCACAGAGACAGTGATCAGAAAGAACCCATCAAGAGCCAAGAGGAGGCCGGCTTACCTGCAGGACTATGACACAGGTGACACAGAGGACAATCTTAACACTTGCGTGGACCTTTGTTACAGGGCAGTGTGCGATGTCCCTCATACTTACCAGGACGCCATTGCGTCAAACAAAGCAAGGCAGTGGAAAGCTGCAATGAGAGAGGAGATGCAATCTCTCGAGGAGAACGAAGCCTTCACCCTGACCCAGTTGCCACCGGGCAAACAGACAGTGGGGGGTAGATGGGTTTATGCGTTGAAAAACGAAATTGATGGGTCTGACAAATACAAGGCAAGGTACGTAGCAAAAGGCTACAGTCAGAAACCAGGTACAGATTATGACGAAACATTCTCACCCACAGCTGACATGACTAGTGTAAGGGTTGTGATGCAAAAAGCAGTGCAGGAGAATTTAGTCTTACACCAGATGGATGTTAAGACAGCTTATTTGCATGCACCAATTGATTGTGAGATCTACATGGAGCAACCTGAGGGGTTTGAGAAGAAATCAGACAGGGGTGAGAAGCTAATGTGCAAGCTACAGAAATCCATTTACGGGTTAAAGCAATCAGGGAGAAATTGGAATGCTATGCTGCACACATGCCTGGTTGAGAATGGTTTCATCCAAAATGCTGCCGATACATGTGTTTACACCCTAGAGAGAAACAACGAGAAGGTGATCATTATAGCTTGGGTTGATGATCTCATCATTGCTGCAAACAATGAGAATGTGGTGAAAAAGGTGAAACGGATGCTCACTAAAAGGTTCAAAATGAAAGACATGGGTAAACTAAAACACTTCCTGGGGATTGATTTTGAACAGACAGATGGTGTAGTAACAATGTCACAGGAGAAATTTGTGAACAAGGTTTTAGATAGATTTGGCATGCAGGACTGCAAGCCTAGAGAAACACCATGTGAACCCAAACTAGAATATACAGAAGATGCAGAGAAAATGCAAGAACCGAGAAAGTACAGGGAGGCTGTAGGAAGTTTAATTTACTTGTCCACATGCACTAGGCCTGACATTAGTTTCGTGGTTAGTAAACTCTCCCAGCACTTTGCTGAACCAAATATTGAGCACTGGAACACTGTCAAACACGTGTTCAGATACCTCAAAGGCACAAAAGAGAAGAAATTGTACTTAAGGAGAAGCGAGACAGAAAAACTAGGCCTAAGGGTCTATAGTGATGCTGACTGGGCATCAGATTCAGTTGACAGGCGAAGTACATCAGGGTATTGTGCCAGTTTAAATGAGGGAAGCTCTTTGATTTCATGGAAAACAAGGAAACAACCAACAGTGGCTTTATCAACGTGTGAGGCAGAATATATGGCCTTAGCATCAGCCGTACAGGAAGGCATTTACTTAGAGCAACTGTTAAGTGGTGTTGACAATTACCAATATGCCCAGACAAAGGTGTACGAAGATAACCAAGGTGCCATAGCATTGGCCAAGAATCCTGTTAATAGACAGAGATGCAAGCATATTGACATTAAGTACCACTTCATCAGGGAAAATGTAAATAATGGAAGATTTACTTTGGAGTACTGTCCTACAGAGCAAATGATTGCTGATGTTTTGACCAAGCCAGCTACTAAGCTGAAGTTGAGAGGCTTTGCAACACACATGTTTGGTAATGGAATGTAATGAGTTATGTTTTCAGATTTAATGAGTTGTTTTCTATGTGATTTTGTTTTCTATGTGATGTAATAGAATAAGAGCGAGTGGGGGTGTTAAATGTGAATATGTGACGCTCTTATTATGAAATGGAATGTTGTATAAGTTCAGCCAATCAATCACTTGTACGTGATAAGGCGTGTGATGTAAGCACGCAGATGTGCAGTTCGGATCAAGCATGAACAGAGAGAGGTCATGCTGAAGTTCAGCTCCGTGATTATCAATAAAATAAGAAAACCGTGAAACTCCGCTCCCCTCATCTTTCGTCACGTAGGTTAAATCTGCTGCAAGTAAGATGAACACCTTAACAAAAATACTTTGATATTGAGTTAAAAGTAACTTGAACATTAAGCTGGTTAATATTACCATTGTCTATGTATTTCATTTTTGATAAATAGGTTAAAACACTAAGTAGAAGAGTAAGTGAACATGTATTTGGTGAAAAGAGATTTATTTTGTTATGGATTTTGTACTGAAGAGTATTATTGGTTTTGATTGACATGGACACTGAAATTCATTGTGAATGCTCACGGGACATTGAACTGAATATGTTGAACATAAGAAAAGAAACTTAACACGAGTGTATTGAAAAGTGAAACTTTAATAAATTGTTGCATGATCCTTGAAACTGACAAGCCGTCTCCTAATCTCTCTCCTGTCTCAGGAGTATATCTGTCAACCAAGGTGCCATTGCTACGGTACCCGTTACATATACTCGCTTGTGTGATTTTGAAAATTACAGTCATACAATGTATTGAACAACAAAGACATTTTTCACGGCTTTAGCAGTTTTATAGTCCAGCGCAACGTGTAAAAGTAGCTCAGTCTCGCTATCAGTCCACACACATGAGCCCGGCACAATATTTTCTTCTTGAAAAGGATCCGGAAGTTCTTCCTGTCAGCGGTTCTCTATTAGGCTTCTGATTGGCTTGTGTGGAATTCTCATTGTTCTAACACTGCCACCGTCAGGCTTGGCGTAATTTAACAGCTCTTGATAGCATATTTATGCGGATCAATGTAGACGTGGGTTTTTTTTAAAACAGGGCTGTGTGCACCTAGTTTTTTTTTGCAAACGAAGGTTAGAAAATATGCGTTTATCAAAATACCCGGGTATGTGTAAACAGCACCTTAGACATACTCAAGTTATATTTACACCCTGTTGTCATTTATGGGTTTCATTGGGTTTTTGGTCGATGTGTTGATCCACTGAAGATGGATCCTATTTAGTTAGTTAATACATTGAGTTAATTTTCAATATATGTTTTGGTTTGCTTCTAATCTCTCTCTCTCTCTCTGTCTCTCTCTATCTCTCTCTCTCTCTTTCTCTCTCTCCCTCTCTCTCCCTCTGAGGTGATTTGGAGGTCAGTGCGGTCGTGGAGGCATACCCATGAGTGTGGCTGATACGGGCCTGGTGTGCTTAATTAGTTGACTGCTACTAACCAAGTGGTCTGAGAAGAGGGGGGAGATTGAGGAAAGAAGTTTCTATGAATGTTGTAAACTATATAAAACGAAGCGAGTGAAAAGAATAAAAAAATTAGAGCTCTGCCAATATTGGAGTCCTGGGCCCTCATTCATCATTAGTGCGTAGAATCCCTTCTAAATCCTGTCGTATGAGTGAAATTTAGAATGTGCCCAAGTACAAAAAAAAATCGGCATTCATCAAACGTTCTTAGACAGGTCGTACGCACACGGGTAGGTAATCTGCAATGATAAATACCACACCTGCCAGTTCACCTTGCGCGGGCACGAGCAGACTAATTTGCATCATGGAACGCCCCCAAGTAACCATATATGGCACCAACATTCCCTTTAAAAGCCACCGGAACTTGCTTGCTTGCTTGCTGGCGCTTGACTCTTGGATCTCGAAAACACATGAGAAGCTATACAGAATCATACGAGGCGGACAGCACAGCTTTATGCCAATTACGCACACAGGCTCCACACCTCCACACACGCATCGCGTCTGCAATCATAACTCATCAGGGGAAATCATATTTTGCCAATATTTTAGAGACCCCCCAACATTTCCCAAATCATGTTTTCGGGGGGTCTCGTGTCAGTTTCAGGGGGTCTCGGATCCCCCGAGTCCCCCCGTAGTTCGAACACTGAATATAACCAATGTTGCAAACATGCTGCGCAACACTCACCAATAAGCCATCCATCTTCAACAGCTCCTTCTTGTAAACGAAGGCCCACGGAGCTGTTCTGCAAAATAAAGGAATCGTGCGTCCCCCCTGGCCATCGGGCAACGACATTGAGAAGCAGCATATCACTGTCGCATATAAGCTGTACATTAATGGAGTGCTTCCCCTTCCTATTCACGAGGTTGTATTCGTGCTGTGATGGTGCTTTTAGTGCGACGTGAGTGCAGTCTATTGCTCCTATGACGTTGGGGAACTGCGCGATACCATAAAACCCTCGCTTAATGCTGCCTGGCGTGGACCCCCATAAGGGAATCAAATGTAAGTCGGGGCCAAAGAAATAATCGCATCCAACACTGTGGGAAGAGTTCGGCTCATGGACGGCTGAGAAATGCCGCATCGATGGCCCCAATTCACGGCAGAGGTCGATCAATATATGTTTTGGAAATCTGAACCTGCTTAGAAGCCACTCACTACTTTCTGCCAATAAATCTGCACGCTCCCTAAACACGCGCTCCCTCCGTAGCGCACTGTTTTCCAGATCCTCAAGCAATGCAAGATGGGCCATGTTGCGTTCTGAATGGCATGTCCTACGTGTGCCTTTTATACCCATATCAATTAAACTAGGCTGATTATTGTCAGGTCTTCTGGTGAAACAATTATTGTTACACTCTGAATGAAATGCAATGAACGCCAGGTAGGTCTAATGCACCGTGCTTTGGAATTGCAGAGGCTACACGGACCCAAATGCCGTCAGACATACCGTAATGCAGCAATTGAATGAACATTGTAATATTCCCCTGTGCAGCGATCAACACCATTTGCAGTTTCGTAATTCTACCACTAGGCAATGTGCGTAAGCATGGTCAAAGCTGTGCGTAGATTTAGGCACATTTCTAAGTTCAAGTACATGTTCATAAATCCCACACTTTGGTCAGGAATGATCGCACGCACGCTTTACGCACAGATCTGTTCCTAAGAACGCTTGATAAATGAGGGCCCTGGATTTTGTTTCTTTGGGTTGTACACCTCAGTGGATGCCGCCATTCTGCATTCCCTAAGGTTTCATCCCCTGGATAAACCTTACAGGGAGGTAGAGCCTTCAGTTATCAGGCCCCTCTCTTGTGGAACCAGCTGTCAGTATAAGTCCAGAAAGCAGAAACCCTCTCTACCTTTTAGATGAGGCTTAAAACTTTCCTTTCTGATAAAGCTTATAGTTAGGGATGGCTCAGGTGGTCCTGAAACATCCCATAGTTAAGCTGCTATAGGCCCAGACTGCTGGGGGGCCTCATCTGGCACACCTTTCCTCACTTTAATCTCTTCTTCCCCTGTTTAATTTCTCAAATGATATTATGTATATGTAACATTATTGTGGTCATTAACTCGTGTTTCCCTGTTCCAACAGATATCCTTTGAATGGTGTTACAGTGCCCCCCCCCCTCTTTCTGTCTTCTCAAACCCCAGCTGGTCGAGGCGGATGGCCACCCTTCCTGAGTCTGGTTCTGCCAGAGGTTTCTTCCTGTTAAAAGGGAGTCGTTTCTCTCCACAGTCGCCTCAGGCACGCTCAGGCCGGGAGATTGGACTGAAGAGTCATTCTTGTGTTGATCTGTTTAGTTTTTTGTTCTTTTTATTAAATATGTCTAAAATGATTCATACTCTTTTTTTCAGTAATCAATGTCTTCATCTGCATCATACATCACCATCGGTACTCTTTTGCTTTGGGAGAGAGTGACTCCCTTTAGGGTCCACAGTGGTCTTTTAACTTTGCAGATATTTAACAATTATAGATAGTTTGCAATTAATGCCTGTCAAGGGTGCAAGGCAAGTTTATTTGTAGAGCACAATTCGTACACAAGGCAATTCAAAGTGCTTGGGGTGTACCCCCTTCTCGGCTAATGGCAGGTGGAGTAGACACCAGTGGCCCACAATCTTTAACTGGAGGAAACAGGTAGAGAAAATAGATATATGGATTGTTGAAATTATGTTTACCAGATTTGCTTTTAATTCATAGGTACACACTCTGAATCCACATGAGGCTGTAAGTTTTGATAGCTTAAGTAAAAATGAATTAAATAATTTATATATTAATTGACCATATGCCAGAACTAGAGCTTCTTATATAACTGAAAAAAGTACCATCTTTCCAGTCGCCTTGTGCATGCTCACGATGGGTGATTGGATTGAACAGAAGTTTCAGTGCAATCTGTTGATTTCCTTAGCTAGTTTTTTTTTTTAATTAGCTCTGTATTAATTGGACAAATTTCAAATTTAATTAATTTTATTTGATTAGATCATGCCTGTATTAGACTGGTGTTTGATTCAAGCGCTGAATATGGGGGGGTATCCTTGAACAAAGTTTTGCTTTGTGGTAAATAATACTCTTCTGGGAGTTCTGATGCATTTCATCGGGCCATGTCTGAAGGAAATAACCACTCTTCCAAATCCTCTAAAAGTGTATCACAGTTTAACGGCAGCACCAATAATGCTGATACTTCAACAAATAACTTTGCGCTTATCTCAGGTCATCAGCTCAGCTGTTCAGTTTCTGTCTCCCCAGTTTATAAAGTTCCATTGAGAAAAAGTCACCCAATTAGCAATAATATTCTTTGCTAATTTCAATCAGGTTTGAGATCAGGTCATCGTAATATTACAGCACTTGTTAAAGTTATATTATCAAGTCATTAGCAAAAAGAACTGTGCAGCTCCATTTGCTGACTTGTCTTAAGCTTTTGACTCTGTAGATCACAAACTGCTATTGTAAAAAGGCTTAGCTCTATTGATCTAGTGAGACAGCGCTGAACTGGTTTAGAAATTATCTTTCTGATAGAACTTAATGTGTCCCTGTAGAAAACTATACATTAGCATCCCTCACATTAACCACAGATGTTCCTCAAGGACCTATTTTAGTCCCCATTTAATTTTCTGCTTTTATAAATGAGTTGCGACAGGGACTAAATCAAGCCACAGTACATTTTTATGCTGATGACATGATAATTGATACATTAGCTCCTTCTTTGAATCAAGCTGCAGGATTCTTATAAAAAGCTTTTCAGTCACTACAGCTTCCATTGATTAATCTAAAAATTATGACTTTTGCTTGTTCCCACTTTAAAAATGCAATTTTTTCTATTTTGATGCAAGATGGTGCCTGTATAGAAAGAGTCTGCTCTTAAATATTAATAATATTTACATGACTCAAAATAGTATGGGGTGTAATATAAAAATATGTAGGCATATGGCTTGATGATAAGCTTACTTTTAATCTTCATGTTGACAATCTGTAAAAAAAAAAAAAAAAAAAAGATTAATCCTAACTCCTAAATTAAAGTAACCTGGGGCTGGGAGTCGGAAGGTAGTCACCATCACGGCCTCCAGGGGACCTTAAGTGGATGTGTGAGTGGGCATGAGCATTTTCTGTGCGGGTGCATTTTTTTTTTGTTTATCTATTCATCTGTGTTTTTCTTTTTTTTTTTAGCTGTGTGGGTGTACTTGGTTGTCTGGGGTTGGGGCTGGGTCTAAGACTTCTACCGTCTCTGCACCCATGATTGACCACAATTCATGTAAAACCTGTACCATATATTTAGCATGTTCCTGCACACACACACACACACAGTCATTCACTTAGTCAAATTCTTATCATACAGTTGCCGTGTTGTCCTGTGGTTTCAAGCCATCAGTATTCACAGTTATGTTCCATGTACTTGCTGCTGGTGTTGTTGCCGTTTGTGTTTTTTTTTCTTCATTTGTCTTCTGCAGGTGCTCCTGATGTTACTTTGCTTGGTGTCCCCACAGAGGCCGTAGGATGTTTTCTGTTTAGTCCTTCTGCAAAAGCTTGTTGTCCGGTTCTGTCTTATTTATCTCATCATCTTCTCATATCATTTCTTTGAATTTCTGTCTTGTTTCCCTTTCTTTTTCTTTGCTCTCCCTTTTCCCTTGTTTCCCCGTCAGGTTTGCCATTATTATGTGTAAAGTATTTTCACAAAAATAAATAAATCAGCCATACTTGGGCATCAAGAGGATCTCTATATTCATAAAGCTTCCCTTGGCAAAGCAAAGGTGTTTGGCACAACATGGTATTCAGACTACAATTCTGCATGCCATGATGCTGGACAGGAGAAGTCGAGAAAAACAAATTGTGTTGAAGGAAACTTGTTGCTATATAAAAAATATGTTGGTTTTAGTTGGTGTGGGCCTGTTTTTTTTAATTTTTTATTATTCTTTTTTTTTTTACCATCCTACTCCATATATTAACTAATATTTGAAATGGTCTTTTATGTGAAACTTTCATGTTGAAATGTTGTCTTTTGCTCCCTTCTTGGCCAGGGCTCCATGGAGGAAGAGTAAGGAGGACTGAAACTGCCATAATCTGCATTACATACAAAATTATATAAATGGCTAAATAAATACGTTTATGTATGGAAGACTGAAACTGCCATAGCCTGAAATAAATTGATATATAAATGGCTAAATCAGTAAGATAATATGATAATTAATGCTACTAAAATTTGATTATAAATGAGTCTATTAAAAAATAATCTTATAGACAGGGAAAGAAATATTTTTTTCTGCTTTAATTTTAAACTGTATTCATAAGGCTTGCGTTAATGTCGCTGTTTATTTACTTTGCCACTCTGTTTTCAATTTAATTTGTATTTCAATTTGAATATGTTTCATTTCTTTCTTTGCTTCTTTGTAACTCCTGTATTTTTTCTGTATTACTTTCCTTTACATAGTATTTATCTATTTTTTTCTCTCCAAATAATTTTGATTTCACCATACATTTTTTATTTAATGCTTGTCATTTATTTCATTTTTAGATGTACTTATTTCTCTAGTATTTCTCCTTTGCATTTTCTTCCCGATTTTTATTTCTGTGTTTTACACATTTCTTTGTCTCAATTTTTACATTCCCTATTATATATTTTTGTATTTATTTTGGATATTGCACTTTCAGTCCTCCAAAAAAAAACATGGTGGTGCAGCATTACAGAAAATAACAGTCTGTACAATGGCTCATTCAAAGGTAAAGAAAATACAAAATGTTCCTTTTTTTGCATAATTCTACACAATGATAAATATAGTTAACAATAAACTAATGCATTTCTGCGTAAAAGAGGCCCATGAATACTACAGATTGGATCTTAAACATAAAAAAAATGGAATATAACAAAAACATCCAGAGACAGAGGTGCATTGCTTTTTTCTTTTCTCCTTTGTGTGAGACTGGTACAGCAAATAATTGAAGAAGAAGTAAACTGACAAGTTCAAAGAGGACAACAAACATGGAAAAAAATGATCATCATGTTGCATCTCACACAGCTCAGCTCAGGAGTGAGGGGTGTGATGGGGTGGAGTGTGGGAATTCAGAGGAAGATAACGGAGAGCCAAGGAATAAAGGAGAGGAGTCACAGCCTTGTCATGGCAGAGCTTCTGGACAATTAGCTAAAACAAAAAGAAGGAAGTGTTGGAGGTACAAAAATATATATATATATATATATATAGTACATATGTTAAGCCTGGATGCAATAATTGAATCTCCTTTTTAGAACTTGAGCAACATTTTACCTTGACATTTCAAGCCTGGTAGGACATGAGCACCACATCCAGCTTATAATAATTTTCAACACAAATGAACAATGATTCTTTTAGATTATGATGGAAATAAGGCCAAAGTCAATTAATTACAATGAAATACAAAGGTTTAATATAACTTCAAATGGTTTTCATTTCATGTTTACTGTTTTTTAAAAAAAAAGAACGAGAAAAACAGTATGGTAAATGCAACCAAATAATCAGTCTACCATACGATTCTTTCAGTTTAAATTTGACAAAGTTAGATTGACAGTCTCGATAAGCATGGTATTCATTCACGATACATGTCACTACTTACATAGATGTCATGTCATTCAGAGCATGATCCAGTTCTTCACTGATGGCCTTGTACTTCAGTTTTTGAGCATAAAGCTCATCTGTATATATACACACACACATCAAGGGAATATGTTTTGCAAGAAAAAGCAGAATGTTGTAACACAGAAGATGACATTAGCATTGTATAACAGCAGGAATATATGAAAATTAAACCATTTAAATGCAAAAAGAAAGGTGGAAAGGTTTTTTTCCCATTTCAGTGCAATTCCATACCCTCCATCTGATCGTGATCATCAAAGCATACTGGGAAATTAATTGAACCAAATGCTATGATTGTCTTTTTTTTTTATAGTTCCACCCACAACATTAAATTGAACTGGCTTACCAGCATTTTGTCCCTAAATGATCTTATATCTTCATATATTTCTTTTGTATTTGTTGTTACAAATCAATTTCATGTTTTCATTTCAGTTTTAGAGATACATTATCTATCTATTAGTCTTAGGGTGACCAGATGAGGTTGGCTGAAATTCGGGGCGTGCGTGCGGGTGGGCTGACTTACATGTACAGTGATAAAATGCTTTGTCGTCGGTGTTCTAGTGTAGATTGGGTATAATTGCAATAAAAGACGCAAACTCCGGTAATATCATGGCAAGTTCCAGTGTATTGGTATAACGTACACAGTCCAAAATTCCGCGGTTCATAAAATTAACATGAAAGTTAAAATTAACTTTAACTTTTAACATGACGAACTGAACGTACAAAACATCAAAACGCATTATAACATCAGATTCTCCTCCGTGGGAAACGCCAAACTCCTTCCTGCACACTTTACAGAAAGCCTTAAATTCATCCGTCAATGCATTTGTAAGCCATGAATATTTGCCCTCCCATTCCTTCCTGTACCTGCATTGTCGCTTTTGTTTTTTTGCTTGGTGGTGTGGCTCTTCATCTGCCATTTCGCTAGCTTACTGTTGCAATGGAATGGAATTAGAATGTCCTAAAGATAACAAAATAGATACATTGTAGCCGGGGCTGCACGCAGCCACTTAACATTTGGGGCTGCACAAGCAAGCAGCCTCTAGGTGGCACAGACGGCAGTAGCATTAGTTTGAGATGTGTACTTTACCTGGGGTTAAAAAGTAATTATTTGGCATAAGTTTAATTTTCGGGACAAGTACAGCCAGATTCGGGATTCGGGACAAAAGCTTAGAATTCGGGACTGGTCACCCTAATTAGTCTCCTGTCTAAGCTTATACTGTCCCACTGATGATGCAGTGTGATGTCACACTGAAAGCAGACAACTTATCAAAGTCTAGGGATAGTGGAAAGATGCTTGATGCTTCCCTTTAACACACCGAAAATCGTTGATTAGATTTTTTTTTCATTCAACACACTGGACTTGTCAACAACAAAGAAAAATTGAATATTACAAGACATGCCTATGTACATTTGGGAACTGCTAAGTAATTGCTTCTTGATTAAATTTCACTGACCACCATGTCAAGAACGTTAGTAAAATTTGCAGTATACATAATAACTTTTAAACTGTGCTTCTTTTTTATAGAAAATGAGTGAATATAACATTTTCTTTCCAGAATTTTCAGAATTTGCACTTAAGATGAAGTCAAGAGTATGCACTTTGGAGAAAACTGAAATCAGCACTGTACCTTCCAAATCATCAATAGTCTTCTCCAGCTTAGCTACAGATCTCTCAGCAAACTCAGCTCGCGTCTCAGCCTAAGATGAAAGCAACAACAACAAATAATGTGTGCTAAGATATTGTTATGTCTAATGTGAAGAAATCCTAAAAGAATGGGAAACAATAAACTCTCTAAACCAGCGGTCCCCAACCCCCAGGCCCTGGACCGGTACCAGTCGGTGGGTCGTTTGGTACCGGGCCGCACAGAAAGAATAAATAACTTACATTATTTCCGTTTTATTTATTATCCGAGTCTGAACAATGTTTTATTTTGAAAAATTACGAATTCTCTCCGTTACATCCGTCTATGACTCACTCTTGACACGTGTCAAGATGCTTGTCTCGGTCACATGATACATTAATGCTAATATTAAACCCACAAGCTAGCAAAATGAGTAAAAAACAGTCTTTGGAAAGTTTATTTGCAATGGGGAAAAGGCCCAGTGAGGAGACAGAAGAAGAGCCTATGACTACTAAGAAAAAGAAAGCTGCATTTAACAGACAACACCAGGAGACCTACTTAAAATATGGAGTTATCGCGACAGGCGATTCCCACGCACCAAGCCCGCTCTGCGACCGGCTCTCACCTTAAAGGATAAGACCGGTTTTTTGACATTGGGCCCTTGATTTCACATTATAACATGATGTTCTACTCACCCCTGCTTGTTGTTTGTCATTTGGAGCTGTTCCGAAGATATTCGCGAGGCGTCTGGCTGCTCTCTTGAGATATTCGGCCATGAAACGGTTTCCTATGGGCAAGCTTATACAGGCACAAACTATGCTGTTTATAATTTATTAATTACTCTACACCAGCACTGATAACGTGGAGGTGCGTCGCTTACTTCAAAAAATCCGGGTTACTAATTTTGAATTTTAGCCGAATGAATAAACAGGCAGCAGGTCTGTGGGCTGTCTGTGGTAGTAGCACGACGATGACGTCAGTAACACCCACTTTACGACAAAAAAATCAAAATTACAATAACCCGGATTTTTTTAAGTAAGCGACGCACCTCCACGTTATCAGTGCTAGTGTAGAGTAATTAATAAATTATAAACAGCATAGTTTGTGCCTGTATGAGCTTGCCCATAGGAAACCGTTTCATGGCCGAATATCTCAAGAGAGCAGCCAGACGCCTCGCGAATATCTTCGGAACAGCTCCAAATGACAAACAACAAGCAGGGGTGAGTAGAACATCATGCTATAATGTGAAATCAAGGGCCCAATGTCAAAAAACCGGTCTTATCCTTTAAAGGCCGGTCCGTGAAAATCTGACATTAAACTGGTCCGTGGCGCAAAAACGGTTGGGGACCGCTGCTCTAAACCTCTTAATGAAAACTTATAGAAATGGATTTATGATTATTTGAATAATACTGTGATTTTGCCATATGAAAGGCCATTGTTTCTTTGTACTCACCTCTTTCAGCTTGTCAGTTAGTATCTTGATTTCTTCCTCATATTTGTCCTCCTTTTGAGAGTACTGTAGTGAGAAAGCAATGAGATTAGTAATAAAGTTTTGGGTTCAAACATGACAGCTGGAGCCTAACTAACCTAACTATGCTTTACATTAGAATTTTTCTCAAACTAGAAAGATTGTCTTCAGAATAAGGTCCTGACAATGGGCCTCATGCAAGAACATTTTCCTATTTTTATTCTAAATTTCTCTTACTTTTTCGTAGGAAGGTCTGGTACGAACACGCCACGTCAGATTAAAAAAAACGCTCTTAAAGGGTTAGTTCGCCATTTTGCACATTAAGCCCTGTTTTTAGGTAGTCTGGGGTGAATTATAGATGTTCTGATCACAATTTGGACATTTGGTGCTGAACGGAGCATTTAGGTATCCACTGCTGCAGCCCCCCCACCTTTGCATTGAGTCAATGACCACTCAAGCAAACAATCATAAAACGGCATTAAACTTTCGTTTGCAGAGACATGAAACTCACCGTGTGGTCTGTGGTGGACAGCGATAAATTGACCCGAAAATCGCAGCGAAATGTGCCTTCTAACAGTTGTTTTAGCATTTGGTGGACCTATTTTTCCGGACACCGTTGAATAGCAGCAGCAAGACATCCAGCGACATACAGCGCCTGGAGTAATACTAGTCAAACCAATACAAATCAATGAAGACGGACAATAATGGTAATATAACTTCTCTGGAAGCGTATTTCGCGGTGATTTTCGAGCCAACGTATCGCTGTCCACCACAGACCACACGGTGAGTTTCATGTCTCTGCAAACGAAAGTTTAATGCCGTTTTATGATTGTTTGCTTGAGTGGTCATTGACTCAATGCAAAGGTGGGGGGGCTGCCGCAGTGGATACCTAAATGCTCCGTTCAGCACCAAATGTCCAAATTGTGATCAGAACATCTCTAACTCATCCCAGAATACCCCCAAACAGGGCTTAATGTGCAAAATGGCGAACTAACACTTTAACTTCGGAAAAAGTGTGTAAACGACCTGCGTAAATGATGAATGCCACCTGTGTGTATTTAAGTGCACGTGCACGAGGATAGTACATTTGCATACTCCATGCCCAAAATGATAAGATATTAGGCTGATTTATGGTCACCTACAGAGAACCCTCTCCGTCAACGGAGACGCTCTCCGTAGCAAAATCCGTCGAGGCGACCGAGACCGCAAGGGTTGTGATTGGTCGGCTAATTTTACAACATCATTTCCGGAATCTCTTTTTCGGTTAGTTAGAACCCTCCTCTCACAACAACATCGCCACACTCTCGTTCCCTTCTCCATTTTTTTGACAAAATTATTTGTACTTCAATTTCAACAAGCTCCAACTCCAACAACAGTCTATCTCTCTCGGTCGCCATTGTTCACTGTGAGGAGTGGAACGAAGCCGGAAGGTGAACCATCAATCAACCACTTTTACGATAGACGTCACGAGATTTGGTCGTTAGCGCCGCCTACTGATCGGGAGGTGAACTGCCTTGCGTATCCGACAGCCCGACGGAGAACTTCGAAAGGACGGACTACGGAGACGGATTGACGGATAGCGACGGAGAAGCATACTGAGGCCTTAAGGCTGTGCTTCCTCTCTCCTGTGCCAGGAAGTGTTGAGTCATGAGAATGGCATCAAGGCGCAAAAAGAACAACTTTAGGGGCTCTGAGACTGAAGTTCTGAAAATCTGTAATTTTTCGCAGTGTCAGCAGTGGAATTACGGGACCTGCTAAAGCCAAGAAATGGGAAGTTATTACGAGTGCTGTTAGTTCTGTGTCACCTGTAGTTCGTAATGTCACTGAAATAAAGAAGAAATGGTTTGATATGAAAATGGCTTAAAAAAAAAAACGTCTCGCCATGGCCAGGCACTCGATGACTCTGGGCTATAGAGCAGTTTGCCCCCCGCTGTATGGAGACACACCCACCTGGCCTTCAGCTCAGTGCGCTCCACAGCAGCACGGCTGCTTTGATGCATATATGTGTGCAGTCTATTGCTCTGATTATGATTGGTAGTCCAGCCACGGGATGAAAGTCCCTCTTAATCTGTACTTGTTGGACAGCGGTGTATGGGAATCTGATGTACCATGGGTGATAAACTGATGAGAGCTTTGATGACTAAGAGAGCGCAAAACTTCAATCTCCCTCTGAAAGGTTCCAGTGGCCAAAAATCCAAGGGTGGTGAGGACCTGGACGTGTGGAGGAATTGGGTTTGATCGGCGTGTTTCTCTCTGGAGTTGTGGCTTTAGCAAGCTGCATATTTGCAGCAGCACAGTCCTTGGCAATCTTAATCGCTTCCCATTGACCTTGTTATATACAGATTCAAATTAACCTTCAATTAGTGCATCATTTAAAGGATAAGACCGGTTTTTTGACATTGGGCCCTTGATTTCACATTATAACATGATGTTCTACTCACCCCTGCTTGTTGTTGAACATTTGGAGCTGTTCCGAAGATATTCGAGAGGCGTCTGGCTGCTCTCTTGCGATATTCGGCCATGAAACGGTTTCCTATGGGCAAGCTTATACAGGCACAAACTATGCTGTTTATAATTTATTAATTACTCTACACTAGCACTGATAACGTGGAGGTGCGTCGCTTACTTAAAAAAATCCGGGTTACTATAATTTTGAATTTTTTGTCGTAAAGTGGGTGTTACTGACGTCCTCGTCGTGCTACTACCACAGACAGCCCACAGACCTGCTGCCTATTTATTCATTCGGCTAAAATTCAAAATTAGTAACCCGGATTTCTTTAAGTAAGCGACGCACCTCCACGTTATCAGTGCTAGTGTAGAGTAATTAATAAATTATAAACAGCATAGTTTGTGCCTGTTTAAGCTTGCCCATAGGAAACCGTTTCATGGCCGAATATCGCAAGAGAGCAGCCAGACGCCTCGCGAATATCTTCGGAACAGCTCCAAATGACCAACAACAAGCAGGGGTGAGTAGAACATCATGTTATAATGTGAAATCAAGGGCCCAATGTCAAAAAACCGGTCTTATCCTTTAAGTCAAACAGAATAATGTCAGCATCATTATGGGGTATAATGTATATATTATTGTATGTATATATATATATATATATATATATATATAATATATATAATATATATATTATTGTATGTATATATTATGTATAATGTATATATTATTTCATCCTTATCCTTAAATTTCCCTCGGGATTAATAAAGTATCCATCTATCATCTATAGTATTTATGTTTGTTTCAAAGTAATTGAATATACAATCCATCTAATCTTTTTTTTAAAATTGAATTTGAATTTGAATTGAATTAGTCAAGCAAACTTGATTGGAATAACAGCGGACTATTTTAGGAAACTCCTACGACAGGTCTGGATCACTCGTAAATTCTGTTCGTACCTGAAAGAAAACGTAACATACGAAAAGATTGGTGAATGCGCAAATTCTCTTAAA